>NC_142593.1:1298928-1621785 GCF_965207765.1 Zootoca vivipara | reverse complement strand
AGAGAAAGCAATTAAGCGAAATAAAGCCATGGAACGCTTATTTGCCTTCTATCTATGCATTCTGACACTCCAACAATGTGTTCTGCTTCAATTTGACTCATTTTACAAAGGTGCTTATTCCTGGAGTGAATATGCAGTTTTACTCTAGAGTAAGCAACTAAGCGAAATAAAGCCATGGAACGCTTATTTGCCTTCTATCTATGCATTCTGACACTCCAACAATGTTTTCTGCTTCAATTTGGGTCATTTCACAAAGGTGCTCATTTCTTGAGTGAATAAGCAGTTCTACTCAAGAGTAAGCAACTAAGCGAGATAAAGCCATGGAACGCTTATTTGCCTATTGTCTAAGCATTCTGACACTCCAACAATGTTTTCTGCTTCAATTTGGGTCATTTCACAAAGGTGCTCATTTCTTTTGTGAAAAAGCAGTTCTACTCAAGAGTAAGCAACTAAGCGAAATAAAGCCATGGAACGCTTATTTGCCTTCTATCCCTGCATTCTGACACTCCAACAATGTTTTCTGCTTCAATTTGGGTCATTTCACAAAGGTGCTCATTTCTTGAGTGAATAAGCAGTTCTACTCAAGAGTAAGCAACTAAGCGAAATAAAGCCATGGAACGCTTATTTGCCTTCTATCTATGCATTCTGACACTCCAACAATGTTTTCTGCTTCAATTTGGGTCATTTCACAAAGGTGCTTATTTCTGGAGTGAATATGCAGTTTTACTCTAGAGAAAGCAACTAAGCGAAATAAAGCCATGGAACGCTTATTTGCCTTCTATCTATGCATTCTGACACTCCAACAATTTTTTCTGCTTCAATTTGCGTCATTTCACAAAGGTGCTCATTTCTTGAGTGAATAAGCAGTTCTACTCAAGAGTAAGCAATTAAGCGAAATAAAGCCATGGAACGCTTATTTGCCTTTTATCTATGCATTCTGACACTCCAACAATGTGTTCTGCTTCAATTTGACTCATTTTACAAAGGTGCTTATTCCTGGAGTGAATATGCAGTTTTACTCTAGAGTAAGCAACTAAGCGAAATAAAGCCATGGAACGCTTATTTGCCTTCTATCTATGCATTCTGACACTCCAACAATGTTTTCTGCTTCAATTTGGGTCATTTCACAAAGGTGCTCATTTCTTGAGTGAATAAGCAGTTCTACTCAAGAGTAAGCAACTAAGCGAAATAAAGCCATGGAACGCTTATTTGCCTATTGTCTAAGCATTCTGACACTCCAACAATATTTTCTGCTTCAATTTGGGTCATTTCACAAAGTTGCTCATTTCTTGAGTGAATAAGCAGTTCTACTCAAGAGTAAGCAACTAAGCGAAATAAAGCCATGGAACGCTTATTTGCCTTCTATCTATGCATTCTGACACTCCAACAATGTTTTCTGCTTCAATTTGGGTCATTTCACAAAGGTACTTATTCCTGGAGTGAATATGCAGTTTTACTCTAGAGTAAGCAACTAAGCGAAATAAAGCCATGGAACGCTTATTTGCCTTCTATCTATGCATTCTGACACTCCAACAATGTTTTCTGCTTCAATTTGGGTCATTTCACAAAGGTGCTCATTTCTTGAGTGAATAAGCAGTTCTACTCAAGAGTAAGCAACTAAGCGAAATAAAGCCATGGAACGCTTATTTGCCTTCTATCTATGCATTCTGACACTCCAACAATGTCTTCTGCTTCAATTTGACTCATTTTACAAAGATGCTTATTCCTGGAGTGAATATGCAGTTCTACTCAAGAGTAAGCAACTAAACGAAATAAAGCCATGGAACGCTTATTTGCCTTCTATCCCTGCATTCTGACACTCCAACAATGTGTTCTGCTTCAATTTGACTCATTTTACAAAGGTGCTTATTCCTGGAGTGAATATGCAGTTTTACTCTAGAGTAAGCAACTAAGCGAAATAAAGCCATGGAACGCTTATTTGCCTTCTATCTATGCATTCTGACACTCCAACAATGTTTTCTGCTTCAATTTGGGTCATTTCACAAAGGTGCTCATTTCTTGAGTGAATAAGCAGTTCTACTCAAGAGTAAGCAACTAAGCGAAATAAAGCCATGGAACGCTTATTTGCCTTCTATCTATGCATTCTGACACTCCAACAATGTGTTCTGCTTCAATTTGACTCATTTTACAAAGGTGCTTATTCCTGGAGTGAATATGCAGTTCTACTCAAGAGTAAGCAACTAAGCGAAATAAAGCCATGGAACGCTTATTTGCCTTCTATCCCTGCATTCTGACACTCCAACAATGTTTTCTGCTTCAATTTGGGTCATTTCACAAAGGTGCTCATTTCTTGAGTGAATAAGCAGTTCTACTCAAGAGTAAGCAACTAAGCGAAATAAAGCCATGGAACGCTTATTTGCCTTCTATCTATGCATTCTGACACTCCAACAATGTTTTCTGCTTCAATTTGTGTCATTTCACAAAGGTGCTCATTTCTTGAGTGAATAAGCAGTTCTACTCAAGAGTAAGCAACTAAGCGAAATAAAGCCATGGAACGCTTATTTGCCTTCTATCTATGCATTCTGACACTCCAACAATGTTTTCTGCTTCAATTTGGGTCATTTCACAAAGGTGCTTATTCCTGGAGTGAATATGCAGTTTTACTCTAGAGTAAGCAACTAAGCGAAATAAAGCCATGGAACGCTTATTTGCCTTCTATCTATGCATTCTGACACTCCAACAATGTGTTCTGCTTCAATTTGACTCATTTTACAAAGGTGCTTATTCCTGGAGTGAATGTGCAGTTTTACTCTAGAGTAAGCAACTAAGCGAAATAAAGCCATGGAACGCTTATTTGCCTTCTATCTATGCATTCTGACACTCCAACAATGTTTTCTGCTTCAATTTGGGTCATTTCACAAAGGTGCTCATTTCTTGAGTGAATAAGCAGTTCTACTCAAGAGTAAGCAACTAAGCGAAATAAAGCCATGGAACGCTTATTTGCCTATTGTCTAAGCATTCTGACACTCCAACAATGTGTTCTGCTTCAATTTGACTCATTTTACAAAGGTGCTCATTTCTTGAGTGAATAAGCAGTTCTACTCAAGAGTAAGCAACTAAGCGAAATAAAGCCATGGAACGCTTATTTGCCTTCTATCTATGCATTCTGACACTCCAACAATGTTTTCTGCTTCAATTTGGGTCATTTCACAAAGGTGCTCATTTCTTGAGTGAATAAGCAGTTTTACTCAAGAGTAAGCAACTAAGCGAAATAAAGCCATGGAACGCTTATTTGCCTTCGATCTATGCATTCTGACACTCCAACAATGTGTTCTGCTTCAATTTGACTCATTTTACAAAGGTGCTTATTCCTGGAGTGAATATGCAGTTTTACTCTAGAGTAAGCAACTAAGCGAAATAAAGCCATGGAACGCTTATTTGCCTTCTATCTATGCATTCTGACACTCCAACAATGTTTTCTGCTTCAATTTGGGTCATTTCACAATGGTGCTCATTTCTTGAGTGAATAAGCAGTTCTACTCAAGAGTAAGCAACTAAGCGAAATAAAGCCATGGAACGCTTATTTGCCTTCTATCTATGCATTCTGACACTCCAACAATGTTTTCTGCTTCAATTTGGGTCATTTCACAATGGTGCTCATTTCTTGAGTGAATAAGCAGTTCTACTCAAGAGTAAGCAATTAAGCGAAATAAAGCCATGGAACGCTTATTTGCCTTCTATCTATGCATTCTGACACTCCAACAATGTGTTCTGCTTCAATTTGACTCATTTTACAAAGGTGCTTATTCCTGGAGTGAATATTCAGTTTTACTCTAGAGTAAGCAACTAAGCGAAATAAAGCCATGGAACGCTTATTTGCCTTCTATCTATGCATTCTGACACTCCAACAATGTTTTCTGCTTCAATTTGGGTCATTTCACAAAGGTGCTCATTTCTTGCGTGAATAAGCAGTTCTACTCAAGAGTAAGCAACTAAGCGAAATAAAGCCATGGAACGCTTATTTGCCTTCTATCCCTGCATTCTGACACTCCAACAATGTGTTCTGCTTCAATTTGACTCATTTTACAAAGGTGCTTATTCCTGGAGTGAATATGCAGTTTTACTCTAGAGTAAGCACCTAAGCGAAATAAAGCCATGGAACGCTTATTTGCCTTCTATCTATGCATTCTGACACTCCAACAATGTTTTCTGCTTCAATTTGGGTCATTTCACAAAGGTGCTCATTTCTTGAGTGAATAAGCAGTTCTACTCAAGAGTAAGCAATTAAGCGAAATAAAGCCATGGAACGCTTATTTGCCTTCTATCTATGCATTCTGACACTCCAACAATGTGTTCTGCTTCAATTTGACTCATTTTACAAAGGTGCTTATTCCTGGAGTGAATATTCAGTTTTACTCTAGAGTAAGCAACTAAGCGAAATAAAGCCATGGAACGCTTATTTGCCTTCTATCTATGCATTCTGACACTCCAACAATGTTTTCTGCTTCAATTTGGGTCATTTCACAAAGGTGCTCATTTCATGAGTGAATAAGCAGTTCTACTCAAGAGTAAGCAACTAAGCGAAATAAAGCCATGGAACGCTTATTTGCCTTCTATCTATGCATTCTGACACTACAACAATGTGTTCTGCTTCAATTTGACTCATTTTACAAAGGTGCTTATTCCTGGAGTGAATATGCAGTTCTACTCAAGAGTAAGCAACTAAGCGAAATAAAGCCATGGAACGCTTATTTGCCTTCTATCCCTGCATTCTGACACTCCAACAATGTTTTCTGCTTCAATTTGGGTCATTTCACAAAGGTGCTCATTTCTTGAGTGAATAAGCAGTTCTACTCAAGAGTAAGCAACTAAGCGAAATAAAGCCATGGAACGCTTATTTGCCTTCTATCTATGCATTCTGACACTCCAACAATGTGTTCTGCTTCAATTTGACTCATTTTACAAAGGTGCTTATTCCTGGAGTGAATATGCAGTTTTACTCTACAGTAAGCAACTAAGCGAAATAAAGCCATGGAACGCTTATTTGCCTTCTATCTATGCATTCTGACACTCCAACAATGTGTTCTGCTTCAATTTGTCTCATTTTACAAAGGTGCTTATTCCTGGAGTGAATATGCAGTTTTACTCTAGAGTAAGCAACTAAGCGAAATAAAGCCATGGAACGCTTATTTGTCTTCTATCTATGCATTCTGACACTCCAACAATGTTTTCTGCTTCAATTTGGGTCATTTCACAAAGGTGCTCATTTCTTGAGTGAATAAGCAGTTCTACTCAAGAGTAAGCAACTAAGCGAAATAAAGCCATGGAACGCTTATTTGCCTTCTATCTATGCATTCTGACACTCCAACAATGTTTTCTGCTTCAATTTGGGTCATTTCACAAAGGTGCTTATTCCTGGAGTGAATATGCAGTTTTACTCTAGAGAAAGCAATTAAGCGAAATAAAGCCATGGAACGCTTATTTGCCTTCTATCTATGCATTCTGACACTCCAACAATGTGTTCTGCTTCAATTTGACTCATTTTACAAAGGTGCTTATTCCTGGAGTGAATATGCAGTTTTACTCTAGAGTAAGCAACTAAGCGAAATAAAGCCATGGAACGCTTATTTGCCTTCTATCTATGCATTCTGACACTCCAACAATGTTTTCTGCTTCAATTTGGGTCATTTCACAAAGGTGCTCATTTCTTGAGTGAATAAGCAGTTCTACTCAAGAGTAAGCAACTAAGCGAGATAAAGCCATGGAACGCTTATTTGCCTATTGTCTAAGCATTCTGACACTCCAACAATGTTTTCTGCTTCAATTTGGGTCATTTCACAAAGGTGCTCATTTCTTTTGTGAAAAAGCAGTTCTACTCAAGAGTAAGCAACTAAGCGAAATAAAGCCATGGAACGCTTATTTGCCTTCTATCCCTGCATTCTGACACTCCAACAATGTTTTCTGCTTCAATTTGGGTCATTTCACAAAGGTGCTCATTTCTTGAGTGAATAAGCAGTTCTACTCAAGAGTAAGCAACTAAGCGAAATAAAGCCATGGAACGCTTATTTGCCTTCTATCTATGCATTCTGACACTCCAACAATGTTTTCTGCTTCAATTTGGGTCATTTCACAAAGGTGCTTATTTCTGGAGTGAATATGCAGTTTTACTCTAGAGAAAGCAACTAAGCGAAATAAAGCCATGGAACGCTTATTTGCCTTCTATCTATGCATTCTGACACTCCAACAATTTTTTCTGCTTCAATTTGCGTCATTTCACAAAGGTGCTCATTTCTTGAGTGAATAAGCAGTTCTACTCAAGAGTAAGCAATTAAGCGAAATAAAGCCATGGAACGCTTATTTGCCTTTTATCTATGCATTCTGACACTCCAACAATGTGTTCTGCTTCAATTTGACTCATTTTACAAAGGTGCTTATTCCTGGAGTGAATATGCAGTTTTACTCTAGAGTAAGCAACTAAGCGAAATAAAGCCATGGAACGCTTATTTGCCTTCTATCTATGCATTCTGACACTCCAACAATGTTTTCTGCTTCAATTTGGGTCATTTCACAAAGGTGCTCATTTCTTGAGTGAATAAGCAGTTCTACTCAAGAGTAAGCAACTAAGCGAAATAAAGCCATGGAACGCTTATTTGCCTATTGTCTAAGCATTCTGACACTCCAACAATATTTTCTGCTTCAATTTGGGTCATTTCACAAAGTTGCTCATTTCTTGAGTGAATAAGCAGTTCTACTCAAGAGTAAGCAACTAAGCGAAATAAAGCCATGGAACGCTTATTTGCCTTCTATCTATGCATTCTGACACTCCAACAATGTTTTCTGCTTCAATTTGGGTCATTTCACAAAGGTACTTATTCCTGGAGTGAATATGCAGTTTTACTCTAGAGTAAGCAACTAAGCGAAATAAAGCCATGGAACGCTTATTTGCCTTCTATCTATGCATTCTGACACTCCAACAATGTTTTCTGCTTCAATTTGGGTCATTTCACAAAGGTGCTCATTTCTTGAGTGAATAAGCAGTTCTACTCAAGAGTAAGCAACTAAGCGAAATAAAGCCATGGAACGCTTATTTGCCTTCTATCTATGCATTCTGACACTCCAACAATGTGTTCTGCTTCAATTTGACTCATTTTACAAAGGTGCTTATTCCTGGAGTGAATATGCAGTTCTACTCAAGAGTAAGCAACTAAGCGAAATAAAGCCATGGAACGCTTATTTGCCTTCTATCCCTGCATTCTGACACTCCAACAATGTTTTCTGCTTCAATTTGGGTCATTTCACAAAGGTGCTCATTTCTTGAGTGAATAAGCAGTTCTACTCAAGAGTAAGCAACTAAGCGAAATAAAGCCATGGAACGCTTATTTGCCTTCTATCTATGCATTCTGACACTCCAACAATGTTTTCTGCTTCAATTTGTGTCATTTCACAAAGGTGCTCATTTCTTGAGTGAATAAGCAGTTCTACTCAAGAGTAAGCAACTAAGCGAAATAAAGCCATGGAACGCTTATTTGCCTTCTATCTATGCATTCTGACACTCCAACAATGTTTTCTGCTTCAATTTGGGTCATTTCACAAAGGTGCTTATTCCTGGAGTGAATATGCAGTTTTACTCTAGAGTAAGCAACTAAGCGAAATAAAGCCATGGAACGCTTATTTGCCTTCTATCTATGCATTCTGACACTCCAACAATGTGTTCTGCTTCAATTTGACTCATTTTACAAAGGTGCTTATTCCTGGAGTGAATGTGCAGTTTTACTCTAGAGTAAGCAACTAAGCGAAATAAAGCCATGGAACGCTTATTTGCCTTCTATCTATGCATTCTGACACTCCAACAATGTTTTCTGCTTCAATTTGGGTCATTTCACAAAGGTGCTCATTTCTTGAGTGAATAAGCAGTTCTACTCAAGAGTAAGCAACTAAGCGAAATAAAGCCATGGAACGCTTATTTGCCTATTGTCTAAGCATTCTGACACTCCAACAATGTGTTCTGCTTCAATTTGACTCATTTTACAAAGGTGCTCATTTCTTGAGTGAATAAGCAGTTCTACTCAAGAGTAAGCAACTAAGCGAAATAAAGCCATGGAACGCTTATTTGCCTTCTATCTATGCATTCTGACACTCCAACAATGTTTTCTGCTTCAATTTGGGTCATTTCACAAAGGTGCTCATTTCTTGAGTGAATAAGCAGTTTTACTCAAGAGTAAGCAACTAAGCGAAATAAAGCCATGGAACGCTTATTTGCCTTCGATCTATGCATTCTGACACTCCAACAATGTGTTCTGCTTCAATTTGACTCATTTTACAAAGGTGCTTATTCCTGGAGTGAATATGCAGTTTTACTCTAGAGTAAGCAACTAAGCGAAATAAAGCCATGGAACGCTTATTTGCCTTCTATCCCTGCATTCTGACACTCCAACAATGTTTTCTGCTTCAATTTGGGTCATTTCACAAAGGTGCTCATTTCTTGAGTGAATAAGCAGTTCTACTCAAGAGTAAGCAACTAAGCGAAATAAAGCCATGGAACGCTTATTTGCCTTCTATCTATGCATTCTGACACTCCAACAATGTTTTCTGCTTCAATTTGTGTCATTTCACAAAGGTGCTCATTTCTTGAGTGAATAAGCAGTTCTACTCAAGAGTAAGCAACTAAGCGAAATAAAGCCATGGAACGCTTATTTGCCTTCTATCTATGCATTCTGACACTCCAACAATGTTTTCTGCTTCAATTTGGGTCATTTCACAAAGGTGCTTATTCCTGGAGTGAATATGCAGTTTTACTCTAGAGTAAGCAACTAAGCGAAATAAAGCCATGGAACGCTTATTTGCCTTCTATCTATGCATTCTGACACTCCAACAATGTGTTCTGCTTCAATTTGACTCATTTTACAAAGGTGCTTATTCCTGGAGTGAATGTGCAGTTTTACTCTAGAGTAAGCAACTAAGCGAAATAAAGCCATGGAACGCTTATTTGCCTTCTATCTATGCATTCTGACACTCCAACAATGTTTTCTGCTTCAATTTGGGTCATTTCACAAAGGTGCTCATTTCTTGAGTGAATAAGCAGTTCTACTCAAGAGTAAGCAACTAAGCGAAATAAAGCCATGGAACGCTTATTTGCCTATTGTCTAAGCATTCTGACACTCCAACAATGTGTTCTGCTTCAATTTGACTCATTTTACAAAGGTGCTCATTTCTTGAGTGAATAAGCAGTTCTACTCAAGAGTAAGCAACTAAGCGAAATAAAGCCATGGAACGCTTATTTGCCTTCTATCTATGCATTCTGACACTCCAACAATGTTTTCTGCTTCAATTTGGGTCATTTCACAAAGGTGCTCATTTCTTGAGTGAATAAGCAGTTTTACTCAAGAGTAAGCAACTAAGCGAAATAAAGCCATGGAACGCTTATTTGCCTTCGATCTATGCATTCTGACACTCCAACAATGTGTTCTGCTTCAATTTGACTCATTTTACAAAGGTGCTTATTCCTGGAGTGAATATGCAGTTTTACTCTAGAGTAAGCAACTAAGCGAAATAAAGCCATGGAACGCTTATTTGCCTTCTATCTATGCATTCTGACACTCCAACAATGTTTTCTGCTTCAATTTGGGTCATTTCACAATGGTGCTCATTTCTTGAGTGAATAAGCAGTTCTACTCAAGAGTAAGCAACTAAGCGAAATAAAGCCATGGAACGCTTATTTGCCTTCTATCTATGCATTCTGACACTCCAACAATGTTTTCTGCTTCAATTTGGGTCATTTCACAAAGGTGCTTATTCCTGGAGTGAATATGCAGTTTTACTCTAGAGTAAGCAACTAAGCGAAATAAAGCCATGGAACGCTTATTTGCCTTCTATCTATGCATTCTGACACTCCAACAATGTGTTCTGCTTCAATTTGACTCATTTTACAAAGGTGCTTATTCCTGGAGTGAATGTGCAGTTTTACTCTAGAGTAAGCAACTAAGCGAAATAAAGCCATGGAACGCTTATTTGCCTTCTATCTATGCATTCTGACACTCCAACAATGTTTTCTGCTTCAATTTGGGTCATTTCACAAAGGTGCTCATTTCTTGAGTGAATAAGCAGTTCTACTCAAGAGTAAGCAACTAAGCGAAATAAAGCCATGGAACGCTTATTTGCCTATTGTCTAAGCATTCTGACACTCCAACAATGTGTTCTGCTTCAATTTGACTCATTTTACAAAGGTGCTCATTTCTTGAGTGAATAAGCAGTTCTACTCAAGAGTAAGCAACTAAGCGAAATAAAGCCATGGAACGCTTATTTGCCTTCTATCTATGCATTCTGACACTCCAACAATGTTTTCTGCTTCAATTTGGGTCATTTCACAAAGGTGCTCATTTCTTGAGTGAATAAGCAGTTTTACTCAAGAGTAAGCAACTAAGCGAAATAAAGCCATGGAACGCTTATTTGCCTTCGATCTATGCATTCTGACACTCCAACAATGTGTTCTGCTTCAATTTGACTCATTTTACAAAGGTGCTTATTCCTGGAGTGAATATGCAGTTTTACTCTAGAGTAAGCAACTAAGCGAAATAAAGCCATGGAACGCTTATTTGCCTTCTATCTATGCATTCTGACACTCCAACAATGTTTTCTGCTTCAATTTGGGTCATTTCACAAAGGTGCTCATTTCTTGAGTGAATAAGCAGTTCTACTCAAGAGTAAGCAACTAAGCGAAATAAAGCCATGGAACGCTTATTTGCCTATTGTCTAAGCATTCTGACACTCCAACAATGTGTTCTGCTTCAATTTGACTCATTTTACAAAGGTGCTTATTCCTGGAGTGAATATGCAGTTCTACTCAAGAGTAAGCAACTAAGCGAAATAAAGCCATGGAACGCTTATTTGCCTTCTATCTATGCATTCTGACACTCCAACAATGTGTTCTGCTTCAATTTGACTCATTTTACAAAGGTGCTTATTCCTGGAGTGAATATGCAGTTTTACTCTAGAGTAAGCAACTAAGCGAAATAAAGCCATGGAACGCTTATTTGCCTTCTATCTATGCATTCTGACACTCCAACAATGTTTTCTGCTTCAATTTGGGTCATTTCACAAAGGTGCTCATTTCTTGAGTGAATAAGCAGTTCTACTCAAGAGTAAGCAACTAAGCGAAATAAAGCCATGGAACGCTTATTTGCCTTCTATCTATGCATTCTGACACTCCAACAATGTTTTCTGCTTCAATTTGGGTCATTTCACAAAGGTGCTCATTTCTTGAGTGAATAAGCAGTTCTACTCAAGAGTAAGCAACTAAGCGAAATAAAGCCATGGAACGCTTATTTGCCTTCTATCTATGCATTCTGACACTCCAACAATGTTTTCTGCTTCAATTTGGGTCATTTCACAAAGGTGCTTATTCCTGGAGTGAATATGCAGTTTTACTCTAGAGTAAGCAACTAAGCGAAATAAAGCCATGGAACGCTTATTTGCCTTCTATCTATGCATTCTGACACTCCAACAATGTTTTCTGCTTCAATTTGGGTCATTTCGCAAAGGTGCTCATTTCTTGAGTGAATAAGCAGTTCTACTCAAGAGTAAGCAACTAAGCGAAATAAAGCCATGGAACGCTTATTTGCCTTCTATCTATGCATTCTGACACTCCAACAATGTCTTCTGCTTCAATTTGACTCATTTTACAAAGATGCTTATTCCTGGAGTGAATATGCAGTTCTACTCAAGAGTAAGCAACTAAGCGAAATAAAGCCATGGAACGCTTATTTGCCTTCTATCTATGCATTCTGACACTCCAACAATGTTTTCTGCTTCAATTTGGGTCATTTCACAAAGGTGCTCATTTCTTGAGTGAATAAGCAGTTTTACTCAAGAGTAAGCAACTAAGCGAAATAAAGCCATGGAACGCTTATTTGCCTTCTATCTATGCATTCTGACACTCCAACAATGTGTTCTGCTTCAATTTGACTCATTTTACAAAGGTGCTTATTCCTGGAGTGAATAAGCAGTTCTACTCAAGAGTAAGCAACTAAGCGAAATAAAGCCATGGAACGCTTATTTGCCTTCTAGCCATGCATTCTGATACTCCAACAATGTGTTCTGCTTCAATTTGACTCATTTTACAAAGGTGCTTATTCCTGGAGTGAATATGCAGTTTTACTCTAGAGTAAGCAACTAAGCGAAATAAAGCCATGGAACGCTTATTTGCCTTCTATCTATGCATTCTGACACTCCAACAATGTTTTCTGCTTCAATTTGGGTCATTTCACAAAGGTGCTCATTTCTTGAGTGAATAAGCAGTTCTACTCAAGAGTAAGCAACTAAGCGAAATAAAGCCATGGAGCGCTTATTTGCCTTCTATCTATGCATTCTGACACTCCCAACAATGTTTTCTGCTTCAATTTGGGTCATTTCACAAAGGTGCTCATTTCTTGAGTGAATAAGCAGTTCTACTCAAGAGTAAGCAACTAAGCGAAATAAAGCCATGGAACACTTATTTGCCTTCTATCTATGCATTCTGACACTCCAACAATGTGTTCTGCTTCAATTTGAATCATTTTACAAAGGTGCTTATTCCTGGAGTGAATATGCAGTTCTACTCAAGAGTAAGCATCTAAGCGAAATCAAGCCATGGAACGCTTATTTGCCTTCTATCTATGCATTCTGACACTCCAACAATGTGTTCTGCTTCAATTTGACTCATTTTACAAAGGTGCTTATTCCTGGAGTGAATATGCAGTTTTACTCTAGAGTAAGCAACTAAGCGAAATAAAGCCATGGAACGCTTATTTGCCTTCTATCTATGCATTCTGACACTCCAACAATGTTTTCTGCTTCAATTTGGGTCATTTCACAAAGGTGCTCATTTCTTGAGTGAATAAGCAGTTCTACTCAAGAGTAAGCAACTAAGCGAAATAAAGCCATGGAGCGCTTATTTGCCTTCTATCTATGCATTCTGACACTCCCAACAATGTTTTCTGCTTCAATTTGGGTCATTTCACAAAGGTGCTCATTTCTTGAGTGAATAAGCAGTTCTACTCAAGAGTAAGCAACTAAGCGAAATAAAGCCATGGAACACTTATTTGCCTTCTATCTATGCATTCTGACACTCCAACAATGTGTTCTGCTTCAATTTGAATCATTTTACAAAGGTGCTTATTCCTGGAGTGAATATGCAGTTTTACTCTACAGTAAGCAACTAAGCGAAATAAAGCCATGGAACGCTTATTTCCCTTCTATCCCTGCATTCTGACACTCCAACAATGTGTTCTGCTTCAATTTGACTCATTTTACAAAGGTGCTTATTCCTGGAGTGAATATGCAGTTCTACTCAAGAGTAAGCAACTAAGCGAAATAAAGCCATGGAACGCTTATTTGCCTTCTACGGTATCTATGCATTCTGACACTCCAACAATGTTTTCTGCTTCAATTTGGGTCATTTCACAAAGGTGCTCATTTCTTGAGTGAATAAGCAGTCCTACTCAAGAGTAAGCAACTAAGCGAAATAAAGCCATGGAACGCTTATTTGCCTTTTATCTATGCATTCTGACACTCCAACAATGTTTTCTGCTTCAATTTGGGTCATTTCACAAAGGTACTCATTTCTTGAGTGAATAAGCAGTTTTACTCAAGAGTAAGCAACTAAGCGAAATAAAGCCATGGAACCCTTATCTGCCTTCTATCTATGCATTCTGACACTCCAACAATGTGTTCTGCTTCAATTTGACTCATTTTACAAAGATGCTTATTTCTGGAGTGAACATGCAATTCTACTCAAGAGTAAGCAGCTACGCGAAATAAACCAATAGAATGCTTTTTTGCCTTCTATCTATGCATTCTGACACTCCAACAATGTTTTCTGCTTCAATTTGACTCATTTTACAAAGATGCTTATTCCTGGATTGAATATGCAGTTTTACTCTAGAGTAAGCAACTAAGCGAAATAAAGCCATGGAACCCTTATTTGCCTTCTATCTATGCATTCTGACACTCCAACAATGTTTTCTGCTTCAATTTGGGTCATTTCACAAAGGTACTCATTTCTTGAGTGAATAAGCAGTTTTACTCAAGAGTAAGCAACTAAGCGAAATAAAGCCATGGAACCCTTATCTGCCTTCTATCTATGCATTCTGACACTCCAACAATGTGTTCTGCTTCAATTTGACTCATTTTACAAAGGTGCTTATTCCTGGAGTGAATATGCAGTTTTACTCTAGAGTAAGCAACTAAGCGAAATAAAGCCATGGAACGCTTATTTGCCTTCTATCTATGCATTCTGACACTCCAACAATGTTTTCTGCTTCAATTTGGGTCATTTGACAAAGGTGCTCATTTCTTGAGTGAATAAGCAGTTCTACTCAAGAGTAAGCAACTAAGCGAAATAAAGTCATGGAACGCTTATTTGCATTCTATCTATGCATTCTGACACTCCAACAATGTCTTCTGCTTCAATTTGACTCAATTTACAAAGGTGCTTATTCCTGGAGTGAATATGCAGTTCTACTCAAGAGTAAGCAACTAAGCGAAATCAAGCCATGGAACGCTTATTTGCCTTCTATCCCTGCATTCTGACACAAGAACAATGTGTTCTGCTTCAATTTGACTCATTTTACAAAGGTGCTTATTCCTGGAGTGAATATGCAGTTCTACTCAAGAGTAAGCAACTAAGCGAAATAAAGCCATGGAACGCTTATTTGCCTTTTATCTATGCATTCTGACACTCCAACAATGTTTTCTGCTTCAATTTGGGTCATTTCACAAAGGTGCTCATTTCTTGAGTGAATAAGCAGTTCTACTCAAGAGTAAGCAATTAAGCGAAATAAAGCCATGGAACGCTTATTTGCCTTCTATCTATGCATTCTGACACTCCAACAATGTGTTCTGCTTCAATTTGACTCATTTTACAAAGGTGCTTATTCCTGGAGTGAATATGCAGTTTTACTCTAGAGTAAGCAACTAAGCGAAATAAAGCCATGGAACGCTTATTTGCCTTTTATCTATGCATTCTGACACTCCAACAATGTTTTCTGCTTCAATTTGGGTCATTTCACAAAGGTGCTCATTTCTTGAGTGAATAAGCAGTTCTACTCAAGAGTAAGCAATTAAGCGAAATAAAGCCATGGAACGCTTATTTGCCTTCTAGCCATGCATTCTGAAACTCCAACAATGTGTTCTGCTTCAATTTGACTCATTTTACAAAGGTGCTTATTCCTGGAGTGAATATGCAGTTTTACTCTAGAGTAAGCAACTAAGCGAAATAAAGCCATGGAACGCTTATTTGCCTTCTATCTATGCATTCTGACACTCCAACAATGTTTTCTGCTTCAATTTGGGTCATTTCACAAAGGTGCTCATTTCTTGAGTGAATAAGCAGTTCTACTCAAGAGTAAGCAACTAAGCGAAATAAAGCCATGGAACACTTATTTGCCTTCTATCTATGCATTCTGACACTCCAACAATGTGTTCTGCTTCAATTTGAATCATTTTACAAAGGTGCTTATTCCTGGAGTGAATATGCAGTTTTACTCTACAGTAAGCAACTAAGCGAAATAAAGCCATGGAACGCTTATTTGCCTTCTATCTATGCATTCTGACACTCCAACAATGTGTTCTGCTTCAATTTGTCTCATTTTACAAAGGTGCTTATTCCTGGAGTGAATATGCAGTTTTACTCTAGAGTAAGCAACTAAGCGAAATAAAGCCATGGAACGCTTATTTGTCTTCTATCTATGCATTCAGACACTCCAACAATGTGTTCTGCTTCAATTTGTCTCATTTTACAAAGATGCTTATTCCTGGATTGAATATGCAGTTCTACTCAAGAGTAAGCAACTAAGCGAAATAAAGCCATGGAACCCTTATTTCCCTTCTATCCCTGCATTCTGACACTCCAACAATGTGTTCTGCTTCAATTTGACTCATTTTACAAAGGTGCTTATTCCTGGAGTGAATATGCAGTTCTACTCAAGAGTAAGCAACTAAGCGAAATAAAGCCATGGAACGCTTATTTGCCTTCTACGGTATCTATGCATTCTGACACTCCAACAATGTTTTCTGCTTCAATTTGGGTCATTTCACAAAGGTGCTCATTTCTTGAGTGAATAAGCAGTCCTACTCAAGAGTAAGCAACTAAGCGAAATAAAGCCATGGAACGCTTATTTGCCTTTTATCTATGCATTCTGACACTCCAACAATGTTTTCTGCTTCAATTTGGGTCATTTCACAAAGGTGCTCATTTCTTGAGTGAATAAGCAGTTCTACTCAAGAGTAAGCAACTAAGCGAAATAAAGCCATGGAACGCTTATTGGCCTTCTATCTATGCATTCTGACACTCCAACAATGTGTTCTGCTTCAATTTGACTCATTTTACAAAGATGCTTATTTCTGGAGTGAACATGCAATTCTACTCAAGAGTAAGCAGCTACGCGAAATAAACCAATAGAATGCTTTTTTGCCTTCTATCTATGCATTCTGACACTCCAACAATGTTTTCTGCTTCAATTTGACTCATTTTACAAAGATGCTTATTCCTGGATTGAATATGCAGTTTTACTCTAGAGTAAGCAACTAAGCGAAATAAAGCCATGGAACCCTTATTTGCCTTCTATCTATGCATTCTGACACTCCAACAATGTTTTCTGCTTCAATTTGGGTCATTTCACAAAGGTACTCATTTCTTGAGTGAATAAGCAGTTTTACTCAAGAGTAAGCAACTAAGCGAAATAAAGCCATGGAACCCTTATCTGCCTTCTATCTATGCATTCTGACACTCCAACAATGTGTTCTGCTTCAATTTGACTCATTTTACAAAGGTGCTTATTCCTGGAGTGAATATGCAGTTTTACTCTAGAGTAAGCAACTAAGCGAAATAAAGCCATGGAACGCTTATTTGCCTTCTATCTATGCATTCTGACACTCCAACAATGTTTTCTGCTTCAATTTGGGTCATTTGACAAAGGTGCTCATTTCTTGAGTGAATAAGCAGTTCTACTCAAGAGTAAGCAACTAAGCGAAATAAAGTCATGGAACGCTTATTTGCATTCTATCTATGCATTCTGACACTCCAACAATGTCTTCTGCTTCAATTTGACTCAATTTACAAAGGTGCTTATTCCTGGAGTGAATATGCAGTTCTACTCAAGAGTAAGCAACTAAGCGAAATCAAGCCATGGAACGCTTATTTGCCTTCTATCCCTGCATTCTGACACAAGAACAATGTGTTCTGCTTCAATTTGACTCATTTTACAAAGGTGCTTATTCCTGGAGTGAATATGCAGTTCTACTCAAGAGTAAGCAACTAAGCGAAATAAAGCCATGGAACGCTTATTTGCCTTCTATCTATGCATTCTGACACTCCAACAATGTGTTCTGCTTCAATTTGGGTCATTTCACAAAGGTGCTCATTTCTTGAGTGAATAAGCAGTTCTACTCAAGAGTAAGCAACTAAGCGAAATAAAGCCATGGAATGCTTATTTGCCTTCTATCTATGCATTCTGACACTCCAACAATGTGTTCTGCTTCAATTTGACTCATTTTACAAAGGTGCTTATTCCTGGAGTGAATATGCAGTTTTACTCTAGAGTAAGCAACTAAGCGAAATAAAGCCATGGAACGCTTATTTGCCTTCTATCTATGCATTCTGACACTCCAACAATGTGTTCTGCTTCAATTTGACTCATTTTACAAAGGTGCTTATTCCTGGAGTGAATATGCAGTTTTACTCTAGAGTAAGCAACTAAGCGAAATAAAGCCATGGAACGCTTATTTGCCTTCTATCTATGCATTCTGACACTCCAACAATGTTTTCTGCTTCAATTTGTGTCATTTCACAAAGGTGCTCATTTCTTGAGTGAATAAGCAGTTCTACTCTAGAGTAAGCAACTAAGCGAAATAAAGCCATGGAACGCTTATTTGCCTTCTATCTATGCATTCTGACACTCCAACAATGTTTTCTGCTTCAATTTGGGTCATTTCACAAAGGTGCTCATTTCTTGAGTGAATAAGCAGTTCTACTCAAGAGTAAGCAACTAAGCGAAATAAAGCCATGGAACGCTTATTTGCGTTCTATCTATGCATTCTGATACTCCAACAATGTGTTCTGCTTCAATTTGACTCATTTTACAAAGGTGCTTATTCCTGGAGTGAATATGCAGTTTTACTCTAGAGTAAGCAACTAAGCGAAATAAAGCCATGGAACGCTTATTTGCCTTCTATCTATGCATTCTGACACTCCAACAATGTGTTCTGCTTCAATTTGACTCATTTTACAAAGGTGCTTATTCCTGGAGTGAATATGCAGTTCTACTCAAGAGTAAGCAACTAAGCGAAATAAAGCCATGGAACGCTTATTTGCCTTCTATCTATGCATTCCGACACTCCAACAATGTTTTCTGCTTCAATTTGGGTCATTTCACAAAGGTGCTCATTTCTTGAGTGAATAAGCAGTTCTACTCAAGAGTAAGCAACTAAGCGAAATAAAGCCATGGAACGCTTATTTGCCTTCTATCTATGCATTCTGACACTCCAACAATGTTTTCTGCTTCAATTTGGGTCATTTCACAAAGGTACTTATTCCTGGAGTGAATATGCAGTTTTACTCTAGAGTAAGCAACTAAACGAAATAAAGCCATGGAACGCTTATTTGCCTTCTATCCCTGCATTCTGACACTCCAACAATGTTTTCTGCTTCAATTTGTGTCATTTCACAAAGGTGCTCATTTCTTGAGTGAATAAGCAGTTCTACTCAAGAGTAAGCAACTAAGCGAAATAAAGCCATGGAACGCTTATTTGCCATCTATCTATGCATTCTGACACTCCAACAATGTTTTCTGCTTCAATTTGGGTCATTTCACAAAGGTACTTATTCCTGGAGTGAATATGCAGTTTTACTCTAGAGTAAGCAACTAAACGAAATAAAGCCATGGAACGCTTATTTGCCTTCTATCCCTGCATTCTGACACTCCAACAATGTTTTCTGCTTCAATTTGGGTCATTTCACAAAGGTGCTCATTTCTTGAGTGAATAAGCAGTTCTACTCAAGAGTAAGCAACTAAGCGAAATAAAGCCATGGAACGCTTAATTGCCTTCTATCTATGCATTCTGACACTCCAACAATGTGTTCTGCTTCAATTTGACTCATTTTACAAAGGTGCTTATTCCTGGAGTGAATATGCAGTTTTACTCTAGAGTAAGCAACTAAGCGAAATAAAGCCATGGAACGCTTATTTGCCTTCTATCTATGCATTCTGACACTCCAACAATGTTTTCTGCTTCAATTTGGGTCATTTCACAAAGGTGCTCATTTCTTGAGTGAATAAGCAGTTCTACTCAAGAGTAAGCAACTAAGCGAAATAAAGCCATGGAACGCTTATTTGCCTTCTATCCCTGCATTCTGACACTCCAACAATGTGTTCTGCTTCAATTTGACTCATTTTACAAAGGTGCTTATTCCTGGAGTGAATATGCAGTTTTACTCTAGAGTAAGCACCTAAGCGAAATAAAGCCATGGAACGCTTATTTGCCTTCTATCTATGCATTCTGACACTCCAACAATGTTTTCTGCTTCAATTTGGGTCATTTCACAAAGGTGCTCATTTCTTGAGTGAATAAGCAGTTCTACTCAAGAGTAAGCAACTAAGCGAAATAAAGCCATGGAACGCTTATTTTCCTTCTATCTATGCATTCTGACACTACAACAATGTGTTCTGCTTCAATTTGACTCATTTTACAAAGGTGCTCATTTCTTGAGTGAATAAGCAGTTCTACTCAAGAGTAAGCAACTAAGCGAAATAAAGCCATGGAACGCTTATTTGCCTTCTATCTATGCATTCTGACACTCCAACAATGTTTTCTGCTTCAATTTGGGTCATTTCACAAAGGTGCTTATTCCTGGAGTGAATATGCAGTTTTACTCTAGAGTAAGCAACTAAGCGAAATAAAGCCATGGAACGCTTATTTGCCTTCTATCTATGCATTCTGACACTCCAACAATGTCTTCTGCTTCAATTTGACTCATTTTACAAAGATGCTTATTCCTGGAGTGAATATGCAGTTTTACTCTAGAGTAAGCACCTAAGCAAAATAAAGACATGGAACGCTTATTTGCCTTCTATCTATGCATTCTGACACTCCAACAATGTTTTCTGCTTCAATTTGGGTCATTTCACAAAGGTGCTCATTTCTTGAGTGAATAAGCAGTTCTACTCAAGAGTAAGCAACTAAGCGAAATAAAGCCATGGAACGCTTATTTGCCTTCTATCTATGCATTCTGACACTCCAACAATGTGTTCTGCTTCAATTTGACTCATTTTACAAAGGTGCTTATTCCTGGAGTGAATATGCAGTTTTACTCTAGAGTAAGCAACTAAGCGAAATAAAGCCATGGAACGCTTATTTGCCTTCTATCTATGCATTCTGACACTCCAACAATGTTTTCTGCTTCAATTTGGGTCATTTCACAAAGGTGCTCATTTCTTGAGTGAATAAGCAGTTCTACTCAAGAGTAAGCAACTAAGCGAAATAAAGCCATGGAACGCTTATTTGCCTTCTATCTATGCATTCTGACACTCCAACAATGTGTTCTGCTTCAATTTGACTCATTTTACAAAGGTGCTTATTCCTGGAGTGAATATGCAGTTTTACTCTACAGTAAGCAACTAAGCGAAATAAAGCCATGGAACGCTTATTTGCCTTCTATCTATGCATTCTGACACTCCAACAATGTGTTCTGCTTCAATTTGTCTCATTTTACAAAGGTGCTTATTCCTGGAGTGAATATGCAGTTTTACTCTAGAGTAAGCAACTAAGCGAAATAAAGCCATGGAACGCTTATTTGTCTTCTATCTATGCATTCTGACACTCCAACAATGTTTTCTGCTTCAATTTGGGTCATTTCACAAAGGTGCTCATTTCTTGAGTGAATAAGCAGTTCTACTCAAGAGTAAGCAACTAAGCGAAATAAAGCCATGGAACGCTTATTTGCCTTCTATCTATGCATTCTGACACTACAACAATGTGTTCTGCTTCAATTTGACTCATTTTACAAAGGTGCTTATTCCTGGAGTGAATATGCAGTTCTACTCAAGAGTAAGCAACTAAGCGAAATAAAGCCATGGAACGCTTATTTGCCTTCTCTCCCTGCATTCTGACACTCCAACAATGTTTTCTGCTTCAATTTGGGTCATTTCACAAAGGTGCTCATTTCTTGAGTGAATAAGCAGTTCTACTCAAGAGTAAGCAACTAAGCGAAATAAAGCCATGGAACGCTTATTTGCCTTCTATCTATGCATTCTGACACTACAACAATGTGTTCTGCTTCAATTTGACTCATTTTACAAAGGTGCTTATTCCTGGAGTGAATATGCAGTTCTACTCAAGAGTAAGCAACTAAGCGAAATAAAGCCATGGAACGCTTATTTGCCTTCTATCCCTGCATTCTGACACTCCAACAATGTTTTCTGCTTCAATTTGGGTCATTTCACAAAGGTGCTCATTTCTTGAGTGAATAAGCAGTTCTACTCAAGAGTAAGCAACTAAGCGAAATAAAGCCATGGAACGCTTATTTGCCTTCTATCTATGCATTCTGACACTCCAACAATGTGTTCTGCTTCAATTTGACTCATTTTACAAAGGTGCTTATTCCTGGAGTGAATATGCAGTTTTACTCTACAGTAAGCAACTAAGCGAAATAAAGCCATGGAACGCTTATTTGCCTTCTATCTATGCATTCTGACACTCCAACAATGTGTTCTGCTTCAATTTGTCTCATTTTACAAAGGTGCTTATTCCTGGAGTGAATATGCAGTTTTACTCTAGAGTAAGCAACTAAGCGAAATAAAGCCATGGAACGCTTATTTGTCTTCTATCTATGCATTCTGACACTCCAACAATGTTTTCTGCTTCAATTTGGGTCATTTCACAAAGGTGCTCATTTCTTGAGTGAATAAGCAGTTCTACTCAAGAGTAAGCAACTAAGCGAAATAAAGCCATGGAACGCTTATTTGCCTTCTATCTATGCATTCTGACACTCCAACAATGTTTTCTGCTTCAATTTGGGTCATTTCACAAAGGTGCTTATTTCTGGAGTGAATATGCAGTTTTACTCTAGAGAAAGCAACTAAGCGAAATAAAGCCATGGAACGCTTATTTGCCTTCTATCTATGCATTCTGACACTCCAACAATTTTTTCTGCTTCAATTTGCGTCATTTCACAAAGGTGCTCATTTCTTGAGTGAATAAGCAGTTCTACTCAAGAGTAAGCAATTAAGCGAAATAAAGCCATGGAACGCTTATTTGCCTTCTATCTATGCATTCTGACACTCCAACAATGTGTTCTGCTTCAATTTGTCTCATTTTACAAAGGTGCTTATTCCTGGAGTGAATATGCAGTTTTACTCTAGAGTAAGCAACTAAGCGAAATAAAGCCATGGAACGCTTATTTGTCTTCTATCTATGCATTCTGACACTCCAACAATGTTTTCTGCTTCAATTTGGGTCATTTCACAAAGGTGCTCATTTCTTGAGTGAATAAGCAGTTCTACTCAAGAGTAAGCAACTAAGCGAAATAAAGCCATGGAACGCTTATTTGCCTTCTATCTATGCATTCTGACACTCCAACAATGTTTTCTGCTTCAATTTGGGTCATTTCACAAAGGTGCTTATTTCTGGAGTGAATATGCAGTTTTACTCTAGAGAAAGCAACTAAGCGAAATAAAGCCATGGAACGCTTATTTGCCTTCTATCTATGCATTCTGACACTCCAACAATTTTTTCTGCTTCAATTTGCGTCATTTCACAAAGGTGCTCATTTCTTGAGTGAATAAGCAGTTCTACTCAAGAGTAAGCAACTAAGCGAAATAAAGCCATGGAACACTTATTTGCCTTCTATCTATGCATTCTGACACTCCAACAATGTGTTCTGCTTCAATTTGAATCATTTTACAAAGGTGCTTATTCCTGGAGTGAATATGCAGTTTTACTCTACAGTAAGCAACTAAGCGAAATAAAGCCATGGAACGCTTATTTGCCTTCTATCTATGCATTCTGACACTCCAACAATGTGTTCTGCTTCAATTTGTCTCATTTTACAAAGGTGCTTATTCCTGGAGTGAATATGCAGTTTTACTCTAGAGTAAGCAACTAAGCGAAATAAAGCCATGGAACGCTTATTTGTCTTCTATCTATGCATTCAGACACTCCAACAATGTGTTCTGCTTCAATTTGTCTCATTTTACAAAGATGCTTATTCCTGGATTGAATATGCAGTTCTACTCAAGAGTAAGCAACTAAGCGAAATAAAGCCATGGAACCCTTATTTCCCTTCTATCCCTGCATTCTGACACTCCAACAATGTGTTCTGCTTCAATTTGACTCATTTTACAAAGGTGCTTATTCCTGGAGTGAATATGCAGTTCTACTCAAGAGTAAGCAACTAAGCGAAATAAAGCCATGGAACGCTTATTTGCCTTCTACGGTATCTATGCATTCTGACACTCCAACAATGTTTTCTGCTTCAATTTGGGTCATTTCACAAAGGTGCTCATTTCTTGAGTGAATAAGCAGTCCTACTCAAGAGTAAGCAACTAAGCGAAATAAAGCCATGGAACGCTTATTTGCCTTTTATCTATGCATTCTGACACTCCAACAATGTTTTCTGCTTCAATTTGGGTCATTTCACAAAGGTGCTCATTTCTTGAGTGAATAAGCAGTTCTACTCAAGAGTAAGCAACTAAGCGAAATAAAGCCATGGAACGCTTATTGGCCTTCTATCTATGCATTCTGACACTCCAACAATGTGTTCTGCTTCAATTTGACTCATTTTACAAAGATGCTTATTTCTGGAGTGAACATGCAATTCTACTCAAGAGTAAGCAGCTACGCGAAATAAACCAATAGAATGCTTTTTTGCCTTCTATCTATGCATTCTGACACTCCAACAATGTTTTCTGCTTCAATTTGACTCATTTTACAAAGATGCTTATTCCTGGATTGAATATGCAGTTTTACTCTAGAGTAAGCAACTAAGCGAAATAAAGCCATGGAACCCTTATTTGCCTTCTATCTATGCATTCTGACACTCCAACAATGTTTTCTGCTTCAATTTGGGTCATTTCACAAAGGTACTCATTTCTTGAGTGAATAAGCAGTTTTACTCAAGAGTAAGCAACTAAGCGAAATAAAGCCATGGAACCCTTATCTGCCTTCTATCTATGCATTCTGACACTCCAACAATGTGTTCTGCTTCAATTTGACTCATTTTACAAAGGTGCTTATTCCTGGAGTGAATATGCAGTTTTACTCTAGAGTAAGCAACTAAGCGAAATAAAGCCATGGAACGCTTATTTGCCTTCTATCTATGCATTCTGACACTCCAACAATGTTTTCTGCTTCAATTTGGGTCATTTGACAAAGGTGCTCATTTCTTGAGTGAATAAGCAGTTCTACTCAAGAGTAAGCAACTAAGCGAAATAAAGTCATGGAACGCTTATTTGCATTCTATCTATGCATTCTGACACTCCAACAATGTCTTCTGCTTCAATTTGACTCAATTTACAAAGGTGCTTATTCCTGGAGTGAATATGCAGTTCTACTCAAGAGTAAGCAACTAAGCGAAATCAAGCCATGGAACGCTTATTTGCCTTCTATCCCTGCATTCTGACACAAGAACAATGTGTTCTGCTTCAATTTGACTCATTTTACAAAGGTGCTTATTCCTGGAGTGAATATGCAGTTCTACTCAAGAGTAAGCAACTAAGCGAAATAAAGCCATGGAACGCTTATTTGCCTTCTATCTATGCATTCTGACACTCCAACAATGTGTTCTGCTTCAATTTGGGTCATTTCACAAAGGTGCTCATTTCTTGAGTGAATAAGCAGTTCTACTCAAGAGTAAGCAACTAAGCGAAATAAAGCCATGGAATGCTTATTTGCCTTCTATCTATGCATTCTGACACTCCAACAATGTGTTCTGCTTCAATTTGACTCATTTTACAAAGGTGCTTATTCCTGGAGTGAATATGCAGTTTTACTCTAGAGTAAGCAACTAAGCGAAATAAAGCCATGGAACGCTTATTTGCCTTCTATCTATGCATTCTGACACTCCAACAATGTGTTCTGCTTCAATTTGACTCATTTTACAAAGGTGCTTATTCCTGGAGTGAATATGCAGTTTTACTCTAGAGTAAGCAACTAAGCGAAATAAAGCCATGGAACGCTTATTTGCCTTCTATCTATGCATTCTGACACTCCAACAATGTTTTCTGCTTCAATTTGTGTCATTTCACAAAGGTGCTCATTTCTTGAGTGAATAAGCAGTTCTACTCTAGAGTAAGCAACTAAGCGAAATAAAGCCATGGAACGCTTATTTGCCTTCTATCTATGCATTCTGACACTCCAACAATGTTTTCTGCTTCAATTTGGGTCATTTCACAAAGGTGCTCATTTCTTGAGTGAATAAGCAGTTCTACTCAAGAGTAAGCAACTAAGCGAAATAAAGCCATGGAACGCTTATTTGCGTTCTATCTATGCATTCTGATACTCCAACAATGTGTTCTGCTTCAATTTGACTCATTTTACAAAGGTGCTTATTCCTGGAGTGAATATGCAGTTTTACTCTAGAGTAAGCAACTAAGCGAAATAAAGCCATGGAACGCTTATTTGCCTTCTATCTATGCATTCTGACACTCCAACAATGTGTTCTGCTTCAATTTGACTCATTTTACAAAGGTGCTTATTCCTGGAGTGAATATGCAGTTCTACTCAAGAGTAAGCAACTAAGCGAAATAAAGCCATGGAACGCTTATTTGCCTTCTATCTATGCATTCCGACACTCCAACAATGTTTTCTGCTTCAATTTGGGTCATTTCACAAAGGTGCTCATTTCTTGAGTGAATAAGCAGTTCTACTCAAGAGTAAGCAACTAAGCGAAATAAAGCCATGGAACGCTTATTTGCCTTCTATCTATGCATTCTGACACTCCAACAATGTTTTCTGCTTCAATTTGGGTCATTTCACAAAGGTACTTATTCCTGGAGTGAATATGCAGTTTTACTCTAGAGTAAGCAACTAAACGAAATAAAGCCATGGAACGCTTATTTGCCTTCTATCCCTGCATTCTGACACTCCAACAATGTTTTCTGCTTCAATTTGTGTCATTTCACAAAGGTGCTCATTTCTTGAGTGAATAAGCAGTTCTACTCAAGAGTAAGCAACTAAGCGAAATAAAGCCATGGAACGCTTATTTGCCATCTATCTATGCATTCTGACACTCCAACAATGTTTTCTGCTTCAATTTGGGTCATTTCACAAAGGTACTTATTCCTGGAGTGAATATGCAGTTTTACTCTAGAGTAAGCAACTAAACGAAATAAAGCCATGGAACGCTTATTTGCCTTCTATCCCTGCATTCTGACACTCCAACAATGTTTTCTGCTTCAATTTGGGTCATTTCACAAAGGTGCTCATTTCTTGAGTGAATAAGCAGTTCTACTCAAGAGTAAGCAACTAAGCGAAATAAAGCCATGGAACGCTTAATTGCCTTCTATCTATGCATTCTGACACTCCAACAATGTGTTCTGCTTCAATTTGACTCATTTTACAAAGGTGCTTATTCCTGGAGTGAATATGCAGTTTTACTCTAGAGTAAGCAACTAAGCGAAATAAAGCCATGGAACGCTTATTTGCCTTCTATCTATGCATTCTGACACTCCAACAATGTTTTCTGCTTCAATTTGGGTCATTTCACAAAGGTGCTCATTTCTTGAGTGAATAAGCAGTTCTACTCAAGAGTAAGCAACTAAGCGAAATAAAGCCATGGAACGCTTATTTGCCTTCTATCCCTGCATTCTGACACTCCAACAATGTGTTCTGCTTCAATTTGACTCATTTTACAAAGGTGCTTATTCCTGGAGTGAATATGCAGTTTTACTCTAGAGTAAGCACCTAAGCGAAATAAAGCCATGGAACGCTTATTTGCCTTCTATCTATGCATTCTGACACTCCAACAATGTTTTCTGCTTCAATTTGGGTCATTTCACAAAGGTGCTCATTTCTTGAGTGAATAAGCAGTTCTACTCAAGAGTAAGCAACTAAGCGAAATAAAGCCATGGAACGCTTATTTTCCTTCTATCTATGCATTCTGACACTACAACAATGTGTTCTGCTTCAATTTGACTCATTTTACAAAGGTGCTCATTTCTTGAGTGAATAAGCAGTTCTACTCAAGAGTAAGCAACTAAGCGAAATAAAGCCATGGAACGCTTATTTGCCTTCTATCTATGCATTCTGACACTCCAACAATGTTTTCTGCTTCAATTTGGGTCATTTCACAAAGGTGCTTATTCCTGGAGTGAATATGCAGTTTTACTCTAGAGTAAGCAACTAAGCGAAATAAAGCCATGGAACGCTTATTTGCCTTCTATCTATGCATTCTGACACTCCAACAATGTCTTCTGCTTCAATTTGACTCATTTTACAAAGATGCTTATTCCTGGAGTGAATATGCAGTTTTACTCTAGAGTAAGCACCTAAGCAAAATAAAGACATGGAACGCTTATTTGCCTTCTATCTATGCATTCTGACACTCCAACAATGTTTTCTGCTTCAATTTGGGTCATTTCACAAAGGTGCTCATTTCTTGAGTGAATAAGCAGTTCTACTCAAGAGTAAGCAACTAAGCGAAATAAAGCCATGGAACGCTTATTTGCCTTCTATCTATGCATTCTGACACTCCAACAATGTGTTCTGCTTCAATTTGACTCATTTTACAAAGGTGCTTATTCCTGGAGTGAATATGCAGTTTTACTCTAGAGTAAGCAACTAAGCGAAATAAAGCCATGGAACGCTTATTTGCCTTCTATCTATGCATTCTGACACTCCAACAATGTTTTCTGCTTCAATTTGGGTCATTTCACAAAGGTGCTCATTTCTTGAGTGAATAAGCAGTTCTACTCAAGAGTAAGCAACTAAGCGAAATAAAGCCATGGAACGCTTATTTGCCTTCTATCTATGCATTCTGACACTCCAACAATGTGTTCTGCTTCAATTTGACTCATTTTACAAAGGTGCTTATTCCTGGAGTGAATATGCAGTTTTACTCTACAGTAAGCAACTAAGCGAAATAAAGCCATGGAACGCTTATTTGCCTTCTATCTATGCATTCTGACACTCCAACAATGTGTTCTGCTTCAATTTGTCTCATTTTACAAAGGTGCTTATTCCTGGAGTGAATATGCAGTTTTACTCTAGAGTAAGCAACTAAGCGAAATAAAGCCATGGAACGCTTATTTGTCTTCTATCTATGCATTCTGACACTCCAACAATGTTTTCTGCTTCAATTTGGGTCATTTCACAAAGGTGCTCATTTCTTGAGTGAATAAGCAGTTCTACTCAAGAGTAAGCAACTAAGCGAAATAAAGCCATGGAACGCTTATTTGCCTTCTATCTATGCATTCTGACACTACAACAATGTGTTCTGCTTCAATTTGACTCATTTTACAAAGGTGCTTATTCCTGGAGTGAATATGCAGTTCTACTCAAGAGTAAGCAACTAAGCGAAATAAAGCCATGGAACGCTTATTTGCCTTCTCTCCCTGCATTCTGACACTCCAACAATGTTTTCTGCTTCAATTTGGGTCATTTCACAAAGGTGCTCATTTCTTGAGTGAATAAGCAGTTCTACTCAAGAGTAAGCAACTAAGCGAAATAAAGCCATGGAACGCTTATTTGCCTTCTATCTATGCATTCTGACACTACAACAATGTGTTCTGCTTCAATTTGACTCATTTTACAAAGGTGCTTATTCCTGGAGTGAATATGCAGTTCTACTCAAGAGTAAGCAACTAAGCGAAATAAAGCCATGGAACGCTTATTTGCCTTCTATCCCTGCATTCTGACACTCCAACAATGTTTTCTGCTTCAATTTGGGTCATTTCACAAAGGTGCTCATTTCTTGAGTGAATAAGCAGTTCTACTCAAGAGTAAGCAACTAAGCGAAATAAAGCCATGGAACGCTTATTTGCCTTCTATCTATGCATTCTGACACTCCAACAATGTGTTCTGCTTCAATTTGACTCATTTTACAAAGGTGCTTATTCCTGGAGTGAATATGCAGTTTTACTCTACAGTAAGCAACTAAGCGAAATAAAGCCATGGAACGCTTATTTGCCTTCTATCTATGCATTCTGACACTCCAACAATGTGTTCTGCTTCAATTTGTCTCATTTTACAAAGGTGCTTATTCCTGGAGTGAATATGCAGTTTTACTCTAGAGTAAGCAACTAAGCGAAATAAAGCCATGGAACGCTTATTTGTCTTCTATCTATGCATTCTGACACTCCAACAATGTTTTCTGCTTCAATTTGGGTCATTTCACAAAGGTGCTCATTTCTTGAGTGAATAAGCAGTTCTACTCAAGAGTAAGCAACTAAGCGAAATAAAGCCATGGAACGCTTATTTGCCTTCTATCTATGCATTCTGACACTCCAACAATGTTTTCTGCTTCAATTTGGGTCATTTCACAAAGGTGCTTATTTCTGGAGTGAATATGCAGTTTTACTCTAGAGAAAGCAACTAAGCGAAATAAAGCCATGGAACGCTTATTTGCCTTCTATCTATGCATTCTGACACTCCAACAATTTTTTCTGCTTCAATTTGCGTCATTTCACAAAGGTGCTCATTTCTTGAGTGAATAAGCAGTTCTACTCAAGAGTAAGCAATTAAGCGAAATAAAGCCATGGAACGCTTATTTGCCTTCTATCTATGCATTCTGACACTCCAACAATGTGTTCTGCTTCAATTTGTCTCATTTTACAAAGGTGCTTATTCCTGGAGTGAATATGCAGTTTTACTCTAGAGTAAGCAACTAAGCGAAATAAAGCCATGGAACGCTTATTTGTCTTCTATCTATGCATTCTGACACTCCAACAATGTTTTCTGCTTCAATTTGGGTCATTTCACAAAGGTGCTCATTTCTTGAGTGAATAAGCAGTTCTACTCAAGAGTAAGCAACTAAGCGAAATAAAGCCATGGAACGCTTATTTGCCTTCTATCTATGCATTCTGACACTCCAACAATGTTTTCTGCTTCAATTTGGGTCATTTCACAAAGGTGCTTATTTCTGGAGTGAATATGCAGTTTTACTCTAGAGAAAGCAACTAAGCGAAATAAAGCCATGGAACGCTTATTTGCCTTCTATCTATGCATTCTGACACTCCAACAATTTTTTCTGCTTCAATTTGCGTCATTTCACAAAGGTGCTCATTTCTTGAGTGAATAAGCAGTTCTACTCAAGAGTAAGCAATTAAGCGAAATAAAGCCATGGAACGCTTATTTGCCTTCTATCTATGCATTCTGACACTCCAACAATGTGTTCTGCTTCAATTTGACTCATTTTACAAAGGTGCTTATTCCTGGAGTGAATATGCAGTTTTACTCTAGAGTAAGCAACTAAGCGAAATAAAGCCATGGAACGCTTATTTGCCTTCTATCTATGCATTCTGACACTCCAACAATGTTTTCTGCTTCAATTTGGGTCATTTCACAAAGGTGCTCATTTCTTGAGTGAATAAGCAGTTCTACTCAAGAGTAAGCAACTAAGCGAAATAAAGCCATGGAACGCTTATTTGCCTATTGTCTAAGCATTCTGACACTCCAACAATGTTTTCTGCTTCAATTTGGGTCATTTCACAAAGGTGCTCATTTCTTTTGTGAAAAAGCAGTTCTACTCAAGAGTAAGCAACTAAGCGAAATAAAGCCATGGAACGCTTATTTGCCTTCTATCCCTGCATTCTGACACTCCAACAATGTTTTCTGCTTCAATTTGGGTCATTTCACAAAGGTGCTCATTTCTTGAGTGAATAAGCAGTTCTACTCAAGAGTAAGCAACTAAGCGAAATAAAGCCATGGAACGCTTATTTGCCTTCTATCTATGCATTCTGACACTCCAACAATGTTTTCTGCTTCAATTTGGGTCATTTCACAAAGGTGCTTATTTCTGGAGTGAATATGCAGTTTTACTCTAGAGAAAGCAACTAAGCGAAATAAAGCCATGGAACGCTTATTTGCCTTCTATCTATGCATTCTGACACTCCAACAATTTTTTCTGCTTCAATTTGCGTCATTTCACAAAGGTGCTCATTTCTTGAGTGAATAAGCAGTTCTACTCAAGAGTAAGCAATTAAGCGAAATAAAGCCATGGAACGCTTATTTGCCTTTTATCTATGCATTCTGACACTCCAACAATGTGTTCTGCTTCAATTTGACTCATTTTACAAAGGTGCTTATTCCTGGAGTGAATATGCAGTTTTACTCTAGAGTAAGCAACTAAGCGAAATAAAGCCATGGAACGCTTATTTGCCTTCTTTCTATGCATTCTGACACTCCAACAATGTTTTCTGCTTCAATTTGGGTCATTTCACAAAGGTGCTCATTTCTTGAGTGAATAAGCAGTTCTACTCAAGAGTAAGCAACTAAGCGAAATAAAGCCATGGAACGCTTATTTGCCTATTGTCTAAGCATTCTGACACTCCAACAATATTTTCTGCTTCAATTTGGGTCATTTCACAAAGTTGCTCATTTCTTGAGTGAATAAGCAGTTCTACTCAAGAGTAAGCAACTAAGCGAAATAAAGCCATGGAACGCTTATTTGCCTTCTATCTATGCATTCTGACACTCCAACAATGTTTTCTGCTTCAATTTGGGTCATTTCACAAAGGTACTTATTCCTGGAGTGAATATGCAGTTTTACTCTAGAGTAAGCAACTAAGCAAAATAAAGCCATGGAACGCTTATTTGCCTTCTATCTATGCATTCCGACACTCCAACAATGTTTTCTGCTTCAATTTGGGTCATTTCACAAAGGTGCTCATTTCTTGAGTGAATAAGCAGTTCTACTCAAGAGTAAGCAACTAAGCGAAATAAAGCCATGGAACGCTTATTTGCCTTCTATCTATGCATTCTGACACTCCAACAATGTCTTCTGCTTCAATTTGACTCATTTTACAAAGATGCTTATTCCTGGAGTGAATATGCAGTTCTACTCAAGAGTAAGCAACTAAACGAAATAAAGCCATGGAACGCTTATTTGCCTTCTATCCCTGCATTCTGACACTCCAACAATGTGTTCTGCTTCAATTTGACTCATTTTACAAAGGTGCTTATTCCTGGAGTGAATATGCAGTTTTACTCTAGAGTAAGCAACTAAGCGAAATAAAGCCATGGAACGCTTATTTGCCTTCTATCTATGCATTCTGACACTCCAACAATGTTTTCTGCTTCAATTTGGGTCATTTCACAAAGGTGCTCATTTCTTGAGTGAATAAGCAGTTCTACTCAAGAGTAAGCAACTAAGCGAAATAAAGCCATGGAACGCTTATTTGCCTTCTATCTATGCATTCTGACACTCCAACAATGTGTTCTGCTTCAATTTGTCTCATTTTACAAAGGTGCTTATTCCTGGAGTGAATATGCAGTTTTACTCTAGAGTAAGCAACTAAGCGAAATAAAGCCATGGAACGCTTATTTGTCTTCTATCTATGCATTCAGACACTCCAACAATGTGTTCTGCTTCAATTTGTCTCATTTTACAAAGATGCTTATTCCTGGATTGAATATGCAGTTCTACTCAAGAGTAAGCAACTAAGCGAAATAAAGCCATGGAACCCTTATTTGCCTTCTATCCCTGCATTCTGACACTCCAACAATGTGTTCTGCTTCAATTTGACTCATTTTACAAAGGTGCTTATTCCTGGAGTGAATATGCAGTTCTACTCAAGAGTAAGCAACTAAGCGAAATAAAGCCATGGAACGCTTATTTGCCTTCTACGGTATCTATGCATTCTGACACTCCAACAATGTTTTCTGCTTCAATTTGGGTCATTTCACAAAGGTGCTCATTTCTTGAGTGAATAAGCAGTCCTACTCAAGAGTAAGCAACTAAGCGAAATAAAGCCATGGAACGCTTATTTGCCTTTTATCTATGCATTCTGACACTCCAACAATGTTTTCTGCTTCAATTTGGGTCATTTCACAAAGGTACTCATTTCTTGAGTGAATAAGCAGTTTTACTCAAGAGTAAGCAACTAAGCGAAATAAAGCCATGGAACCCTTATCTGCCTTCTATCTATGCATTCTGACACTCCAACAATGTGTTCTGCTTCAATTTGACTCATTTTACAAAGATGCTTATTTCTGGAGTGAACATGCAATTCTACTCAAGAGTAAGCAGCTACGCGAAATAAACCAATAGAATGCTTTTTTGCCTTCTATCTATGCATTCTGACACTCCAACAATGTTTTCTGCTTCAATTTGACTCATTTTACAAAGATGCTTATTCCTGGATTGAATATGCAGTTTTACTCTAGAGTAAGCAACTAAGCGAAATAAAGCCATGGAACCCTTATTTGCCTTCTATCTATGCATTCTGACACTCCAACAATGTTTTCTGCTTCAATTTGGGTCATTTCACAAAGGTACTCATTTCTTGAGTGAATAAGCAGTTTTACTCAAGAGTAAGCAACTAAGCGAAATAAAGCCATGGAACCCTTATCTGCCTTCTATCTATGCATTCTGACACTCCAACAATGTGTTCTGCTTCAATTTGACTCATTTTACAAAGGTGCTTATTCCTGGAGTGAATATGCAGTTTTACTCTAGAGTAAGCAACTAAGCGAAATAAAGCCATGGAACGCTTATTTGCCTTCTATCTATGCATTCTGACACTCCAACAATGTTTTCTGCTTCAATTTGGGTCATTTGACAAAGGTGCTCATTTCTTGAGTGAATAAGCAGTTCTACTCAAGAGTAAGCAACTAAGCGAAATAAAGTCATGGAACGCTTATTTGCATTCTATCTATGCATTCTGACACTCCAACAATGTCTTCTGCTTCAATTTGACTCAATTTACAAAGGTGCTTATTCCTGGAGTGAATATGCAGTTCTACTCAAGAGTAAGCAACTAAGCGAAATCAAGCCATGGAACGCTTATTTGCCTTCTATCCCTGCATTCTGACACAAGAACAATGTGTTCTGCTTCAATTTGACTCATTTTACAAAGGTGCTTATTCCTGGAGTGAATATGCAGTTTTACTCTAGAGTAAGCAACTAAGCGAAATAAAGCCATGGAACGCTTATTTGCCTTTTATCTATGCATTCTGACACTCCAACAATGTTTTCTGCTTCAATTTGGGTCATTTCACAAAGGTGCTCATTTCTTGAGTGAATAAGCAGTTCTACTCAAGAGTAAGCAATTAAGCGAAATAAAGCCATGGAACGCTTATTTGCCTTCTATCTATGCATTCTGACACTCCAACAATGTTTTCTGCTTCAATTTGGGTCATTTCACAAAGGTGCTTATTCCTGGAGTGAATATGCAGTTTTACTCTAGAGTAAGCAACTAAGCGAAATAAAGCCATGGAACGCTTATTTGCCTTCTATCTATGCATTCTGACACTCCAACAATGTTTTCTGCTTCAATTTGGGTCATTTCACAAAGGTGCTCATTTCTTGAGTGAATAAGCAGTTCTACTCAAGAGTAAGCAACTAAGCGAAATAAAGCCATGGAGCGCTTATTTGCCTTCTATCTATGCATTCTGACACTCCCAACAATGTTTTCTGCTTCAATTTGGGTCATTTCACAAAGGTGCTCATTTCTTGAGTGAATAAGCAGTTCTACTCAAGAGTAAGCAACTAAGCGAAATAAAGCCATGGAACACTTATTTGCCTTCTATCTATGCATTCTGACACTCCAACAATGTGTTCTGCTTCAATTTGAATCATTTTACAAAGGTGCTTATTCCTGGAGTGAATATGCAGTTTTACTCTACAGTAAGCAACTAAGCGAAATAAAGCCATGGAACGCTTATTTGCCTTCTATCTATGCATTCTGACACTCCAACAATGTGTTCTGCTTCAATTTGTCTCATTTTACAAAGGTGCTTATTCCTGGAGTGAATATGCAGTTTTACTCTAGAGTAAGCAACTAAGCGAAATAAAGCCATGGAACGCTTATTTGTCTTCTATCTATGCATTCAGACACTCCAACAATGTGTTCTGCTTCAATTTGTCTCATTTTACAAAGATGCTTATTCCTGGATTGAATATGCAGTTCTACTCAAGAGTAAGCAACTAAGCGAAATAAAGCCATGGAACCCTTATTTCCCTTCTATCCCTGCATTCTGACACTCCAACAATGTGTTCTGCTTCAATTTGACTCATTTTACAAAGGTGCTTATTCCTGGAGTGAATATGCAGTTCTACTCAAGAGTAAGCAACTAAGCGAAATAAAGCCATGGAACGCTTATTTGCCTTCTACGGTATCTATGCATTCTGACACTCCAACAATGTTTTCTGCTTCAATTTGGGTCATTTCACAAAGGTGCTCATTTCTTGAGTGAATAAGCAGTCCTACTCAAGAGTAAGCAACTAAGCGAAATAAAGCCATGGAACGCTTATTTGCCTTTTATCTATGCATTCTGACACTCCAACAATGTTTTCTGCTTCAGTTTGGGTCATTTCACAAAGGTGCTCATTTCTTGAGTGAATAAGCAGTTCTACTCAAGAGTAAGCAACTAAGCGAAATAAAGCCATGGAACGCTTATTGGCCTTCTATCTATGCATTCTGACACTCCAACAATGTGTTCTGCTTCAATTTGACTCATTTTACAAAGATGCTTATTTCTGGAGTGAACATGCAATTCTACTCAAGAGTAAGCAGCTACGCGAAATAAACCAATAGAATGCTTTTTTGCCTTCTATCTATGCATTCTGACACTCCAACAATGTTTTCTGCTTCAATTTGACTCATTTTACAAAGATGCTTATTCCTGGATTGAATATGCAGTTTTACTCTAGAGTAAGCAACTAAGCGAAATAAAGCCATGGAACCCTTATTTGCCTTCTATCTATGCATTCTGACACTCCAACAATGTTTTCTGCTTCAATTTGGGTCATTTCACAAAGGTACTCATTTCTTGAGTGAATAAGCAGTTTTACTCAAGAGTAAGCAACTAAGCGAAATAAAGCCATGGAACCCTTATCTGCCTTCTATCTATGCATTCTGACACTCCAACAATGTGTTCTGCTTCAATTTGACTCATTTTACAAAGGTGCTTATTCCTGGAGTGAATATGCAGTTTTACTCTAGAGTAAGCAACTAAGCGAAATAAAGCCATGGAACGCTTATTTGCCTTCTATCTATGCATTCTGACACTCCAACAATGTTTTCTGCTTCAATTTGGGTCATTTGACAAAGGTGCTCATTTCTTGAGTGAATAAGCAGTTCTACTCAAGAGTAAGCAACTAAGCGAAATAAAGTCATGGAACGCTTATTTGCATTCTATCTATGCATTCTGACACTCCAACAATGTCTTCTGCTTCAATTTGACTCAATTTACAAAGGTGCTTATTCCTGGAGTGAATATGCAGTTCTACTCAAGAGTAAGCAACTAAGCGAAATCAAGCCATGGAACGCTTATTTGCCTTCTATCCCTGCATTCTGACACAAGAACAATGTGTTCTGCTTCAATTTGACTCATTTTACAAAGGTGCTTATTCCTGGAGTGAATATGCAGTTCTACTCAAGAGTAAGCAACTAAGCGAAATAAAGCCATGGAACGCTTATTTGCCTTCTATCTATGCATTCTGACACTCCAACAATGTGTTCTGCTTCAATTTGGGTCATTTCACAAAGGTGCTCATTTCTTGAGTGAATAAGCAGTTCTACTCAAGAGTAAGCAACTAAGCGAAATAAAGCCATGGAATGCTTATTTGCCTTCTATCTATGCATTCTGACACTCCAACAATGTGTTCTGCTTCAATTTGACTCATTTTACAAAGGTGCTTATTCCTGGAGTGAATATGCAGTTTTACTCTAGAGTAAGCAACTAAGCGAAATAAAGCCATGGAACGCTTATTTGCCTTCTATCTATGCATTCTGACACTCCAACAATGTGTTCTGCTTCAATTTGACTCATTTTACAAAGGTGCTTATTCCTGGAGTGAATATGCAGTTTTACTCTAGAGTAAGCAACTAAGCGAAATAAAGCCATGGAACGCTTATTTGCCTTCTATCTATGCATTCTGACACTCCAACAATGTTTTCTGCTTCAATTTGTGTCATTTCACAAAGGTGCTCATTTCTTGAGTGAATAAGCAGTTCTACTCTAGAGTAAGCAACTAAGCGAAATAAAGCCATGGAACGCTTATTTGCCTTCTATCTATGCATTCTGACACTCCAACAATGTTTTCTGCTTCAATTTGGGTCATTTCACAAAGCTGCTCATTTCTTGAGTGAATAAGCAGTTCTACTCAAGAGTAAGCAACTAAGCGAAATAAAGCCATGGAACGCTTATTTGCGTTCTATCTATGCATTCTGATACTCCAACAATGTGTTCTGCTTCAATTTGACTCATTTTACAAAGGTGCTTATTCCTGGAGTGAATATGCAGTTTTACTCTAGAGTAAGCAACTAAGCGAAATAAAGCCATGGAACGCTTATTTGCCTTCTATCTATGCATTCTGACACTCCAACAATGTGTTCTGCTTCAATTTGACTCATTTTACAAAGGTGCTTATTCCTGGAGTGAATATGCAGTTCTACTCAAGAGTAAGCAACTAAGCGAAATAAAGCCATGGAACGCTTATTTGCCTTCTATCTATGCATTCCGACACTCCAACAATGTTTTCTGCTTCAATTTGGGTCATTTCACAAAGGTGCTCATTTCTTGAGTGAATAAGCAGTTCTACTCAAGAGTAAGCAACTAAGCGAAATAAAGCCGGATGTGAGGGACAGGGGATATCGCGAAGTCCCTCCCCTCCTGAGTTCAAGCCCGTCCCCGAGCAAAGGGGAAAGCAGGGAGAGTTCCGATTCCAGTGGGGAAGCAGGAAGTCGTGTCCGAGGCTCAGGCAAGGTAGAGGAGCCAGGGTCCCAGGTGGGACAGGAAGGGGCAAGCAAGGGGGGAAGACCCATCCCCCCAACTCCAGAATTACGCAGGAAGAGGAGGGGCAAGAGGATGGGTCTGCCAAAGCTTTTGTGTTGGAGAAAGACGCGCCAAAAGCCATTAGGAGGTTCTGAAACCGACTGACAACATCGCTCCGTGTAAATAGCAATGACTTGAGCACTGTAAATACGCAGCACCAATAAAAGAATAAAATGCAGAGCTGCGTGGCGTCGTTACTCTGAAGTAGTCCACTCCGGCCACCGTGACAGCAACCTCCTAATCATTTTTGGGCTACTTTGGAGTTGCCGGGATGAGCGTGTCAGAGGCGGAGAAGTGGCGGCAGATCGCGGAGCAAGCCCAGCTAGAACTGCAGCAGCTGTCGCTGCAGGCGCAGGGAGAATTGAAGGCAGCTAAAGAGGAGACTAAGAAGGTCCAGGACGACCGGCTACAACTTGCGGAACAGGTGAGAGAGCTTCAGGAAAAAGAGCAGCAATTAAGGGCGGTGGCGGTAGACCTCCAAAACAAGCTGGATGCAGAGAAAAACAAGGCGGGAGGGGCACCCCAAGTCCAAGTGCTGCCAGGAAGGAGAGCTGGGACCCTAGTTAGCAAGTTCAATGGAGACCCGAAGGAATTTCAAGGCTTTGAGACTGAGATTGTGTATGCTCTTGAGCTGCACCACGATGAGTTCCCTGATGATGAGCACAGAGTAGCGTTTATTGTGGAGCACCTTACCGGGGCAGCCAGGGAGTGGCTAAGACCGTTAATTGCAACAAGGAATCCTTGCATGAAGAATGTCAAACTATTTCTAGAAGGTTTGAAAACGATGTATTCGTCCGATAGTCATATGGACCAGACTAAGGAGGAACTTCATAATTTACGCCAAGGAAATATGACAGTTCGCGCGTATTGGGCGAAATTCACCATGCTGGTGCACAGATTGGGGTGGGAACTGGGGTCCCCCCCAATGCAAGCGGCGTTCTACTTGGGGTTGCATGAGGAGGTGAAGGATGAGCTCTCGAGAGGTCCAAAGCCCAGTGATATGGATCAGCTGAGCAAAGCGGCTCTGGCGGTGGGGGTGAGACAGGAATCCCGGTGGAGCGACAAACAAGCAACGCGCGCAAAGCGGGCTTGGTTCCCACGGTCGCAGGAGAAACCACTCCCCCAACAACCCTTTCAAGCCACGCCTGGGGCCAGCCAGGACCAGGAACACATGCAGATTGATAGCGCGCGCGCGCGGGCTTTTCAAACCCCAGCGGCGCCAAGACGCAAGGAGGGGAAGGGCGGGAATTGCTTTCTCTGCAACTCCCCCCAGCATCTCGTCAGAGACTGCCCACATCGCAGGGAGTGGCAAGGAAGGGCGGGAACGGTGGTGCCCTCCCCCACTGACGCAGCACCACAGCAGGGAAACGGGAAAGCCTGGCTGCAGGAGACAAGGGGCAGCAGCCAGGCACAGTCAGCAGACAACAGCCCCAGCCCACCCACCCGCACAGAGAGGAGCAGAGCCAGCCCACCCCTCCCAGAGCAGGAGTGGTTCTAGAAGTCACGCTAACGCTCCCAAATGGCTATCCCCTGACAGTCCTTGCCTTAATTGACAGTGGTGCCTCAGCCAACTTCTTCTCGAGAAACTTTGCAGAAGAGCACCAGATCCAGCTTCTGCAGCTGGATTTTCCCCTTCACGTGGCAACCATTGACGGCAGAGAGCTGCTGGGGGGGGCCATCACTCATCAAACCCCCCCCATGAGAATGACGGTGGGAAGGCACTCAGAGACACTGGCATTCAACGTCACCACCATCTCAGACCCCCCCATCGTCTTGGGCATGAGCTGGCTGGCGCGCCACGACCCCTCCATCAGTTGGCACCAGAGATGCATCACTTTTGGATCGGACTTTTGCCTGGAACATTGCATGCAGCACCAACCAGGGGAGGGGCCTCCGATAGCCACGGTGGCCACCATGCACGTCAAAGGGGGTGAGGCGATACCCAAGCCGTACTGGGACCTGCAGGAGGTCTTCAGCGAAGCGGAGTCCGACCACCTACCCCCACACAGGCCTTTTGACTGCCAGATCAACCTGGTGCCAGGGGCAACTATACCCCCAGCCAAGCTGTACGCCATGTCAGACCAGGAACTGGAGGATCTGCGCGCTTTCATCGACAAGAACCTCAAGCGGGGGTTCATCAGAGAAAGCAAGGCAGCAGGGGGCAGCCCGGTCTTCTGGGTGGACAAGAAAGACACGCAACAGCGCCGCCTGGTGGTGGATTTTAGACGGCTGAATTCGGTGACAGAGCCAGTGGCTTTCCCCATGCCCAGAGTGGATGATCTCCTGACAGCAGCACGCAGGGGCAAGATTTTCACCAAGCTAGACCTGAGGGGGGCGTACAACTTGATCAGGATCCGGGAAGGCGATGAATGGAAGACCACGATGTTCACGCCTCTGGGCTCTTTTGAATATCTGGTGATGCCCTTCGGGTTGCAAGGGGGCTCAGCCTGCTTCCAGGCCTTCATGCACCACGTCCTGGGGTCCCTCCTCTTCAAGAACTGCCTGGTCTTTCTGGATGACATCCTTATCTATTCCAATGACCCAGTACAGCATGTGAAAGATGTCAGGGAAGTGTTGCAGCGCCTGAAGGAGAACCACCTGTATGTGAAGCTGGAGAAGTGCAAGTTTCACACCAAGGAGGTGGACTTCCTGGGCTACAAGCTGTCAGACAAGGGGCTAGCGATGGACAAGGACAAGGTACAGGCCATCCTGGACTGGCACAGCCCCAGGACGCGCAAAGATGCCCAACGCCTACTAGGCTTCGCCAACTTCTACAGGAAGTTCATCAAGAACTTCTCTCGCGTTACGGCTCCCATCACTGACTGCCTGAGAGGCAAGCAGAAGTTCAGGTGGACACCAGAGGCGCAAGCAGCGTTCGAAAGCCTCAAGAGGGTGTTCGCTTCGGACCAGAACCTGTTCCACGTGGTCCAGGACGCGCCCCTACGCATTGAGACAGATGCTTCTGAGAAAGCTGTGGGCGCCATTTTGTTGCAACTGGACGCCAACAGGGAGTGGAGACCCTGTGCCTTCTTCTCCAGGAAGTTGACACAGCCCGAGCGCAACTACACCGTGTTTGACAAAGAACTTCTTGCGATCCACGCTGCGTTCAAACATTGGAGACACTTCCTGGTGGGCGCCAAGCACCCCATCCAGGTGTGCACAGACCACAAGAACCTGGAGTTCTGGAGAACTGCCAGGGTGCTCAACCAGCGGCAGATACGGTGGGCAGAGTTCTTCTCGAACTTCAACTTCTCCATACACTACATCCCGGGAGAGCAGAACGTCAGGGCGGATGCCCTCTCCCGCAAGCCAGAGTACATGGAGGAGGAGGAACCACCAGCCCCAAGGCACATTTTCCCCCCGTCGGCATGGTCCTGCGGAGCAGCAGTGGTGAGCGAGGCAGAACTCACAGCACTGACGGCAGCGGATGACTTTGCCAACCGCATCTTCAGAGAACTGAGAGGGGGGAGGGAGCAGGCAAAAGACTTTGCAGAACGCAGAGGGCTGCTTTTCTACAAGGGGGCACTGTACCTGCCCACCACCCAGCTCAGACGTACGGTCCTCAAACAGATGCACGACAACCCAACGGCGGGGCATTTTGGAAGGGACAAGACCACTCACCTAGTCATGAGACACTTCTGGTGGCCAGGGGTGAGGGAAGATGTTCGAGACTATGTACGGGGCTGTGACACCTGCCAGCGGGCAAAGGTGGTCAGAGCAGCGCCACCAGGGTTGCTGGAGCCCTTAGCCACGCCACACAGGCCGTGGGAAGTGCTGTCCATGGACTTCATCACAGATCTGCCTTCTTCCCGGGGTAAGACCGCAGTGTTGGTGGTGGTGGACCTCATGTCCAAAATGTGCCACTTTATACCGTGTGCCAGGGCAGTCTCTGCAGAAGAGACAGCCAAACTGTTTGTTGATCACGTTTTCAGACTGCATGGATTACCTTTAAGGGTTATTTCGGATCGTGGCCGCCAATTTGTTTCCAGGTTCTGGCGGCGGCTCATGAACCTCCTGCAGGTGGAGGTCAGCTTGTCGACGGCTAGACACCCGCAGACCAACGGACAAGCGGAGAGGGTCAACGCCATTCTGCAGCAGTACCTGAGATGCTACGTCAGCCAGAGGCAAACGGACTGGGTGGATCGCCTGCCACTAGCAGAATTTGCCTACAACAATGCAGTGCACGTCTCCACAGGGGTGTCGCCCTTTAAGGCCAATTACGGGCGCGACCTCAGATCTTTCCCAGAGAGGGAGGGGGAGGAGGAGGAGGAGGGCCCACAGGCTGAGGATTGGGCAGAGGAACTGGAGACGGTGCACCAGCAGCTCAGAGAACACTTGGAGAGGGCCAAGGAAGCGTACAAAAAGGGGGCAGATCGCCACAGGCGACTAGGGGAGGTCATCAGGGTGGGGGACAAGGTGTGGTTGTCCTCGGAGGGCCTTCCCACCAGAGGGCGGTGCAAAAAGCTGGCACCCAAAAGGCTGGGCCCCTTCACGGTCACGCAACAGGTAAACCCGGTGGCATACAGGCTGGCACTGCCAGAGGACATGAGGGTGCATCCAGTGTTTCATAGATCGCTGCTGTCGCCGTACAGGGAAAGCAGCAGGCTCCGAGACAGCGAACAAACCCCCGAGGGAGGGGGGGAGAGGGAAGGCAGGGAGCAACTCAATGAGGCCACGGCCATCCTGGATTCAAGGTGGGGGGTGGGGGGACTGGAGTACCTCATGGCATGGGAGGATGCTCCACCGTCCCAGAATGAATGGGTCCCAGCCACTCAGATACAGGAGGAATTCTTGGTGGAAGAATTTCACGCCCTCTTTCCCCACAGACCCAAGCCCTGGCACATGGAAAGGGAGGGGGAGGAGGAGGAGGCACGGGAGAGCAGCTCACCATGGCGCTGGGAAGCGGAGTTTGAGGAACCAGAGGATGAGGTATGGGTGTCACCGAGATCCACCCAGTCAGAGGAAGGAGCAGATTGGCAGAACGTTTTTACCCCCACCAGCTCTGACGCCACGGACTTTTTGGGATTCCCGTCCGCCCAGGCGGAAGGGGGGGGCTCGCAGGACTGGGGGGAGGTATTCACACCAACGGGCTCGGAGAGCACTGAGTTCTTAGGCTTCCAGTCGTCACCGACACATGGGGGGGGCCTGGGGAGGGGTGAAGGAGAGCTTGGGAGGGGGGTGGATGTGAGGGACAGGGGATATCGCGAAGTCCCTCCCCTCCTGAGTTCAAGCCCGTCCCCGAGCAAAGGGGAAAGCAGGGAGAGTTCCGATTCCAGTGGGGAAGCAGGAAGTCGTGTCCGAGGCTCAGGCAAGGTAGAGGAGCCAGGGTCCCAGGTGGGACAGGAAGGGGCAAGCAAGGGGGGAAGACCCATCCCCCCAACTCCAGAATTACGCAGGAAGAGGAGGGGCAAGAGGATGGGTCTGCCAAAGCTTTTGTGTTGGAGAAAGACGCGCCAAAAGCCATTAGGAGGTTCTGAAACCGACTGACAACATCGCTCCGTGTAAATAGCAATGACTTGAGCACTGTAAATACGCAGCACCAATAAAAGAATAAAATGCAGAGCTGCGTGGCGTCGTTACTCTGAAGTAGTCCACTCCGGCCACCGTGACACCATGGAACGCTTATTTGCCTTCTATCTATGCATTCTGACACTCCAACAATGTTTTCTGCTTCAATTTGGGTCATTTCACAAAGGTACTTATTCCTGGAGTGAATATGCAGTTTTACTCTAGAGTAAGCAACTAAACGAAATAAAGCCATGGAACGCTTATTTGCCTTCTATCCCTGCATTCTGACACTCCAACAATGTTTTCTGCTTCAATTTGTGTCATTTCACAAAGGTGCTCATTTCTTGAGTGAATAAGCAGTTCTACTCAAGAGTAAGCAACTAAGCGAAATAAAGCCATGGAACGCTTATTTGCCATCTATCTATGCATTCTGACACTCCAACAATGTTTTCTGCTTCAATTTGGGTCATTTCACAAAGGTGCTCATTTCTTGAGTGAATAAGCAGTTCTACTCAAGAGTAAGCAACTAAGCGAAATAAAGCCATGGAACGCTTAATTGCCTTCTATCTATGCATTCTGACACTCCAACAATGTGTTCTGCTTCAATTTGACTCATTTTACAAAGGTGCTTATTCCTGGAGTGAATATGCAGTTTTACTCTAGAGTAAGCAACTAAGCGAAATAAAGCCATGGAACGCTTATTTGCCTTCTATCTATGCATTCTGACACTCCAACAATGTTTTCTGCTTCAATTTGGGTCATTTCACAAAGGTGCTCATTTCTTGAGTGAATAAGCAGTTCTACTCAAGAGTAAGCAACTAAGCGAAATAAAGCCATGGAACGCTTATTTGCCTTCTATCCCTGCATTCTGACACTCCAACAATGTGTTCTGCTTCAATTTGACTCATTTTACAAAGGTGCTTATTCCTGGAGTGAATATGCAGTTTTACTCTAGAGTAAGCACCTAAGCGAAATAAAGCCATGGAACGCTTATTTGCCTTCTATCTATGCATTCTGACACTCCAACAATGTTTTCTGCTTCAATTTGGGTCATTTCACAAAGGTGCTCATTTCTTGAGTGAATAAGCAGTTCTACTCAAGAGTAAGCAACTAAGCGAAATAAAGCCATGGAACGCTTATTTTCCTTCTATCTATGCATTCTGACACTACAACAATGTGTTCTGCTTCAATTTGACTCATTTTACAAAGGTGCTCATTTCTTGAGTGAATAAGCAGTTCTACTCAAGAGTAAGCAACTAAGCAAAATAAAGCCATGGAACGCTTATTTGCCTTCTATCTATGCATTCTGACACTCCAACAATGTTTTCTGCTTCAATTTGGGTCATTTCACAAAGGTGCTTATTCCTGGAGTGAATATGCAGTTTTACTCTAGAGTAAGCAACTAAGCGAAATAAAGCCATGGAACGCTTATTTGCCTTCTATCTATGCATTCTGACACTCCAACAATGTCTTCTGCTTCAATTTGACTCATTTTACAAAGATGCTTATTCCTGGAGTGAATATGCAGTTTTACTCTAGAGTAAGCACCTAAGCAAAATAAAGACATGGAACGCTTATTTGCCTTCTATCTATGCATTCTGACACTCCAACAATGTTTTCTGCTTCAATTTGGGTCATTTCACAAAGGTGCTCATTTCTTGAGTGAATAAGCAGTTCTACTCAAGAGTAAGCAACTAAGCGAAATAAAGCCATGGAACGCTTATTTGCCTTCTATCTATGCATTCTGACACTCCAACAATGTGTTCTGCTTCAATTTGACTCATTTTACAAAGGTGCTTATTCCTGGAGTGAATATGCAGTTTTACTCTAGAGTAAGCAACTAAGCGAAATAAAGCCATGGAACGCTTATTTGCCTTCTATCTATGCATTCTGACACTCCAACAATGTTTTCTGCTTCAATTTGGGTCATTTCACAAAGGTGCTCATTTCTTGAGTGAATAAGCAGTTCTACTCAAGAGTAAGCAACTAAGCGAAATAAAGCCATGGAACGCTTATTTGCCTTCTATCTATGCATTCTGACACTCCAACAATGTGTTCTGCTTCAATTTGACTCATTTTACAAAGGTGCTTATTCCTGGAGTGAATATGCAGTTTTACTCTACAGTAAGCAACTAAGCGAAATAAAGCCATGGAACGCTTATTTGCCTTCTATCTATGCATTCTGACACTCCAACAATGTGTTCTGCTTCAATTTGTCTCATTTTACAAAGGTGCTTATTCCTGGAGTGAATATGCAGTTTTACTCTAGAGTAAGCAACTAAGCGAAATAAAGCCATGGAACGCTTATTTGCCTTCTATCTATGCATTCTGACACTACAACAATGTGTTCTGCTTCAATTTGACTCATTTTACAAAGGTGCTTATTCCTGGAGTGAATATGCAGTTCTACTCAAGAGTAAGCAACTAAGCGAAATAAAGCCATGGAACGCTTATTTGCCTTCTATCCCTGCATTCTGACACTCCAACAATGTTTTCTGCTTCAATTTGGGTCATTTCACAAAGGTGCTCATTTCTTGAGTGAATAAGCAGTTCTACTCAAGAGTAAGCAACTAAGCGAAATAAAGCCATGGAACGCTTATTTGCCTTCTATCTATGCATTCTGACACTCCAACAATGTGTTCTGCTTCAATTTGACTCATTTTACAAAGGTGCTTATTCCTGGAGTGAATATGCAGTTTTACTCTACAGTAAGCAACTAAGCGAAATAAAGCCATGGAACGCTTATTTGCCTTCTATCTATGCATTCTGACACTCCAACAATGTGTTCTGCTTCAATTTGTCTCATTTTACAAAGGTGCTTATTCCTGGAGTGAATATGCAGTTTTACTCTAGAGTAAGCAACTAAGCGAAATAAAGCCATGGAACGCTTATTTGTCTTCTATCTATGCATTCTGACACTCCAACAATGTTTTCTGCTTCAATTTGGGTCATTTCACAAAGGTGCTCATTTCTTGAGTGAATAAGCAGTTCTACTCAAGAGTAAGCAACTAAGCGAAATAAAGCCATGGAACGCTTATTTGCCTTCTATCTATGCATTCTGACACTCCAACAATGTTTTCTGCTTCAATTTGGGTCATTTCACAAAGGTGCTTATTTCTGGAGTGAATATGCAGTTTTACTCTAGAGAAAGCAACTAAGCGAAATAAAGCCATGGAACGCTTATTTGCCTTCTATCTATGCATTCTGACACTCCAACAATTTTTTCTGCTTCAATTTGCGTCATTTCACAAAGGTGCTCATTTCTTGAGTGAATAAGCAGTTCTACTCAAGAGTAAGCAATTAAGCGAAATAAAGCCATGGAACGCTTATTTGCCTTCTATCTATGCATTCTGACACTCCAACAATGTGTTCTGCTTCAATTTGACTCATTTTACAAAGGTGCTTATTCCTGGAGTGAATATGCAGTTTTACTCTAGAGTAAGCAACTAAGCGAAATAAAGCCATGGAACGCTTATTTGCCTTCTATCTATGCATTCTGACACTCCAACAATGTTTTCTGCTTCAATTTGGGTCATTTCACAAAGGTGCTCATTTCTTGAGTGAATAAGCAGTTCTACTCAAGAGTAAGCAACTAAGCGAAATAAAGCCATGGAACGCTTATTTGCCTATTGTCTAAGCATTCTGACACTCCAACAATGTTTTCTGCTTCAATTTGGGTCATTTCACAAAGGTGCTCATTTCTTTTGTGAAAAAGCAGTTCTACTCAAGAGTAAGCAACTAAGCGAAATAAAGCCATGGAACGCTTATTTGCCTTCTATCCCTGCATTCTGACACTCCAACAATGTTTTCTGCTTCAATTTGGGTCATTTCACAAAGGTGCTCATTTCTTGAGTGAATAAGCAGTTCTACTCAAGAGTAAGCAACTAAGCGAAATAAAGCCATGGAACGCTTATTTGCCTTTTATCTATGCATTCTGACACTCCAACAATGTGTTCTGCTTCAATTTGACTCATTTTACAAAGGTGCTTATTCCTGGAGTGAATATGCAGTTCTACTCAAGAGTAAGCAACTAAGCGAAATAAAGCCATGGAACGCTTATTTGCCTTCTATCCCTGCATTCTGACACTCCAACAATGTTTTCTGCTTCAATTTGGGTCATTTCACAAAGGTGCTCATTTCTTGAGTGAATAAGCAGTTCTACTCAAGAGTAAGCAACTAAGCGAAATAAAGCCATGGAACGCTTATTTGCCTTCTATCTATGCATTCTGACACTCCAACAATGTTTTCTGCTTCAATTTGGGTCATTTCACAAAGGTGCTTATTTCTGGAGTGAATATGCAGTTTTACTCTAGAGAAAGCAACTAAGCGAAATAAAGCCATGGAACGCTTATTTGCCTTCTATCTATGCATTCTGACACTCCAACAATTTTTTCTGCTTCAATTTGCGTCATTTCACAAAGGTGCTCATTTCTTGAGTGAATAAGCAGTTCTACTCAAGAGTAAGCAATTAAGCGAAATAAAGCCATGGAACGCTTATTTGCCTTTTATCTATGCATTCTGACACTCCAACAATGTGTTCTGCTTCAATTTGACTCATTTTACAAAGGTGCTTATTCCTGGAGTGAATATGCAGTTTTACTCTAGAGTAAGCAACTAAGCGAAATAAAGCCATGGAACGCTTATTTGCCTTCTATCTATGCATTCTGACACTCCAACAATGTTTTCTGCTTCAATTTGGGTCATTTCACAAAGGTGCTCATTTCTTGAGTGAATAAGCAGTTCTACTCAAGAGTAAGCAACTAAGCGAAATAAAGCCATGGAACGCTTATTTGCCTATTGTCTAAGCATTCTGACACTCCAACAATATTTTCTGCTTCAATTTGGGTCATTTCACAAAGTTGCTCATTTCTTGAGTGAATAAGCAGTTCTACTCAAGAGTAAGCAACTAAGCGAAATAAAGCCATGGAACGCTTATTTGCCTTCTATCTATGCATTCTGACACTCCAACAATGTTTTCTGCTTCAATTTGGGTCATTTCACAAAGGTACTTATTCCTGGAGTGAATATGCAGTTTTACTCTAGAGTAAGCAACTAAGCAAAATAAAGCCATGGAACGCTTATTTGCCTTCTATCTATGCATTCTGACACTCCAACAATGTTTTCTGCTTCAATTTGGGTCATTTCACAAAGGTGCTCATTTCTTGAGTGAATAAGCAGTTCTACTCAAGAGTAAGCAACTAAGCGAAATAAAGCCATGGAACGCTTATTTGCCTTCTATCTATGCATTCTGACACTCCAACAATGTCTTCTGCTTCAATTTGACTCATTTTACAAAGATGCTTATTCCTGGAGTGAATATGCAGTTCTACTCAAGAGTAAGCAACTAAACGAAATAAAGCCATGGAACGCTTATTTGCCTTCTATCCCTGCATTCTGACACTCCAACAATGTGTTCTGCTTCAATTTGACTCATTTTACAAAGGTGCTTATTCCTGGAGTGAATATGCAGTTTTACTCTAGAGTAAGCAACTAAGCGAAATAAAGCCATGGAACGCTTATTTGCCTTCTATCTATGCATTCTGACACTCCAACAATGTTTTCTGCTTCAATTTGGGTCATTTCACAAAGGTGCTCATTTCTTGAGTGAATAAGCAGTTCTACTCAAGAGTAAGCAACTAAGCGAAATAAAGCCATGGAACGCTTATTTGCCTTCTATCTATGCATTCTGACACTCCAACAATGTGTTCTGCTTCAATTTGACTCATTTTACAAAGGTGCTTATTCCTGGAGTGAATATGCAGTTCTACTCAAGAGTAAGCAACTAAGCGAAATAAAGCCATGGAACGCTTATTTGCCTTCTATCCCTGCATTCTGACACTCCAACAATGTTTTCTGCTTCAATTTGGGTCATTTCACAAAGGTGCTCATTTCTTGAGTGAATAAGCAGTTCTACTCAAGAGTAAGCAACTAAGCGAAATAAAGCCATGGAACGCTTATTTGCCTTCTATCTATGCATTCTGACACTCCAACAATGTTTTCTGCTTCAATTTGGGTCATTTCACAAAGGTGCTCATTTCTTGAGTGAATAAGCAGTTCTACTCAAGAGTAAGCAACTAAGCGAAATAAAGCCATGGAACGCTTATTTGCCTTCTATCTATGCATTCTGACACTCCAACAATGTTTTCTGCTTCAATTTGGGTCATTTCACAAAGGTGCTTATTCCTGGAGTGAATAAGCAGTTCTACTCAAGAGTAAGCAACTAAGCGAAATAAAGCCATGGAACGCTTATTTGCCTTCTATCTATGCATTCTGACACTCCAACAATGTTTTCTGCTTCAATTTGGGTCATTTCACAAAGGTGCTCATTTCTTGAGTGAATAAGCAGTTCTACTCAAGAGTAAGCAACTAAGCGAAATAAAGCCATGGAACGCTTATTTGCCTTCTATCTATGCATTCTGACACTCCAACAATGTGTTCTGCTTCAATTTGACTCATTTTACAAAGGTGCTTATTCCTGGAGTGAATATGCAGTTTTACTCTAGAGTAAGCAACTAAGCGAAATAAAGCCATGGAACGCTTATTTGCCTTCTATCTATGCATTCTGACACTCCAACAATGTTTTCTGCTTCAATTTGGGTCATTTCACAAAGGTGCTCATTTCTTGAGTGAATAAGCAGTTCTACTCAAGAGTAAGCAACTAAGCGAAATAAAGCCATGGAACGCTCATTTGCCTTCTATCCCTGCATTCTGACACTCCAACAATGTGTTCTGCTTCAATTTGACTCATTTTACAAAGGTGCTTATTCCTGGAGTGAATATGCAGTTTTACTCTAGAGTAAGCAACTAAGCGAAATAAAGCCATGGAACGCTTATTTGCCTTCTATCTATGCATTCTGACACTCCAACAATGTTTTCTGCTTCAATTTGGGTCATTTCACAAAGGTGCTCATTTCTTGAGTGAATAAGCAGTTCTACTCAAGAGTAAGCAACTAAGCGAAATAAAGCCATGGAACGCTCATTTGCCTTCTATCCCTGCATTCTGACACTCCAACAATGTGTTCTGCTTCAATTTGACTCATTTTACAAAGGTGCTTATTCCTGGAGTGAATATGCAGTTTTACTCTAGAGTAAGCAACTAAGCGAAATAAAGCCATGGAACGCTTATTTGCCTTCTATCTATGCATTCTGACACTCCAACAATGTTTTCTGCTTCAATTTGGGTCATTTCACAAAGGTGCTCATTTCTTGAGTGAATAAGCAGTTCTACTCAAGAGTAAGCAACTAAGCGAAATAAAGCCATGGAACGCTTATTTGCCTATTGTCTAAGCATTCTGACACTCCAACAATGTTTTCTGCTTCAATTTGGGTCATTTCACAAAGGTGCTCATTTCTTTTGTGAAAAAGCAGTTCTACTCAAGAGTAAGCAACTAAGCGAAATAAAGCCATGGAACGCTTATTTGCCTTCTATCCCTGCATTCTGACACTCCAACAATGTTTTCTGCTTCAATTTGGGTCATTTCACAAAGGTGCTCATTTCTTGAGTGAATAAGCAGTTCTACTCAAGAGTAAGCAACTAAGCGAAATAAAGCCATGGAACGCTTATTTGCCTTCTATCTATGCATTCTGACACTACAACAATGTGTTCTGCTTCAATTTGACTCATTTTACAAAGGTGCTTATTCCTGGAGTGAATATGCAGTTCTACTCAAGAGTAAGCAACTAAGCGAAATAAAGCCATGGAACGCTTATTTGCCTTCTATCCCTGCATTCTGACACTCCAACAATGTTTTCTGCTTCAATTTGGGTCATTTCACAAAGGTGCTCATTTCTTGAGTGAATAAGCAGTTCTACTCAAGAGTAAGCAACTAAGCGAAATAAAGCCATGGAACGCTTATTTGCCTTCTATCTATGCATTCTGACACTCCAACAATGTGTTCTGCTTCAATTTGACTCATTTTACAAAGGTGCTTATTCCTGGAGTGAATATGCAGTTTTACTCTACAGTAAGCAACTAAGCGAAATAAAGCCATGGAACGCTTATTTGCCTTCTATCTATGCATTCTGACACTCCAACAATGTGTTCTGCTTCAATTTGTCTCATTTTACAAAGGTGCTTATTCCTGGAGTGAATATGCAGTTTTACTCTAGAGTAAGCAACTAAGCGAAATAAAGCCATGGAACGCTTATTTGTCTTCTATCTATGCATTCTGACACTCCAACAATGTTTTCTGCTTCAATTTGGGTCATTTCACAAAGGTGCTCATTTCTTGAGTGAATAAGCAGTTCTACTCAAGAGTAAGCAACTAAGCGAAATAAAGCCATGGAACGCTTATTTGCCTTCTATCTATGCATTCTGACACTCCAACAATGTTTTCTGCTTCAATTTGGGTCATTTCACAAAGGTGCTTATTTCTGGAGTGAATATGCAGTTTTACTCTAGAGAAAGCAACTAAGCGAAATAAAGCCATGGAACGCTTATTTGCCTTCTATCTATGCATTCTGACACTCCAACAATTTTTTCTGCTTCAATTTGCGTCATTTCACAAAGGTGCTCATTTCTTGAGTGAATAAGCAGTTCTACTCAAGAGTAAGCAATTAAGCGAAATAAAGCCATGGAACGCTTATTTGCCTTCTATCTATGCATTCTGACACTCCAACAATGTGTTCTGCTTCAATTTGACTCATTTTACAAAGGTGCTTATTCCTGGAGTGAATATGCAGTTTTACTCTAGAGTAAGCAACTAAGCGAAATAAAGCCATGGAACGCTTATTTGCCTTCTATCTATGCATTCTGACACTCCAACAATGTTTTCTGCTTCAATTTGGGTCATTTCACAAAGGTGCTCATTTCTTGAGTGAATAAGCAGTTCTACTCAAGAGTAAGCAACTAAGCGAAATAAAGCCATGGAACGCTTATTTGCCTTCTATCTATGCATTCTGACACTCCAACAATGTTTTCTGCTTCAATTTGGGTCATTTCACAAAGGTGCTCATTTCTTTTGTGAAAAAGCAGTTCTACTCAAGAGTAAGCAACTAAGCGAAATAAAGCCATGGAACGCTTATTTGCCTTCTATCCCTGCATTCTGACACTCCAACAATGTTTTCTGCTTCAATTTGGGTCATTTCACAAAGGTGCTCATTTCTTGAGTGAATAAGCAGTTCTACTCAAGAGTAAGCAATTAAGCGAAATAAAGCCATGGAACGCTTATTTGCCTTCTATCTATGCATTCTGACACTCCAACAATGTGTTCTGCTTCAATTTGACTCATTTTACAAAGGTGCTTATTCCTGGAGTGAATATGCAGTTTTACTCTAGAGTAAGCAACTAAGCGAAATAAAGCCATGGAACGCTTATTTGCCTTCTATCTATGCATTCTGACACTCCAACAATGTTTTCTGCTTCAATTTGGGTCATTTCACAAAGGTGCTCATTTCTTGAGTGAATAAGCAGTTCTACTCAAGAGTAAGCAACTAAGCGAAATAAAGCCATGGAACGCTTATTTGCCTATTGTCTAAGCATTCTGACACTCCAACAATGTTTTCTGCTTCAATTTGGGTCATTTCACAAAGGTGCTCATTTCTTTTGTGAAAAAGCAGTTCTACTCAAGAGTAAGCAACTAAGCGAAATAAAGCCATGGAACGCTTATTTGCCTTCTATCTATGCATTCTGACACTCCAACAATGTTTTCTGCTTCAATTTGGGTCATTTCACAAAGGTGCTCATTTCTTGAGTGAATATGCAGTTCTACTCAAGAGTAAGCAACTAAGCGAAATAAAGCCATGGAACGCTTATTTGCCTTCTATCTATGCATTCTGACACTCCAACAATGTGTTCTGCTTCAATTTGACTCATTTTACAAAGGTGCTTATTCCTGGAGTGAATGTGCAGTTTTACTCTAGAGTAAGCAACTAAGCGAAATAAAGCCATGGAACGCTTATTTGCCTTCTATCTATGCATTCTGACACTCCAACAATGTTTTCTGCTTCAATTTGGGTCATTTCACAAAGGTGCTCATTTCTTGAGTGAATAAGCAGTTCTACTCAAGAGTAAGCAACTAAGCGAAATAAAGCCATGGAACGCTTATTTGCCTATTGTCTAAGCATTCTGACACTCCAACAATGTGTTCTGCTTCAATTTGACTCATTTTACAAAGGTGCTTATTCCTGGAGTGAATATGCAGTTCTACTCAAGAGTAAGCAACTAAGCGAAATAAAGCCATGGAACGCTTATTTGCCTTCTATCTATGCATTCTGACACTCCAACAATGTGTTCTGCTTCAATTTGACTCATTTTACAAAGGTGCTTATTCCTGGAGTGAATATGCAGTTTTACTCTAGAGTAAGCAACTAAGCGAAATAAAGCCATGGAACGCTTATTTGCCTTCTATCTATGCATTCTGACACTCCAACAATGTTTTCTGCTTCAATTTGGGTCATTTCACAAAGGTGCTCATTTCTTGAGTGAATAAGCAGTTCTACTCAAGAGTAAGCAACTAAGCGAAATAAAGCCATGGAACGCTTATTTGCCTTCTATCTATGCATTCTGACACTCCAACAATGTTTTCTGCTTCAATTTGGGTCATTTCACAAAGGTGCTCATTTCTTGAGTGAATAAGCAGTTCTACTCAAGAGTAAGCAACTAAGCGAAATAAAGCCATGGAACGCTTATTTGCCTTCTATCTATGCATTCTGACACTCCAACAATGTTTTCTGCTTCAATTTGGGTCATTTCACAAAGGTGCTTATTCCTGGAGTGAATATGCAGTTTTACTCTAGAGTAAGCAACTAAGCGAAATAAAGCCATGGAACGCTTATTTGCCTTCTATCTATGCATTCTGACACTCCAACAATGTTTTCTGCTTCAATTTGGGTCATTTCGCAAAGGTGCTCATTTCTTGAGTGAATAAGCAGTTCTACTCAAGAGTAAGCAACTAAGCGAAATAAAGCCATGGAACGCTTATTTGCCTTCTATCTATGCATTCTGACACTCCAACAATGTCTTCTGCTTCAATTTGACTCATTTTACAAAGATGCTTATTCCTGGAGTGAATATGCAGTTCTACTCAAGAGTAAGCAACTAAGCGAAATAAAGCCATGGAACGCTTATTTGCCTTCTATCTATGCATTCTGACACTCCAACAATGTTTTCTGCTTCAATTTGGGTCATTTCACAAAGGTGCTCATTTCTTGAGTGAATAAGCAGTTTTACTCAAGAGTAAGCAACTAAGCGAAATAAAGCCATGGAACGCTTATTTGCCTTCTATCTATGCATTCTGACACTCCAACAATGTGTTCTGCTTCAATTTGACTCATTTTACAAAGGTGCTTATTCCTGGAGTGAATATGCAGTTTTACTCTAGAGTAAGCAACTAAGCGAAATAAAGCCATGGAACGCTTATTTGCCTTCTATCTATGCATTCTGACACTCCAACAATGTTTTCTGCTTCAATTTGGGTCATTTCACAAAGGTGCTCATTTCTTGAGTGAATAAGCAGTTCTACTCAAGAGTAAGCAACTAAGCGAAATAAAGCCATGGAACGCTTATTTGCCTTCTATCTATGCATTCTGACACTCCAACAATGTGTTCTGCTTCAATTTGACTCATTTTACAAAGGTGCTTATTCCTGGAGTGAATATGCAGTTTTACTCTAGAGTAAGCAACTAAGCGAAATAAAGCCATGGAACGCTTATTTGCCTTCTATCTATGCATTCTGACACTCCAACAATGTTTTCTGCTTCAATTTGGGTCATTTCACAAAGGTGCTCATTTCTTGAGTGAATAAGCAGTTCTACTCAAGAGTAAGCAACTAAGCGAAATAAAGCCATGGAACGCTCATTTGCCTTCTATCCCTGCATTCTGACACTCCAACAATGTGTTCTGCTTCAATTTGACTCATTTTACAAAGGTGCTTATTCCTGGAGTGAATATGCAGTTTTACTCTAGAGTAAGCAACTAAGCGAAATAAAGCCATGGAACGCTTATTTGCCTTCTATCTATGCATTCTGACACTCCAACAATGTTTTCTGCTTCAATTTGGGTCATTTCACAAAGGTGCTCATTTCTTGAGTGAATAAGCAGTTCTACTCAAGAGTAAGCAACTAAGCGAAATAAAGCCATGGAACGCTCATTTGCCTTCTATCCCTGCATTCTGACACTCCAACAATGTGTTCTGCTTCAATTTGACTCATTTTACAAAGGTGCTTATTCCTGGAGTGAATATGCAGTTTTACTCTAGAGTAAGCAACTAAGCGAAATAAAGCCATGGAACGCTTATTTGCCTTCTATCTATGCATTCTGACACTCCAACAATGTTTTCTGCTTCAATTTGGGTCATTTCACAAAGGTGCTCATTTCTTGAGTGAATAAGCAGTTCTACTCAAGAGTAAGCAACTAAGCGAAATAAAGCCATGGAACGCTTATTTGCCTATTGTCTAAGCATTCTGACACTCCAACAATGTTTTCTGCTTCAATTTGGGTCATTTCACAAAGGTGCTCATTTCTTTTGTGAAAAAGCAGTTCTACTCAAGAGTAAGCAACTAAGCGAAATAAAGCCATGGAACGCTTATTTGCCTTCTATCCCTGCATTCTGACACTCCAACAATGTTTTCTGCTTCAATTTGGGTCATTTCACAAAGGTGCTCATTTCTTGAGTGAATAAGCAGTTCTACTCAAGAGTAAGCAACTAAGCGAAATAAAGCCATGGAACGCTTATTTGCCTTCTATCTATGCATTCTGACACTACAACAATGTGTTCTGCTTCAATTTGACTCATTTTACAAAGGTGCTTATTCCTGGAGTGAATATGCAGTTCTACTCAAGAGTAAGCAACTAAGCGAAATAAAGCCATGGAACGCTTATTTGCCTTCTATCCCTGCATTCTGACACTCCAACAATGTTTTCTGCTTCAATTTGGGTCATTTCACAAAGGTGCTCATTTCTTGAGTGAATAAGCAGTTCTACTCAAGAGTAAGCAACTAAGCGAAATAAAGCCATGGAACGCTTATTTGCCTTCTATCTATGCATTCTGACACTCCAACAATGTGTTCTGCTTCAATTTGACTCATTTTACAAAGGTGCTTATTCCTGGAGTGAATATGCAGTTTTACTCTACAGTAAGCAACTAAGCGAAATAAAGCCATGGAACGCTTATTTGCCTTCTATCTATGCATTCTGACACTCCAACAATGTGTTCTGCTTCAATTTGTCTCATTTTACAAAGGTGCTTATTCCTGGAGTGAATATGCAGTTTTACTCTAGAGTAAGCAACTAAGCGAAATAAAGCCATGGAACGCTTATTTGTCTTCTATCTATGCATTCTGACACTCCAACAATGTTTTCTGCTTCAATTTGGGTCATTTCACAAAGGTGCTCATTTCTTGAGTGAATAAGCAGTTCTACTCAAGAGTAAGCAACTAAGCGAAATAAAGCCATGGAACGCTTATTTGCCTTCTATCTATGCATTCTGACACTCCAACAATGTTTTCTGCTTCAATTTGGGTCATTTCACAAAGGTGCTTATTTCTGGAGTGAATATGCAGTTTTACTCTAGAGAAAGCAACTAAGCGAAATAAAGCCATGGAACGCTTATTTGCCTTCTATCTATGCATTCTGACACTCCAACAATTTTTTCTGCTTCAATTTGCGTCATTTCACAAAGGTGCTCATTTCTTGAGTGAATAAGCAGTTCTACTCAAGAGTAAGCAATTAAGCGAAATAAAGCCATGGAACGCTTATTTGCCTTCTATCTATGCATTCTGACACTCCAACAATGTGTTCTGCTTCAATTTGACTCATTTTACAAAGGTGCTTATTCCTGGAGTGAATATGCAGTTTTACTCTAGAGTAAGCAACTAAGCGAAATAAAGCCATGGAACGCTTATTTGCCTTCTATCTATGCATTCTGACACTCCAACAATGTTTTCTGCTTCAATTTGGGTCATTTCACAAAGGTGCTCATTTCTTGAGTGAATAAGCAGTTCTACTCAAGAGTAAGCAACTAAGCGAAATAAAGCCATGGAACGCTTATTTGCCTTCTATCTATGCATTCTGACACTCCAACAATGTTTTCTGCTTCAATTTGGGTCATTTCACAAAGGTGCTCATTTCTTTTGTGAAAAAGCAGTTCTACTCAAGAGTAAGCAACTAAGCGAAATAAAGCCATGGAACGCTTATTTGCCTTCTATCCCTGCATTCTGACACTCCAACAATGTTTTCTGCTTCAATTTGGGTCATTTCACAAAGGTGCTCATTTCTTGAGTGAATAAGCAGTTCTACTCAAGAGTAAGCAATTAAGCGAAATAAAGCCATGGAACGCTTATTTGCCTTCTATCTATGCATTCTGACACTCCAACAATGTGTTCTGCTTCAATTTGACTCATTTTACAAAGGTGCTTATTCCTGGAGTGAATATGCAGTTTTACTCTAGAGTAAGCAACTAAGCGAAATAAAGCCATGGAACGCTTATTTGCCTTCTATCTATGCATTCTGACACTCCAACAATGTTTTCTGCTTCAATTTGGGTCATTTCACAAAGGTGCTCATTTCTTGAGTGAATAAGCAGTTCTACTCAAGAGTAAGCAACTAAGCGAAATAAAGCCATGGAACGCTTATTTGCCTATTGTCTAAGCATTCTGACACTCCAACAATGTTTTCTGCTTCAATTTGGGTCATTTCACAAAGGTGCTCATTTCTTTTGTGAAAAAGCAGTTCTACTCAAGAGTAAGCAACTAAGCGAAATAAAGCCATGGAACGCTTATTTGCCTTCTATCTATGCATTCTGACACTCCAACAATGTTTTCTGCTTCAATTTGGGTCATTTCACAAAGGTGCTCATTTCTTGAGTGAATATGCAGTTCTACTCAAGAGTAAGCAACTAAGCGAAATAAAGCCATGGAACGCTTATTTGCCTTCTATCTATGCATTCTGACACTCCAACAATGTGTTCTGCTTCAATTTGACTCATTTTACAAAGGTGCTTATTCCTGGAGTGAATGTGCAGTTTTACTCTAGAGTAAGCAACTAAGCGAAATAAAGCCATGGAACGCTTATTTGCCTTCTATCTATGCATTCTGACACTCCAACAATGTTTTCTGCTTCAATTTGGGTCATTTCACAAAGGTGCTCATTTCTTGAGTGAATAAGCAGTTCTACTCAAGAGTAAGCAACTAAGCGAAATAAAGCCATGGAACGCTTATTTGCCTATTGTCTAAGCATTCTGACACTCCAACAATGTGTTCTGCTTCAATTTGACTCATTTTACAAAGGTGCTTATTCCTGGAGTGAATATGCAGTTCTACTCAAGAGTAAGCAACTAAGCGAAATAAAGCCATGGAACGCTTATTTGCCTTCTATCTATGCATTCTGACACTCCAACAATGTGTTCTGCTTCAATTTGACTCATTTTACAAAGGTGCTTATTCCTGGAGTGAATATGCAGTTTTACTCTAGAGTAAGCAACTAAGCGAAATAAAGCCATGGAACGCTTATTTGCCTTCTATCTATGCATTCTGACACTCCAACAATGTTTTCTGCTTCAATTTGGGTCATTTCACAAAGGTGCTCATTTCTTGAGTGAATAAGCAGTTCTACTCAAGAGTAAGCAACTAAGCGAAATAAAGCCATGGAACGCTTATTTGCCTTCTATCTATGCATTCTGACACTCCAACAATGTTTTCTGCTTCAATTTGGGTCATTTCACAAAGGTGCTCATTTCTTGAGTGAATAAGCAGTTCTACTCAAGAGTAAGCAACTAAGCGAAATAAAGCCATGGAACGCTTATTTGCCTTCTATCTATGCATTCTGACACTCCAACAATGTTTTCTGCTTCAATTTGGGTCATTTCACAAAGGTGCTTATTCCTGGAGTGAATATGCAGTTTTACTCTAGAGTAAGCAACTAAGCGAAATAAAGCCATGGAACGCTTATTTGCCTTCTATCTATGCATTCTGACACTCCAACAATGTTTTCTGCTTCAATTTGGGTCATTTCGCAAAGGTGCTCATTTCTTGAGTGAATAAGCAGTTCTACTCAAGAGTAAGCAACTAAGCGAAATAAAGCCATGGAACGCTTATTTGCCTTCTATCTATGCATTCTGACACTCCAACAATGTCTTCTGCTTCAATTTGACTCATTTTACAAAGATGCTTATTCCTGGAGTGAATATGCAGTTCTACTCAAGAGTAAGCAACTAAGCGAAATAAAGCCATGGAACGCTTATTTGCCTTCTATCTATGCATTCTGACACTCCAACAATGTTTTCTGCTTCAATTTGGGTCATTTCACAAAGGTGCTCATTTCTTGAGTGAATAAGCAGTTTTACTCAAGAGTAAGCAACTAAGCGAAATAAAGCCATGGAACGCTTATTTGCCTTCTATCTATGCATTCTGACACTCCAACAATGTGTTCTGCTTCAATTTGACTCATTTTACAAAGGTGCTTATTCCTGGAGTGAATATGCAGTTTTACTCTAGAGTAAGCAACTAAGCGAAATAAAGCCATGGAACGCTTATTTGCCTTCTATCTATGCATTCTGACACTCCAACAATGTTTTCTGCTTCAATTTGGGTCATTTCACAAAGGTGCTCATTTCTTGAGTGAATAAGCAGTTCTACTCAAGAGTAAGCAACTAAGCGAAATAAAGCCATGGAACGCTTATTTGCCTTCTATCTATGCATTCTGACACTCCAACAATGTTTTCTGCTTCAATTTGGGTCATTTCACAAAGGTGCTCATTTCTTGAGTGAATAAGCAGTTCTACTCAAGAGTAAGCAACTAAGCGAAATAAAGCCATGGAACGCTTATTTGCCTTCTAGCCATGCATTCTGACACTCCAACAATGTGTTCTGCTTCAATTTGACTCATTTTACAAAGGTGCTTATTCCTGGAGTGAATATGCAGTTTTACTCTAGAGTAAGCAACTAAGCGAAATAAAGCCATGGAACGCTTATTTGCCTTCTATCTATGCATTCTGACACTCCAACAATGTCTTCTGCTTCAATTTGACTCATTTTACAAAGATGCTTATTCCTGGAGTGAATATGCAGTTTTACTCTAGAGTAAGCACCTAAGCAAAATAAAGACATGGAACGCTTATTTGCCTTCTATCTATGCATTCTGACACTCCAACAATGTTTTCTGCTTCAATTTGGGTCATTTCACAAAGGTGCTCATTTCTTGAGTGAATAAGCAGTTCTACTCAAGAGTAAGCAATTAAGCGAAATAAAGCCATGGAACGCTTATTTGCCTTCTATCTATGCATTCTGACACTCCAACAATGTGTTCTGCTTCAATTTGACTCATTTTACAAAGGTGCTTATTCCTGGAGTGAATATGCAGTTTTACTCTAGAGTAAGCAACTAAGCGAAATAAAGCCATGGAACGCTTATTTGCCTTCTATCTATGCATTCTGACACTCCAACAATGTTTTCTGCTTCAATTTGGGTCATTTCACAAAGGTGCTCATTTCTTGAGTGAATAAGCAGTTCTACTCAAGAGTAAGCAACTAAGCGAAATAAAGCCATGGAACGCTTATTTGCCTTCTATCCCTGCATTCTGACACTCCAACAATGTGTTCTGCTTCAATTTGACTCATTTTACAAAGGTGCTTATTCCTGGAGTGAATATGCAGTTTTACTCTAGAGTAAGCACCTAAGCGAAATAAAGCCATGGAACGCTTATTTGCCTTCTATCTATGCATTCTGACACTCCAACAATGTGTTCTGCTTCAATTTGGGTCATTTCACAAAGGTGCTCATTTCTTGAGTGAATAAGCAGTTCTACTCAAGAGTAAGCAACTAAGCGAAATAAAGCCATGGAACGCTTATTTGCCTTCTATCTATGCATTCTGACACTACAACAATGTGTTCTGCTTCAATTTGACTCATTTTACAAAGGTGCTTATTCCTGGAGTGAATATGCAGTTCTACTCAAGAGTAAGCAACTAAGCGAAATAAAGCCATGGAACGCTTATTTGCCTTCTATCCCTGCATTCTGACACTCCAACAATGTTTTCTGCTTCAATTTGGGTCATTTCACAAAGGTGCTCATTTCTTGAGTGAATAAGCAGTTCTACTCAAGAGTAAGCAACTAAGCGAAATAAAGCCATGGAACGCTTATTTGCCTTCTATCTATGCATTCTGACACTCCAACAATGTGTTCTGCTTCAATTTGACTCATTTTACAAAGGTGCTTATTCCTGGAGTGAATATGCAGTTTTACTCTAGAGTAAGCAACTAAGCGAAATAAAGCCATGGAACGCTTATTTGTCTTCTATCTATGCATTCTGACACTCCAACAATGTTTTCTGCTTCAATTTGGGTCATTTCACAAAGGTGCTCATTTCTTGAGTGAATAAGCAGTTCTACTCAAGAGTAAGCAACTAAGCGAAATAAAGCCATGGAACGCTTATTTGCCTTCTATCTATGCATTCTGACACTCCAACAATGTTTTCTGCTTCAATTTGGGTCATTTCACAAAGGTGCTTATTTCTGGAGTGAATATGCAGTTTTACTCTAGAGAAAGCAACTAAGCGAAATAAAGCCATGGAACGCTTATTTGCCTTCTATCTATGCATTCTGACACTCCAACAATTTTTTCTGCTTCAATTTGCGTCATTTCACAAAGGTGCTCATTTCTTGAGTGAATAAGTAGTTCTACTCAAGAGTAAGCAATTAAGCGAAATAAAGCCATGGAACGCTTATTTGCCTTCTATCTATGCATTCTGACACTCCAACAATGTGTTCTGCTTCAATTTGACTCATTTTACAAAGGTGCTTATTCCTGGAGTGAATATGCAGTTTTACTCTAGAGTAAGCAACTAAGCGAAATAAAGCCATGGAACGCTTATTTGCCTTCTATCTATGCATTCTGACACTCCAACAATGTTTTCTGCTTCAATTTGGGTCATTTCACAAAGGTGCTCATTTCTTGAGTGAATAAGCAGTTCTACTCAAGAGTAAGCAACTAAGCGAAATAAAGCCATGGAACGCTTATTTGCCTATTGTCTAAGCATTCTGACACTCCAACAATGTTTTCTGCTTCAATTTGGGTCATTTCACAAAGGTGCTCATTTCTTTTGTGAAAAAGCAGTTCTACTCAAGAGTAAGCAACTAAGCGAAATAAAGCCATGGAACGCTTATTTGCCTTCTATCCCTGCATTCTGACACTCCAACAATGTTTTCTGCTTCAATTTGGGTCATTTCACAAAGGTGCTCATTTCTTGAGTGAATAAGCAGTTCTACTCAAGAGTAAGCAACTAAGCGAAATAAAGCCATGGAACGCTTATTTGCCTTTTATCTATGCATTCTGACACTCCAACAATGTGTTCTGCTTCAATTTGACTCATTTTACAAAGGTGCTTATTCCTGGAGTGAATATGCAGTTCTACTCAAGAGTAAGCAACTAAGCGAAATAAAGCCATGGAACGCTTATTTGCCTTCTATCCCTGCATTCTGACACTCCAACAATGTTTTCTGCTTCAATTTGGGTCATTTCACAAAGGTGCTCATTTCTTGAGTGAATAAGCAGTTCTACTCAAGAGTAAGCAATTAAGCGAAATAAAGCCATGGAACGCTTATTTGCCTTCTATCTATGCATTCTGACACTCCAACAATGTGTTCTGCTTCAATTTGACTCATTTTACAAAGGTGCTTATTCCTGGAGTGAATATGCAGTTTTACTCTAGAGTAAGCAACTAAGCGAAATAAAGCCATGGAACGCTTATTTGCCTTCTATCTATGCATTCTGACACTCCAACAATGTTTTCTGCTTCAATTTGGGTCATTTCACAAAGGTGCTCATTTCTTGAGTGAATAAGCAGTTCTACTCAAGAGTAAGCAACTAAGCGAAATAAAGCCATGGAACGCTTATTTGCCTTCTATCCCTGCATTCTGACACTCCAACAATGTGTTCTGCTTCAATTTGACTCATTTTACAAAGGTGCTTATTCCTGGAGTGAATATGCAGTTTTACTCTAGAGTAAGCACCTAAGCGAAATAAAGCCATGGAACGCTTATTTGCCTTCTATCTATGCATTCTGACACTCCAACAATGTTTTCTGCTTCAATTTGGGTCATTTCACAAAGGTGCTCATTTCTTGAGTGAATAAGCAGTTCTACTCAAGAGTAAGCAACTAAGCGAAATAAAGCCATGGAACGCTTATTTGCCTTCTATCTATGCATTCTGACACTACAACAATGTGTTCTGCTTCAATTTGACTCATTTTACAAAGGTGCTTATTCCTGGAGTGAATATGCAGTTCTACTCAAGAGTAAGCAACTAAGCGAAATAAAGCCATGGAACGCTTATTTGCCTTCTATCCCTGCATTCTGACACTCCAACAATGTTTTCTGCTTCAATTTGGGTCATTTCACAAAGGTGCTCATTTCTTGAGTGAATAAGCAGTTCTACTCAAGAGTAAGCAACTAAGCGAAATAAAGCCATGGAACGCTTATTTGCCTTCTATCTATGCATTCTGACACTCCAACAATGTGTTCTGCTTCAATTTGACTCATTTTACAAAGGTGCTTATTCCTGGAGTGAATATGCAGTTTTACTCTACAGTAAGCAACTAAGCGAAATAAAGCCATGGAACGCTTATTTGCCTTCTATCTATGCATTCTGACACTCCAACAATGTGTTCTGCTTCAATTTGTCTCATTTTACAAAGGTGCTTATTCCTGGAGTGAATATGCAGTTTTACTCTAGAGTAAGCAACTAAGCGAAATAAAGCCATGGAACGCTTATTTGTCTTCTATCTATGCATTCTGACACTCCAACAATGTTTTCTGCTTCAATTTGGGTCATTTCACAAAGGTGCTCATTTCTTGAGTGAATAAGCAGTTCTACTCAAGAGTAAGCAACTAAGCGAAATAAAGCCATGGAACGCTTATTTGCCTTCTATCTATGCATTCTGACACTCCAACAATGTTTTCTGCTTCAATTTGGGTCATTTCACAAAGGTGCTTATTTCTGGAGTGAATATGCAGTTTTACTCTAGAGAAAGCAACTAAGCGAAATAAAGCCATGGAACGCTTATTTGCCTTCTATCTATGCATTCTGACACTCCAACAATTTTTTCTGCTTCAATTTGCGTCATTTCACAAAGGTGCTCATTTCTTGAGTGAATAAGTAGTTCTACTCAAGAGTAAGCAATTAAGCGAAATAAAGCCATGGAACGCTTATTTGCCTTCTATCTATGCATTCTGACACTCCAACAATGTGTTCTGCTTCAATTTGACTCATTTTACAAAGGTGCTTATTCCTGGAGTGAATATGCAGTTTTACTCTAGAGTAAGCAACTAAGCGAAATAAAGCCATGGAACGCTTATTTGCCTTCTATCTATGCATTCTGACACTCCAACAATGTTTTCTGCTTCAATTTGGGTCATTTCACAAAGGTGCTCATTTCTTGAGTGAATAAGCAGTTCTACTCAAGAGTAAGCAACTAAGCGAAATAAAGCCATGGAACGCTTATTTGCCTATTGTCTAAGCATTCTGACACTCCAACAATGTTTTCTGCTTCAATTTGGGTCATTTCACAAAGGTGCTCATTTCTTTTGTGAAAAAGCAGTTCTACTCAAGAGTAAGCAACTAAGCGAAATAAAGCCATGGAACGCTTATTTGCCTTCTATCCCTGCATTCTGACACTCCAACAATGTTTTCTGCTTCAATTTGGGTCATTTCACAAAGGTGCTCATTTCTTGAGTGAATAAGCAGTTCTACTCAAGAGTAAGCAACTAAGCGAAATAAAGCCATGGAACGCTTATTTGCCTTTTATCTATGCATTCTGACACTCCAACAATGTGTTCTGCTTCAATTTGACTCATTTTACAAAGGTGCTTATTCCTGGAGTGAATATGCAGTTCTACTCAAGAGTAAGCAACTAAGCGAAATAAAGCCATGGAACGCTTATTTGCCTTCTATCCCTGCATTCTGACACTCCAACAATGTGTTCTGCTTCAATTTGACTCATTTTACAAAGGTGCTTATTCCTGGAGTGAATATGCAGTTTTACTCTAGAGTAAGCACCTAAGCGAAATAAAGCCATGGAACGCTTATTTGCCTTCTATCTATGCATTCTGACACTCCAACAATGTTTTCTGCTTCAATTTGGGTCATTTCACAAAGGTGCTCATTTCTTGAGTGAATAAGCAGTTCTACTCAAGAGTAAGCAACTAAGCGAAATAAAGCCATGGAACGCTTATTTGCCTTCTATCTATGCATTCTGACACTACAACAATGTGTTCTGCTTCAATTTGACTCATTTTACAAAGGTGCTTATTCCTGGAGTGAATATGCAGTTCTACTCAAGAGTAAGCAACTAAGCGAAATAAAGCCATGGAACGCTTATTTGCCTTCTATCCCTGCATTCTGACACTCCAACAATGTTTTCTGCTTCAATTTGGGTCATTTCACAAAGGTGCTCATTTCTTGAGTGAATAAGCAGTTCTACTCAAGAGTAAGCAACTAAGCGAAATAAAGCCATGGAACGCTTATTTGCCTTCTATCTATGCATTCTGACACTCCAACAATGTGTTCTGCTTCAATTTGACTCATTTTACAAAGGTGCTTATTCCTGGAGTGAATATGCAGTTTTACTCTACAGTAAGCAACTAAGCGAAATAAAGCCATGGAACGCTTATTTGCCTTCTATCTATGCATTCTGACACTCCAACAATGTGTTCTGCTTCAATTTGTCTCATTTTACAAAGGTGCTTATTCCTGGAGTGAATATGCAGTTTTACTCTAGAGTAAGCAACTAAGCGAAATAAAGCCATGGAACGCTTATTTGTCTTCTATCTATGCATTCTGACACTCCAACAATGTTTTCTGCTTCAATTTGGGTCATTTCACAAAGGTGCTCATTTCTTGAGTGAATAAGCAGTTCTACTCAAGAGTAAGCAACTAAGCGAAATAAAGCCATGGAACGCTTATTTGCCTTCTATCTATGCATTCTGACACTCCAACAATGTTTTCTGCTTCAATTTGGGTCATTTCACAAAGGTGCTTATTTCTGGAGTGAATATGCAGTTTTACTCTAGAGAAAGCAACTAAGCGAAATAAAGCCATGGAACGCTTATTTGCCTTCTATCTATGCATTCTGACACTCCAACAATTTTTTCTGCTTCAATTTGCGTCATTTCACAAAGGTGCTCATTTCTTGAGTGAATAAGTAGTTCTACTCAAGAGTAAGCAATTAAGCGAAATAAAGCCATGGAACGCTTTTTTGCCTTCTATCTATGCATTCTGACACTCCAACAATGTTTTCTGCTTCAATTTGGGTCATTTCACAAAGGTGCTCATTTCTTGAGTGAATAAGCAGTTCTACTCAAGAGTAAGCAACTAAGCGAAATAAAGCCATGGAACGCTTATTTGCCTATTGTCTAAGCATTCTGACACTCCAACAATGTTTTCTGCTTCAATTTGGGTCATTTCACAAAGGTGCTCATTTCTTTTGTGAAAAAGCAGTTCTACTCAAGAGTAAGCAACTAAGCGAAATAAAGCCATGGAACGCTTATTTGCCTTCTATCCCTGCATTCTGACACTCCAACAATGTTTTCTGCTTCAATTTGGGTCATTTCACAAAGGTGCTCATTTCTTGAGTGAATAAGCAGTTCTACTCAAGAGTAAGCAACTAAGCGAAATAAAGCCATGGAACGCTTATTTGCCTTTTATCTATGCATTCTGACACTCCAACAATGTGTTCTGCTTCAATTTGACTCATTTTACAAAGGTGCTTATTCCTGGAGTGAATATGCAGTTCTACTCAAGAGTAAGCAACTAAGCGAAATAAAGCCATGGAACGCTTATTTGCCTTCTATCCCTGCATTCTGACACTCCAACAATGTTTTCTGCTTCAATTTGGGTCATTTCACAAAGGTGCTCATTTCTTGAGTGAATAAGCAGTTCTACTCAAGAGTAAGCAACTAAGCGAAATAAAGCCATGGAACGCTTATTTGCCTTCTATCTATGCATTCTGACACTCCAACAATGTTTTCTGCTTCAATTTGGGTCATTTCACAAAGGTGCTTATTTCTGGAGTGAATATGCAGTTTTACTCTAGAGAAAGCAACTAAGCGAAATAAAGCCATGGAACGCTTATTTGCCTTCTATCTATGCATTCTGACACTCCAACAATTTTTTCTGCTTCAATTTGCGTCATTTCACAAAGGTGCTCATTTCTTGAGTGAATAAGCAGTTCTACTCAAGAGTAAGCAATTAAGCGAAATAAAGCCATGGAACGCTTATTTGCCTTTTATCTATGCATTCTGACACTCCAACAATGTGTTCTGCTTCAATTTGAATCATTTTACAAAGGTGCTTATTCCTGGAGTGAATATGCAGTTTTACTCTAGAGTAAGCAACTAAGCGAAATAAAGCCATGGAACGCTTATTTGCCTTCTATCTATGCATTCTGACACTCCAACAATGTTTTCTGCTTCAATTTGGGTCATTTCACAAAGGTGCTCATTTCTTGAGTGAATAAGCAGTTCTACTCAAGAGTAAGCAACTAAGCGAAATAAAGCCATGGAACGCTTATTTGCCTATTGTCTAAGCATTCTGACACTCCAACAATATTTTCTGCTTCAATTTGGGTCATTTCACAAAGTTGCTCATTTCTTGAGTGAATAAGCAGTTCTACTCAAGAGTAAGCAACTAAGCGAAATAAAGCCATGGAACGCTTATTTGCCTTCTATCTATGCATTCTGACACTCCAACAATGTTTTCTGCTTCAATTTGAGTCATTTCACAAAGGTACTTATTCCTGGAGTGAATATGCAGTTTTACTCTAGAGTAAGCAACTAAGCAAAATAAAGCCATGGAACGCTTATTTGCCTTCTATCTATGCATTCTGACACTCCAACAATGTTTTCTGCTTCAATTTGGGTCATTTCACAAAGGTGCTCATTTCTTGAGTGAATAAGCAGTTCTACTCAAGAGTAAGCAACTAAGCGAAATAAAGCCATGGAACGCTTATTTGCCTTCTATCTATGCATTCTGACACTCCAACAATGTCTTCTGCTTCAATTTGACTCATTTTACAAAGATGCTTATTCCTGGAGTGAATATGCAGTTCTACTCAAGAGTAAGCAACTAAACGAAATAAAGCCATGGAACGCTTATTTGCCTTCTATCCCTGCATTCTGACACTCCAACAATGTGTTCTGCTTCAATTTGACTCATTTTACAAAGGTGCTTATTCCTGGAGTGAATATGCAGTTTTACTCTAGAGTAAGCAACTAAGCGAAATAAAGCCATGGAACGCTTATTTGCCTTCTATCTATGCATTCTGACACTCCAACAATGTTTTCTGCTTCAATTTGGGTCATTTCACAAAGGTGCTCATTTCTTGAGTGAATAAGCAGTTCTACTCAAGAGTAAGCAACTAAGCGAAATAAAGCCATGGAACGCTTATTTGCCTTCTATCTATGCATTCTGACACTCCAACAATGTGTTCTGCTTCAATTTGACTCATTTTACAAAGGTGCTTATTCCTGGAGTGAATATGCAGTTCTACTCAAGAGTAAGCAACTAAGCGAAATAAAGCCATGGAACGCTTATTTGCCTTCTATCCCTGCATTCTGACACTCCAACAATGTTTTCTGCTTCAATTTGGGTCATTTCACAAAGGTGCTCATTTCTTGAGTGAATAAGCAGTTCTACTCAAGAGTAAGCAACTAAGCGAAATAAAGCCATGGAACGCTTATTTGCCTTCTATCTATGCATTCTGACACTCCAACAATGTTTTCTGCTTCAATTTGGGTCATTTCACAAAGGTGCTCATTTCTTGAGTGAATAAGCAGTTCTACTCAAGAGTAAGCAACTAAGCGAAATAAAGCCATGGAACGCTTATTTGCCTTCTATCTATGCATTCTGACACTCCAACAATGTTTTCTGCTTCAATTTGGGTCATTTCACAAAGGTGCTTATTCCTGGAGTGAATAAGCAGTTCTACTCAAGAGTAAGCAACTAAGCGAAATAAAGCCATGGAACGCTTATTCGCCTTCTATCTATGCATTCTGACACTCCAACAATGTTTTCTGCTTCAATTTGGGTCATTTCACAAAGGTGCTCATTTCTTGAGTGAATAAGCAGTTCTACTCAAGAGTAAGCAACTAAGCGAAATAAAGCCATGGAACGCTTATTTGCCTTCTATCTATGCATTCTGACACTCCAACAATGTGTTCTGCTTCAATTTGACTCATTTTACAAAGGTGCTTATTCCTGGAGTGAATATGCAGTTTTACTCTAGAGTAAGCAACTAAGCGAAATAAAGCCATGGAACGCTTATTTGCCTTCTATCTATGCATTCTGACACTCCAACAATGTTTTCTGCTTCAATTTGGGTCATTTCACAAAGGTGCTCATTTCTTGAGTGAATAAGCAGTTCTACTCAGGAGTAAGCAACTAAGCGAAATAAAGCCATGGAACGCTTATTTGCCTTCTATCCCTGCATTCTGACACTCCAACAATGTGTTCTGCTTCAATTTGACTCATTTTACAAAGGTGCTTATTCCTGGAGTGAATATGCAGTTTTACTCTAGAGTAAGCAACTAAGCGAAATAAAGCCATGGAACGCTTATTTGCCTTCTATCTATGCATTCTGACACTCCAACAATGTTTTCTGCTTCAATTTGGGTCATTTCACAAAGGTGCTCATTTCTTGAGTGAATAAGCAGTTCTACTCAAGAGTAAGCAACTAAGCGAAATAAAGCCATGGAACGCTTATTTGCCTATTGTCTAAGCATTCTGACACTCCAACAATGTTTTCTGCTTCAATTTGGGTCATTTCACAAAGGTGCTCATTTCTTTTGTGAAAAAGCAGTTCTACTCAAGAGTAAGCAACTAAGCGAAATAAAGCCATGGAACGCTTATTTGCCTTCTATCCCTGCATTCTGACACTCCAACAATGTTTTCTGCTTCAATTTGGGTCATTTCACAAAGGTGCTCATTTCTTGAGTGAATAAGCAGTTCTACTCAAGAGTAAGCAACTAAGCGAAATAAAGCCATGGAACGCTTATTTGCCTTCTATCTATGCATTCTGACACTACAACAATGTGTTCTGCTTCAATTTGACTCATTTTACAAAGGTGCTTATTCCTGGAGTGAATATGCAGTTCTACTCAAGAGTAAGCAACTAAGCGAAATAAAGCCATGGAACGCTTATTTGCCTTCTATCCCTGCATTCTGACACTCCAACAATGTTTTCTGCTTCAATTTGGGTCATTTCACAAAGGTGCTCATTTCTTGAGTGAATAAGCAGTTCTACTCAAGAGTAAGCAACTAAGCGAAATAAAGCCATGGAACGCTTATTTGCCTTCTATCTATGCATTCTGACACTCCAACAATGTGTTCTGCTTCAATTTGACTCATTTTACAAAGGTGCTTATTCCTGGAGTGAATATGCAGTTTTACTCTACAGTAAGCAACTAAGCGAAATAAAGCCATGGAACGCTTATTTGCCTTCTATCTATGCATTCTGACACTCCAACAATGTGTTCTGCTTCAATTTGACTCATTTTACAAAGGTGCTTATTCCTGGAGTGAATATGCAGTTTTACTCTAGAGTAAGCAACTAAGCAAAATAAAGCCATGGAACGCTTATTTGCCTTCTATCTATGCATTCTGACACTCCAACAATGTTTTCTGCTTCAATTTGGGTCATTTCACAAAGGTGCTCATTTCTTGAGTGAATAAGCAGTTCTACTCAAGAGTAAGCAACTAAGCGAAATAAAGCCATGGAACGCTTATTTGCCTTCTATCTATGCATTCTGACACTCCAACAATGTCTTCTGCTTCAATTTGACTCATTTTACAAAGATGCTTATTCCTGGAGTGAATATGCAGTTCTACTCAAGAGTAAGCAACTAAACGAAATAAAGCCATGGAACGCTTATTTGCCTTCTATCCCTGCATTCTGACACTCCAACAATGTGTTCTGCTTCAATTTGACTCATTTTACAAAGGTGCTTATTCCTGGAGTGAATATGCAGTTTTACTCTAGAGTAAGCAACTAAGCGAAATAAAGCCATGGAACGCTTATTTGCCTTCTATCTATGCATTCTGACACTCCAACAATGTTTTCTGCTTCAATTTGGGTCATTTCACAAAGGTGCTCATTTCTTGAGTGAATAAGCAGTTCTACTCAAGAGTAAGCAACTAAGCGAAATAAAGCCATGGAACGCTTATTTGCCTTCTATCTATGCATTCTGACACTCCAACAATGTGTTCTGCTTCAATTTGACTCATTTTACAAAGGTGCTTATTCCTGGAGTGAATATGCAGTTCTACTCAAGAGTAAGCAACTAAGCGAAATAAAGCCATGGAACGCTTATTTGCCTTCTATCCCTGCATTCTGACACTCCAACAATGTTTTCTGCTTCAATTTGGGTCATTTCACAAAGGTGCTCATTTCTTGAGTGAATAAGCAGTTCTACTCAAGAGTAAGCAACTAAGCGAAATAAAGCCATGGAACGCTTATTTGCCTTCTATCTATGCATTCTGACACTCCAACAATGTTTTCTGCTTCAATTTGGGTCATTTCACAAAGGTGCTCATTTCTTGAGTGAATAAGCAGTTCTACTCAAGAGTAAGCAACTAAGCGAAATAAAGCCATGGAACGCTTATTTGCCTTCTATCTATGCATTCTGACACTCCAACAATGTTTTCTGCTTCAATTTGGGTCATTTCACAAAGGTGCTTATTCCTGGAGTGAATAAGCAGTTCTACTCAAGAGTAAGCAACTAAGCGAAATAAAGCCATGGAACGCTTATTCGCCTTCTATCTATGCATTCTGACACTCCAACAATGTTTTCTGCTTCAATTTGGGTCATTTCACAAAGGTGCTCATTTCTTGAGTGAATAAGCAGTTCTACTCAAGAGTAAGCAACTAAGCGAAATAAAGCCATGGAACGCTTATTTGCCTTCTATCTATGCATTCTGACACTCCAACAATGTGTTCTGCTTCAATTTGACTCATTTTACAAAGGTGCTTATTCCTGGAGTGAATATGCAGTTTTACTCTAGAGTAAGCAACTAAGCGAAATAAAGCCATGGAACGCTTATTTGCCTTCTATCTATGCATTCTGACACTCCAACAATGTTTTCTGCTTCAATTTGGGTCATTTCACAAAGGTGCTCATTTCTTGAGTGAATAAGCAGTTCTACTCAGGAGTAAGCAACTAAGCGAAATAAAGCCATGGAACGCTTATTTGCCTTCTATCCCTGCATTCTGACACTCCAACAATGTGTTCTGCTTCAATTTGACTCATTTTACAAAGGTGCTTATTCCTGGAGTGAATATGCAGTTTTACTCTAGAGTAAGCAACTAAGCGAAATAAAGCCATGGAACGCTTATTTGCCTTCTATCTATGCATTCTGACACTCCAACAATGTTTTCTGCTTCAATTTGGGTCATTTCACAAAGGTGCTCATTTCTTGAGTGAATAAGCAGTTCTACTCAAGAGTAAGCAACTAAGCGAAATAAAGCCATGGAACGCTTATTTGCCTATTGTCTAAGCATTCTGACACTCCAACAATGTTTTCTGCTTCAATTTGGGTCATTTCACAAAGGTGCTCATTTCTTTTGTGAAAAAGCAGTTCTACTCAAGAGTAAGCAACTAAGCGAAATAAAGCCATGGAACGCTTATTTGCCTTCTATCCCTGCATTCTGACACTCCAACAATGTTTTCTGCTTCAATTTGGGTCATTTCACAAAGGTGCTCATTTCTTGAGTGAATAAGCAGTTCTACTCAAGAGTAAGCAACTAAGCGAAATAAAGCCATGGAACGCTTATTTGCCTTCTATCTATGCATTCTGACACTACAACAATGTGTTCTGCTTCAATTTGACTCATTTTACAAAGGTGCTTATTCCTGGAGTGAATATGCAGTTCTACTCAAGAGTAAGCAACTAAGCGAAATAAAGCCATGGAACGCTTATTTGCCTTCTATCCCTGCATTCTGACACTCCAACAATGTTTTCTGCTTCAATTTGGGTCATTTCACAAAGGTGCTCATTTCTTGAGTGAATAAGCAGTTCTACTCAAGAGTAAGCAACTAAGCGAAATAAAGCCATGGAACGCTTATTTGCCTTCTATCTATGCATTCTGACACTCCAACAATGTGTTCTGCTTCAATTTGACTCATTTTACAAAGGTGCTTATTCCTGGAGTGAATATGCAGTTTTACTCTACAGTAAGCAACTAAGCGAAATAAAGCCATGGAACGCTTATTTGCCTTCTATCTATGCATTCTGACACTCCAACAATGTGTTCTGCTTCAATTTGTCTCATTTTACAAAGGTGCTTATTCCTGGAGTGAATATGCAGTTTTACTCTAGAGTAAGCAACTAAGCGAAATAAAGCCATGGAACGCTTATTTGTCTTCTATCTATGCATTCTGACACTCCAACAATGTTTTCTGCTTCAATTTGGGTCATTTCACAAAGGTGCTCATTTCTTGAGTGAATAAGCAGTTCTACTCAAGAGTAAGCAACTAAGCGAAATAAAGCCATGGAACGCTTATTTGCCTTCTATCTATGCATTCTGACACTCCAACAATGTTTTCTGCTTCAATTTGGGTCATTTCACAAAGGTGCTTATTTCTGGAGTGAATATGCAGTTTTACTCTAGAGAAAGCAACTAAGCGAAATAAAGCCATGGAACGCTTATTTGCCTTCTATCTATGCATTCTGACACTCCAACAATTTTTTCTGCTTCAATTTGCGTCATTTCACAAAGGTGCTCATTTCTTGAGTGAATAAGCAGTTCTACTCAAGAGTAAGCAATTAAGCGAAATAAAGCCATGGAACGCTTATTTGCCTTCTATCTATGCATTCTGACACTCCAACAATGTGTTCTGCTTCAATTTGACTCATTTTACAAAGGTGCTTATTCCTGGAGTGAATATGCAGTTTTACTCTAGAGTAAGCAACTAAGCGAAATAAAGCCATGGAACGCTTATTTGCCTTCTATCTATGCATTCTGACACTCCAACAATGTTTTCTGCTTCAATTTGGGTCATTTCACAAAGGTGCTCATTTCTTGAGTGAATAAGCAGTTCTACTCAAGAGTAAGCAACTAAGCGAAATAAAGCCATGGAACGCTTATTTGCCTATTGTCTAAGCATTCTGACACTCCAACAATGTTTTCTGCTTCAATTTGGGTCATTTCACAAAGGTGCTCATTTCTTTTGTGAAAAAGCAGTTCTACTCAAGAGTAAGCAACTAAGCGAAATAAAGCCATGGAACGCTTATTTGCCTTCTATCCCTGCATTCTGACACTCCAACAATGTTTTCTGCTTCAATTTGGGTCATTTCACAAAGGTGCTCATTTCTTGAGTGAATAAGCAGTTCTACTCAAGAGTAAGCAATTAAGCGAAATAAAGCCATGGAACGCTTATTTGCCTTCTATCTATGCATTCTGACACTCCAACAATGTGTTCTGCTTCAATTTGACTCATTTTACAAAGGTGCTTATTCCTGGAGTGAATATGCAGTTTTACTCTAGAGTAAGCAACTAAGCGAAATAAAGCCATGGAACGCTTATTTGCCTTCTATCTATGCATTCTGACACTCCAACAATGTTTTCTGCTTCAATTTGGGTCATTTCACAAAGGTGCTCATTTCTTGAGTGAATAAGCAGTTCTACTCAAGAGTAAGCAACTAAGCGAAATAAAGCCATGGAACGCTTATTTGCCTATTGTCTAAGCATTCTGACACTCCAACAATGTTTTCTGCTTCAATTTGGGTCATTTCACAAAGGTGCTCATTTCTTTTGTGAAAAAGCAGTTCTACTCAAGAGTAAGCAACTAAGCGAAATAAAGCCATGGAACGCTTATTTGCCTTCTATCCCTGCATTCTGACACTCCAACAATGTTTTCTGCTTCAATTTGGGTCATTTCACAAAGGTGCTCATTTCTTGAGTGAATATGCAGTTCTACTCAAGAGTAAGCAACTAAGCGAAATAAAGCCATGGAACGCTTATTTGCCTTCTATCTATGCATTCTGACACTCCAACAATGTGTTCTGCTTCAATTTGACTCATTTTACAAAGGTGCTTATTCCTGGAGTGAATGTGCAGTTTTACTCTAGAGTAAGCAACTAAGCGAAATAAAGCCATGGAACGCTTATTTGCCTTCTATCTATGCATTCTGACACTCCAACAATGTTTTCTGCTTCAATTTGGGTCATTTCACAAAGGTGCTCATTTCTTGAGTGAATAAGCAGTTCTACTCAAGAGTAAGCAACTAAGCGAAATAAAGCCATGGAACGCTTATTTGCCTATTGTCTAAGCATTCTGACACTCCAACAATGTGTTCTGCTTCAATTTGACTCATTTTACAAAGGTGCTTATTCCTGGAGTGAATATGCAGTTTTACTCTAGAGTAAGCAACTAAGCGAAATAAAGCCATGGAACGCTTATTTGCCTTCTATCTATGCATTCTGACACTCCAACAATGTTTTCTGCTTCAATTTGGGTCATTTCACAAAGGTGCTCATTTCTTGAGTGAATAAGCAGTTCTACTCAAGAGTAAGCAACTAAGCGAAATAAAGCCATGGAACGCTTATTTGCCTATTGTCTAAGCATTCTGACACTCCAACAATGTTTTCTGCTTCAATTTGGGTCATTTCACAAAGGTGCTCATTTCTTTTGTGAAAAAGCAGTTCTACTCAAGAGTAAGCAACTAAGCGAAATAAAGCCATGGAACGCTTATTTGCCTTCTATCCCTGCATTCTGACACTCCAACAATGTTTTCTGCTTCAATTTGGGTCATTTCACAAAGGTGCTCATTTCTTGAGTGAATATGCAGTTCTACTCAAGAGTAAGCAACTAAGCGAAATAAAGCCATGGAACGCTTATTTGCCTTCTATCTATGCATTCTGACACTCCAACAATGTGTTCTGCTTCAATTTGACTCATTTTACAAAGGTGCTTATTCCTGGAGTGAATGTGCAGTTTTACTCTAGAGTAAGCAACTAAGCGAAATAAAGCCATGGAACGCTTATTTGCCTTCTATCTATGCATTCTGACACTCCAACAATGTTTTCTGCTTCAATTTGGGTCATTTCACAAAGGTGCTCATTTCTTGAGTGAATAAGCAGTTCTACTCAAGAGTAAGCAACTAAGCGAAATAAAGCCATGGAACGCTTATTTGCCTATTGTCTAAGCATTCTGACACTCCAACAATGTGTTCTGCTTCAATTTGACTCATTTTACAAAGGTGCTTATTCCTGGAGTGAATATGCAGTTCTACTCAAGAGTAAGCAACTAAGCGAAATAAAGCCATGGAACGCTTATTTGCCTTCTATCTATGCATTCTGACACTCCAACAATGTGTTCTGCTTCAATTTGACTCATTTTACAAAGGTGCTTATTCCTGGAGTGAATATGCAGTTTTACTCTAGAGTAAGCAACTAAGCGAAATAAAGCCATGGAACGCTTATTTGCCTTCTATCTATGCATTCTGACACTCCAACAATGTTTTCTGCTTCAATTTGGGTCATTTCACAAAGGTGCTCATTTCTTGAGTGAATAAGCAGTTCTACTCAAGAGTAAGCAACTAAGCGAAATAAAGCCATGGAACGCTTATTTGCCTTCTATCTATGCATTCTGACACTCCAACAATGTTTTCTGCTTCAATTTGGGTCATTTCACAAAGGTGCTCATTTCTTGAGTGAATAAGCAGTTCTACTCAAGAGTAAGCAACTAAGCGAAATAAAGCCATGGAACGCTTATTTGCCTTCTATCTATGCATTCTGACACTCCAACAATGTTTTCTGCTTCAATTTGGGTCATTTCACAAAGGTGCTTATTCCTGGAGTGAATATGCAGTTTTACTCTAGAGTAAGCAACTAAGCGAAATAAAGCCATGGAACGCTTATTTGCCTTCTATCTATGCATTCTGACACTCCAACAATGTTTTCTGCTTCAATTTGGGTCATTTCGCAAAGGTGCTCATTTCTTGAGTGAATAAGCAGTTCTACTCAAGAGTAAGCAACTAAGCGAAATAAAGCCATGGAACGCTTATTTGCCTTCTATCTATGCATTCTGACACTCCAACAATGTCTTCTGCTTCAATTTGACTCATTTTACAAAGATGCTTATTCCTGGAGTGAATATGCAGTTCTACTCAAGAGTAAGCAACTAAGCGAAATAAAGCCATGGAACGCTTATTTGCCTTCTATCTATGCATTCTGACACTCCAACAATGTTTTCTGCTTCAATTTGGGTCATTTCACAAAGGTGCTCATTTCTTGAGTGAATAAGCAGTTTTACTCAAGAGTAAGCAACTAAGCGAAATAAAGCCATGGAACGCTTATTTGCCTTCTATCTATGCATTCTGACACTCCAACAATGTGTTCTGCTTCAATTTGACTCATTTTACAAAGGTGCTTATTCCTGGAGTGAATATGCAGTTTTACTCTAGAGTAAGCAACTAAGCGAAATAAAGCCATGGAACGCTTATTTGCCTTCTATCTATGCATTCTGACACTCCAACAATGTTTTCTGCTTCAATTTGGGTCATTTCACAAAGGTGCTCATTTCTTGAGTGAATAAGCAGTTCTACTCAAGAGTAAGCAACTAAGCGAAATAAAGCCATGGAACGCTTATTTGCCTTCTATCTATGCATTCTGACACTCCAACAATGTTTTCTGCTTCAATTTGGGTCATTTCACAAAGGTGCTCATTTCTTGAGTGAATAAGCAGTTCTACTCAAGAGTAAGCAACTAAGCGAAATAAAGCCATGGAACGCTTATTTGCCTTCTAGCCATGCATTCTGACACTCCAACAATGTGTTCTGCTTCAATTTGACTCATTTTACAAAGGTGCTTATTCCTGGAGTGAATATGCAGTTTTACTCTAGAGTAAGCAACTAAGCGAAATAAAGCCATGGAACGCTTATTTGCCTTCTATCTATGCATTCTGACACTCCAACAATGTTTTCTGCTTCAATTTGGGTCATTTCACAAAGGTGCTCATTTCTTGAGTGAATAAGCAGTTCTACTCAAGAGTAAGCAACTAAGCGAAATAAAGCCATGGAGCGCTTATTTGCCTTCTATCTATGCATTCTGACACTCCCAACAATGTTTTCTGCTTCAATTTGGGTCATTTCACAAAGGTGCTCATTTCTTGAGTGAATAAGCAGTTCTACTCAAGAGTAAGCAACTAAGCGAAATAAAGCCATGGAACGCTTATTTGCCTTCTATCTATGCATTCTGACACTCCAACAATGTGTTCTGCTTCAATTTGAATCATTTTACAAAGGTGCTTATTCCTGGAGTGAATATGCAGTTCTACTCAAGAGTAAGCATCTAAGCGAAATAAAGCCATGGAACGCTTATTTGCCTTCTATCTATGCATTCTGACACTCCAACAATGTTTTCTGCTTCAATTTGGGTCATTTCACAAAGGTGCTCATTTCTTGAGTGAATAAGCAGTTCTACTCAAGAGTAAGCAACTAAGCGAAATAAAGCCATGGAACGCTTATTTGCCTTCTATCTATGCATTCTGACACTCCAACAATGTTTTCTGCTTCAATTTGGGTCATTTCACAAAGGTGCTCATTTCTTGAGTGAATAAGCAGTTCTACTCAAGAGTAAGCAACTAAGCGAAATAAAGCCATGGAACGCTTATTTGCCTTCTAGCCATGCATTCTGACACTCCAACAATGTGTTCTGCTTCAATTTGACTCATTTTACAAAGGTGCTTATTCCTGGAGTGAATATGCAGTTTTACTCTAGAGTAAGCAACTAAGCGAAATAAAGCCATGGAACGCTTATTTGCCTTCTATCTATGCATTCTGACACTCCAACAATGTTTTCTGCTTCAATTTGGGTCATTTCACAAAGGTGCTCATTTCTTGAGTGAATAAGCAGTTCTACTCAAGAGTAAGCAACTAAGCGAAATAAAGCCATGGAGCGCTTATTTGCCTTCTATCTATGCATTCTGACACTCCCAACAATGTTTTCTGCTTCAATTTGGGTCATTTCACAACGGTGCTCATTTCTTGAGTGAATATGCAGTTTTACTCTAGAGTAAGCAACTAAGCGAAATAAAGCCATGGAACGCTTATTTGCCTTCTATCTATGCATTCTGACACTCCAACAATGTGTTCTGCTTCAATTTGACTCATTTTACAAAGGTGCTTATTCCTGGAGTGAATATGCAGTTCTACTCAAGAGTAAGCAACTAAGCGAAATAAAGCCATGGAACGCTTATTTGCCTTCTATCTATGCATTCTGAAACTCCAACAATGTTTTCTGCTTCAATTTGGGTCATTTCACAAAGGTGCTCATTTCTTGAGTGAATAAGCAGTTCTACTCAAGAGTAAGCAACTAAGCGAAATAAAGCCATGGAACGCTTATTTGTCTTCTATCTATGCATTCAGACACTCCAACAATGTGTTCTGCTTCAATTTGTCTCATTTTACAAAGATGCTTATTCCTGGATTGAATATGCAGTTCTACTCAAGAGTAAGCAACTAAGCGAAATAAAGCCATGGAACCCTTATTTCCCTTCTATCCCTGCATTCTGACACTCCAACAATGTGTTCTGCTTCAATTTGACTCATTTTACAAAGGTGCTTATTCCTGGAGTGAATATGCAGTTCTACTCAAGAGTAAGCAACTAAGCGAAATAAAGCCATGGAACGCTTATTTGCCTTCTACCGGTATCTATGCATTCTGACACTCCAACAATGTTTTCTGCTTCAATTTGGGTCATTTCACAAAGGTGCTCATTTCTTGAGTGAATAAGCAGTCCTACTCAAGAGTAAGCAACTAAGCGAAATAAAGCCATGGAACGCTTATTTGCCTTTTATCTATGCATTCTGACACTCCAACAATGTTTTCTGCTTCAATTTGGGTCATTTCACAAAGGTGCTCATTTCTTGAGTGAATAAGCAGTTCTACTCAAGAGTAAGCAACTAAGCGAAATAAAGCCATGGAACGCTTATTGGCCTTCTATCTATGCATTCTGACACTCCAACAATGTGTTCTGCTTCAATTTGACTCATTTTACAAAGATGCTTATTTCTGGAGTGAACATGCAATTCTACTCAAGAGTAAGCAGCTACGCGAAATAAACCAATAGAATGCTTTTTTGCCTTCTATCTATGCATTCTGACACTCCAACAATGTTTTCTGCTTCAATTTGACTCATTTTACAAAGATGCTTATTCCTGGATTGAATATGCAGTTTTACTCTAGAGTAAGCAACTAAGCGAAATAAAGCCATGGAACCCTTATTTGCCTTCTATCTATGCATTCTGACACTCCAACAATGTTTTCTGCTTCAATTTGGGTCATTTCACAAAGGTACTCATTTCTTGAGTGAATAAGCAGTTTTACTCTAGAGTAAGCAACTAAGCGAAATAAAGCCATGGAACCCTTATCTGCCTTCTATCTATGCATTCTGACACTCCAACAATGTGTTCTGCTTCAATTTGACTCATTTTACAAAGGTGCTTATTCCTGGAGTGAATATGCAGTTTTACTCTAGAGTAAGCAACTAAGCGAAATAAAGCCATGGAACGCTTATTTGCCTTATATCTATGCATTCTGACACTCCAACAATGTGTTCTGCTTCAATTTGACTCATTTTACAAAGGTGCTCATTTCTTGAGTGAATATGCAGTTCTACTCAAGAGTAAGCAACTAAGCGAAATCAAGCCATGGAACGCTTTTTTGCCTTCTATCTATGCATTCTGACACTCCAACAATGTGTTCTGCTTCAATTTGACTGATTTTACAAAGATGCTTATTCCTGGATTGAATATGCAGTTTTACTCTAGAGTAAGCAACTAAGCGAAATAAAGCCATGGAACCCTTATCTGCCTTCTATCTATGCATTCTGACACTCCAACAATGTGTTCTGCTTCAATTTGACTCATTTTACAAAGGTGCTTATTCCTGGAGTGAATATGCAGTTTTACTCAAGAGTAAGCGGACTAAGCGAAATAAAGCCATGGAACGCTTATTTGCCTTCTATCTATGCATTCTGACACTCCAACAATGTTTTCTGCTTCAATTTGGGTCATTTCACAAAGGTGCTCATTTCTTGAGTGAATAAGCAGTTCTACTCAAGAATAAGCAACTAAGCGAAATAAAGCCATGGAACGCTTATTTGCCTTCTATCTATGCATTCTGACACTCCAACAATGTGTTCTGCTTCAATTTGTCTCATTTTACAAAGATGCTTATTCCTGGAGTGAATATGCAGTTCTACTCAAGAGTAAGCAACTAAGCGAAATACAGCCATGGAACGCTTATTTGCCTTCTATCTAGGCATTCTGACACTCCAACAATGTGTTCTGCTTCAATTTGTCTCATTTTACAAAGATGCTTATTCCTGGAGTGAATATGCAGTTCTACTCAAGAGTAAGCAACTAAGCGAAATAAAGCCATGGAACGCTTATTTGCCTTCTATCCCTGCATTCTGACACTCCAACAATGTGTTCTGCTTCAATTTGACTCATTTTACAAAGGTGCTTATTCCTGGAGTGAATAAGCAGTCCTACTCAAGAGTAAGCAACTAAGCGAAATAAAGCCATGGAACGCTTATTTGCCTTTTATCTATGCATTCTGACACTCCAACAATGTTTTCTGCTTCAATTTGGGTCATTTCACAAAGGTGCTCATTTCTTGAGTGAATAAGCAGTTCTACTCAAGAGTAAGCAACTAAGCGAAATAAAGCCATGGAACGCTTATTTGCCTTCTATCTATGCATTTTGACACTCCAACAATGTGTTCTGCTTCAATTTGACTCATTTTACAAAGGTGCTCATTTCTTGAGTGAATAAGCAGTCCTACTCAAGAGTAAGCAACTAAGCGAAATAAAGCCATGGAACGCTTATTTGCCTTCTATCTATGCATTCTGACACTCCAACAATGTGTTCTGCTTCAATTTGACTCATTTTACAAAGGTGCATATTCCTGGAGTGAATATGCAGTTTTACTCTAGAGTAAGCAACTAAGCGAAATAAAGCCATGGAACGCTTATTTGCCTTCTATCTATGCATTCAGACACTCCAACAATGTGTTCTGCTTCAATTTGTCTCATTTTACAAAGATGCTTATTCCTGGAGTGAATATGCAGTTTTACTCTAGAGTAAGCACCTAAGCAAAATAAAGACATGGAACGCTTATTTGCCTTCTATCTATGCATTCTGACACTCCAACAATGTTTTCTGCTTCAATTTGGGTCATTTCACAAAGGTGCTCATTTCTTGAGTGAATAAGCAGTTCTACTCAAGAGTAAGCAATTAAGCGAAATAAAGCCATGGAACGCTTATTTGCCTTCTATCTATGCATTCTGACACTCCAACAATGTGTTCTGCTTCAATTTGACTCATTTTACAAAGGTGCTTATTCCTGGAGTGAATATGCAGTTTTACTCTAGAGTAAGCACCTAAGCGAAATAAAGCCATGGAACGCTTATTTGCCTTCTATCTATGCATTCTGACACTCCAACAATGTTTTCTGCTTCAATTTGGGTCATTTCACAAAGGTGCTCATTTCTTGAGTGAATAAGCAGTTCTACTCAAGAGTAAGCAACTAAGCGAAATAAAGCCATGGAACGCTTATTTGCCTTCTATCTATGCATTCTGAGACTACAACAATGTGTTCTGCTTCAATTTGACTCATTTTACAAAGGTGCTTATTCCTGGAGTGAATATGCAGTTCTACTCAAGAGTAAGCAACTAAGCGAAATAAAGCCATGGAACGCTTATTTGCCTTCTATCCCTGCATTCTGACACTCCAACAATGTTTTCTGCTTCAATTTGGGTCATTTCACAAAGGTGCTCATTTCTTGAGTGAATAAGCAGTTCTACTCAAGAGTAAGCAACTAAGCGAAATAAAGCCATGGAACGCTTATTTGCCTTCTATCTATGCATTCTGACACTCCAACAATGTGTTCTGCTTCAATTTGACTCATTTTACAAAGGTGCTTATTCCTGGAGTGAATATGCAGTTTTACTCTACAGTAAGCAACTAAGCGAAATAAAGCCATGGAACGCTTATTTGCCTTCTATCTATGCATTCTGACACTCCAACAATGTGTTCTGCTTCAATTTGTCTCATTTTACAAAGGTGCTTATTCCTGGAGTGAATATGCAGTTTTACTCTAGAGTAAGCAACTAAGCGAAATAAAGCCATGGAACGCTTATTTGCCTTCTATCTATGCATTCTGACACTCCAACAATGTTTTCTGCTTCAATTTGGGTCATTTCACAAAGGTGCTCATTTCTTGAGTGAATAAGCAGTTCTACTCAAGAGTAAGCAACTAAGCGAAATAAAGCCATGGAACGCTTATTTGCCTTCTATCTATGCATTCTGACACTTCAACAATGTTTTCTGCTTCAATTTGGGTCATTTCACAAAGGTGCTTATTTCTGGAGTGAATATGCAGTTTTACTCTAGAGAAAGCAACTAAGCGAAATAAAGCCATGGAACGCTTATTTGCCTTCTATCTATGCATTCTGACACTCCAACAATTTTTTCTGCTTCAATTTGCGTCATTTCACAAAGGTGCTCATTTCTTGAGTGAATAAGCAGTTCTACTCAAGAGTAAGCAATTAAGCGAAATAAAGCCATGGAACGCTTATTTGCCTTCTATCTATGCATTCTGACACTCCAACAATGTGTTCTGCTTCAATTTGACTCATTTTACAAAGGTGCTTATTCCTGGAGTGAATATGCAGTTTTACTCTAGAGTAAGCAACTAAGCGAAATAAAGCCATGGAACGCTTATTTGCCTTCTATCTATGCATTCTGACACTCCAACAATGTTTTCTGCTTCAATTTGGGTCATTTCACAAAGGTGCTCATTTCTTGAGTGAATAAGCAGTTCTACTCAAGAGTAAGCAACTAAGCGAAATAAAGCCATGGAACGCTTATTTGCCTATTGTCTAAGCATTCTGACACTCCAACAATGTTTTCTGCTTCAATTTGGGTCATTTCACAAAGGTGCTCATTTCTTTTGTGAAAAAGCAGTTCTACTCAAGAGTAAGCAACTAAGCGAAATAAAGCCATGGAACGCTTATTTGCCTTCTATCCCTGCATTCTGACACTCCAACAATGTTTTCTGCTTCAATTTGGGTCATTTCACAAAGGTGCTCATTTCTTGAGTGAATAAGCAGTTCTACTCAAGAGTAAGCAACTAAGCGAAATAAAGCCATGGAACGCTTATTTGCCTTCTATCTATGCATTCTGACACTACAACAATGTGTTCTGCTTCAATTTGACTCATTTTACAAAGGTGCTTATTCCTGGAGTGAATATGCAGTTCTACTCAAGAGTAAGCAACTAAGCGAAATAAAGCCATGGAACGCTTATTTGCCTTCTATCCCTGCATTCTGACACTCCAACAATGTTTTCTGCTTCAATTTGGGTCATTTCACAAAGGTGCTCATTTCTTGAGTGAATAAGCAGTTCTACTCAAGAGTAAGCAACTAAGCGAAATAAACCCATGGAACGCTTATTTGTCTTCTATCTATGCATTCAGACACTCCAACAATGTGTTCTGCTTCAATTTGTCTCATTTTACAAAGATGCTTATTCCTGGATTGAATATGCAGTTCTACTCAAGAGTAAGCAACTAAGCGAAATAAAGCCATGGAACCCTTATTTCCCTTCTATCCCTGCATTCTGACACTCCAACAATGTGTTCTGCTTCAATTTGACTCATTTTACAAAGGTGCTTATTCCTGGAGTGAATATGCAGTTCTACTCAAGAGTAAGCAACTAAGCGAAATAAAGCCATGGAACGCTTATTTGCCTTCTACCGGTATCTATGCATTCTGACACTCCAACAATGTTTTCTGCTTCAATTTGGGTCATTTCACAAAGGTGCTCATTTCTTGAGTGAATAAGCAGTCCTACTCAAGAGTAAGCAACTAAGCGAAATAAAGCCATGGAACGCTTATTTGCCTTTTATCTATGCATTCTGACACTCCAACAATGTTTTCTGCTTCAATTTGGGTCATTTCACAAAGGTGCTCATTTCTTGAGTGAATAAGCAGTTCTACTCAAGAGTAAGCAACTAAGCGAAATAAAGCCATGGAACGCTTATTGGCCTTCTATCTATGCATTCTGACACTCCAACAATGTGTTCTGCTTCAATTTGACTCATTTTACAAAGATGCTTATTTCTGGAGTGAACATGCAATTCTACTCAAGAGTAAGCAGCTACGCGAAATAAACCAATAGAATGCTTTTTTGCCTTCTATCTATGCATTCTGACACTCCAACAATGTTTTCTGCTTCAATTTGACTCATTTTACAAAGATGCTTATTCCTGGATTGAATATGCAGTTTTACTCTAGAGTAAGCAACTAAGCGAAATAAAGCCATGGAACCCTTATTTGCCTTCTATCTATGCATTCTGACACTCCAACAATGTTTTCTGCTTCAATTTGGGTCATTTCACAAAGGTACTCATTTCTTGAGTGAATAAGCAGTTTTACTCTAGAGTAAGCAACTAAGCGAAATAAAGCCATGGAACCCTTATCTGCCTTCTATCTATGCATTCTGACACTCCAACAATGTGTTCTGCTTCAATTTGACTCATTTTACAAAGGTGCTTATTCCTGGAGTGAATATGCAGTTTTACTCTAGAGTAAGCAACTAAGCGAAATAAAGCCATGGAACGCTTATTTGCCTTATATCTATGCATTCTGACACTCCAACAATGTGTTCTGCTTCAATTTGACTCATTTTACAAAGGTGCTCATTTCTTGAGTGAATATGCAGTTCTACTCAAGAGTAAGCAACTAAGCGAAATCAAGCCATGGAACGCTTTTTTGCCTTCTATCTATGCATTCTGACACTCCAACAATGTGTTCTGCTTCAATTTGACTGATTTTACAAAGATGCTTATTCCTGGATTGAATATGCAGTTTTACTCTAGAGTAAGCAACTAAGCGAAATAAAGCCATGGAACCCTTATCTGCCTTCTATCTATGCATTCTGACACTCCAACAATGTGTTCTGCTTCAATTTGACTCATTTTACAAAGGTGCTTATTCCTGGAGTGAATATGCAGTTTTACTCAAGAGTAAGCGGACTAAGCGAAATAAAGCCATGGAACGCTTATTTGCCTTCTATCTATGCATTCTGACACTCCAACAATGTTTTCTGCTTCAATTTGGGTCATTTCACAAAGGTGCTCATTTCTTGAGTGAATAAGCAGTTCTACTCAAGAATAAGCAACTAAGCGAAATAAAGCCATGGAACGCTTATTTGCCTTCTATCTATGCATTCTGACACTCCAACAATGTGTTCTGCTTCAATTTGTCTCATTTTACAAAGATGCTTATTCCTGGAGTGAATATGCAGTTCTACTCAAGAGTAAGCAACTAAGCGAAATACAGCCATGGAACGCTTATTTGCCTTCTATCTAGGCATTCTGACACTCCAACAATGTGTTCTGCTTCAATTTGTCTCATTTTACAAAGATGCTTATTCCTGGAGTGAATATGCAGTTCTACTCAAGAGTAAGCAACTAAGCGAAATAAAGCCATGGAACGCTTATTTGCCTTCTATCCCTGCATTCTGACACTCCAACAATGTGTTCTGCTTCAATTTGACTCATTTTACAAAGGTGCTTATTCCTGGAGTGAATAAGCAGTCCTACTCAAGAGTAAGCAACTAAGCGAAATAAAGCCATGGAACGCTTATTTGCCTTTTATCTATGCATTCTGACACTCCAACAATGTTTTCTGCTTCAATTTGGGTCATTTCACAAAGGTGCTCATTTCTTGAGTGAATAAGCAGTTCTACTCAAGAGTAAGCAACTAAGCGAAATAAAGCCATGGAACGCTTATTTGCCTTCTATCTATGCATTTTGACACTCCAACAATGTGTTCTGCTTCAATTTGACTCATTTTACAAAGGTGCTCATTTCTTGAGTGAATAAGCAGTCCTACTCAAGAGTAAGCAACTAAGCGAAATAAAGCCATGGAACGCTTATTTGCCTTCTATCTATGCATTCTGACACTCCAACAATGTGTTCTGCTTCAATTTGACTCATTTTACAAAGGTGCATATTCCTGGAGTGAATATGCAGTTTTACTCTAGAGTAAGCAACTAAGCGAAATAAAGCCATGGAACGCTTATTTGCCTTCTATCTATGCATTCAGACACTCCAACAATGTGTTCTGCTTCAATTTGTCTCATTTTACAAAGATGCTTATTCCTGGAGTGAATATGCAGTTTTACTCTAGAGTAAGCACCTAAGCAAAATAAAGACATGGAACGCTTATTTGCCTTCTATCTATGCATTCTGACACTCCAACAATGTTTTCTGCTTCAATTTGGGTCATTTCACAAAGGTGCTCATTTCTTGAGTGAATAAGCAGTTCTACTCAAGAGTAAGCAATTAAGCGAAATAAAGCCATGGAACGCTTATTTGCCTTCTATCTATGCATTCTGACACTCCAACAATGTGTTCTGCTTCAATTTGACTCATTTTACAAAGGTGCTTATTCCTGGAGTGAATATGCAGTTTTACTCTAGAGTAAGCACCTAAGCGAAATAAAGCCATGGAACGCTTATTTGCCTTCTATCTATGCATTCTGACACTCCAACAATGTTTTCTGCTTCAATTTGGGTCATTTCACAAAGGTGCTCATTTCTTGAGTGAATAAGCAGTTCTACTCAAGAGTAAGCAACTAAGCGAAATAAAGCCATGGAACGCTTATTTGCCTTCTATCTATGCATTCTGAGACTACAACAATGTGTTCTGCTTCAATTTGACTCATTTTACAAAGGTGCTTATTCCTGGAGTGAATATGCAGTTCTACTCAAGAGTAAGCAACTAAGCGAAATAAAGCCATGGAACGCTTATTTGCCTTCTATCCCTGCATTCTGACACTCCAACAATGTTTTCTGCTTCAATTTGGGTCATTTCACAAAGGTGCTCATTTCTTGAGTGAATAAGCAGTTCTACTCAAGAGTAAGCAACTAAGCGAAATAAAGCCATGGAACGCTTATTTGCCTTCTATCTATGCATTCTGACACTCCAACAATGTGTTCTGCTTCAATTTGACTCATTTTACAAAGGTGCTTATTCCTGGAGTGAATATGCAGTTTTACTCTACAGTAAGCAACTAAGCGAAATAAAGCCATGGAACGCTTATTTGCCTTCTATCTATGCATTCTGACACTCCAACAATGTGTTCTGCTTCAATTTGTCTCATTTTACAAAGGTGCTTATTCCTGGAGTGAATATGCAGTTTTACTCTAGAGTAAGCAACTAAGCGAAATAAAGCCATGGAACGCTTATTTGCCTTCTATCTATGCATTCTGACACTCCAACAATGTTTTCTGCTTCAATTTGGGTCATTTCACAAAGGTGCTCATTTCTTGAGTGAATAAGCAGTTCTACTCAAGAGTAAGCAACTAAGCGAAATAAAGCCATGGAACGCTTATTTGCCTTCTATCTATGCATTCTGACACTCCAACAATGTTTTCTGCTTCAATTTGGGTCATTTCACAAAGGTGCTTATTTCTGGAGTGAATATGCAGTTTTACTCTAGAGAAAGCAACTAAGCGAAATAAAGCCATGGAACGCTTATTTGCCTTCTATCTATGCATTCTGACACTCCAACAATTTTTTCTGCTTCAATTTGCGTCATTTCACAAAGGTGCTCATTTCTTGAGTGAATAAGCAGTTCTACTCAAGAGTAAGCAATTAAGCGAAATAAAGCCATGGAACGCTTATTTGCCTTCTATCTATGCATTCTGACACTCCAACAATGTGTTCTGCTTCAATTTGACTCATTTTACAAAGGTGCTTATTCCTGGAGTGAATATGCAGTTTTACTCTAGAGTAAGCAACTAAGCGAAATAAAGCCATGGAACGCTTATTTGCCTTCTATCTATGCATTCTGACACTCCAACAATGTTTTCTGCTTCAATTTGGGTCATTTCACAAAGGTGCTCATTTCTTGAGTGAATAAGCAGTTCTACTCAAGAGTAAGCAACTAAGCGAAATAAAGCCATGGAACGCTTATTTGCCTATTGTCTAAGCATTCTGACACTCCAACAATGTTTTCTGCTTCAATTTGGGTCATTTCACAAAGGTGCTCATTTCTTTTGTGAAAAAGCAGTTCTACTCAAGAGTAAGCAACTAAGCGAAATAAAGCCATGGAACGCTTATTTGCCTTCTATCCCTGCATTCTGACACTCCAACAATGTTTTCTGCTTCAATTTGGGTCATTTCACAAAGGTGCTCATTTCTTGAGTGAATAAGCAGTTCTACTCAAGAGTAAGCAACTAAGCGAAATAAAGCCATGGAACGCTTATTTGCCTTCTATCTATGCATTCTGACACTACAACAATGTGTTCTGCTTCAATTTGACTCATTTTACAAAGGTGCTTATTCCTGGAGTGAATATGCAGTTCTACTCAAGAGTAAGCAACTAAGCGAAATAAAGCCATGGAACGCTTATTTGCCTTCTATCCCTGCATTCTGACACTCCAACAATGTTTTCTGCTTCAATTTGGGTCATTTCACAAAGGTGCTCATTTCTTGAGTGAATAAGCAGTTCTACTCAAGAGTAAGCAACTAAGCGAAATAAAGCCATGGAACGCTTATTTGCCTTCTATCTATGCATTCTGACACTCCAACAATGTTTTCTGCTTCAATTTGGGTCATTTCACAAAGGTGCTTATTTCTGGAGTGAATATGCAGTTTTACTCTAGAGAAAGCAACTAAGCGAAATAAAGCCATGGAACGCTTATTTGCCTTCTATCTATGCATTCTGACACTCCAACAATTTTTTCTGCTTCAATTTGCGTCATTTCACAAAGGTGCTCATTTCTTGAGTGAATAAGCAGTTCTACTCAAGAGTAAGCAATTAAGCGAAATAAAGCCATGGAACGCTTATTTGCCTTTTATCTATGCATTCTGACACTCCAACAATGTGTTCTGCTTCAATTTGACTTATTTTACAAAGGTGCTTATTCCTGGAGTGAATATGCAGTTTTACTCTAGAGTAAGCAACTAAGCGAAATAAAGCCATGGAACGCTTATTTGCCTTCTATCTATGCATTCTGACACTCCAACAATGTTTTCTGCTTCAATTTGGGTCATTTCACAAAGGTGCTCATTTCTTGAGTGAATAAGCAGTTCTACTCAAGAGTAAGCAACTAAGCGAAATAAAGCCATGGAACGCTTATTTGCCTATTGTCTAAGCATTCTGACACTCCAACAATATTTTCTGCTTCAATTTGGGTCATTTCACAAAGGTGCTCATTTCTTGAGTGAATAAGCAGTTCTACTCAAGAGTAAGCAACTAAGCGAAATAAAGCCATGGAACGCTTATTTGCCTTCTATCTATGCATTCTGACACTCCAACAATGTTTTCTGCTTCAATTTGGGTCATTTCACAAAGGTACTTATTCCTGGAGTGAATATGCAGTTTTACTCTAGAGTAAGCAACTAAGCGAAATAAAGCCATGGAACGCTTATTTGCCTTCTATCTATGCATTCTGACACTCCAACAATGTTTTCTGCTTCAATTTGGGTCATTTCACAAAGGTGCTCATTTCTTGAGTGAATAAGCAGTTCTACTCAAGAGTAAGCAACTAAGCGAAATAAAGCCATGGAACGCTTATTTGCCTTCTATCTATGCATTCTGACACTCCAACAATGTCTTCTGCTTCAATTTGACTCATTTTACAAAGATGCTTATTCCTGGAGTGAATATGCAGTTCTACTCAAGAGTAAGCAACTAAACGAAATAAAGCCATGGAACGCTTATTTGCCTTCTATCCCTGCATTCTGACACTCCAACAATGTGTTCTGCTTCAATTTGACTCATTTTACAAAGGTGCTTATTCCTGGAGTGAATATGCAGTTTTACTCTAGAGTAAGCAACTAAGCGAAATAAAGCCATGGAACGCTTATTTGCCTTCTATCTATGCATTCTGACACTCCAACAATGTTTTCTGCTTCAATTTGGGTCATTTCACAAAGGTGCTCATTTCTTGAGTGAATAAGCAGTTCTACTCAAGAGTAAGCAACTAAGCGAAATAAAGCCATGGAACGCTTATTTGCCTTCTATCTATGCATTCTGACACTCCAACAATGTGTTCTGCTTCAATTTGACTCATTTTACAAAGGTGCTTATTCCTGGAGTGAATATGCAGTTCTACTCAAGAGTAAGCAACTAAGCGAAATAAAGCCATGGAACGCTTATTTGCCTTCTATCTATGCATTCTGACACTCCAACAATGTGTTCTGCTTCAATTTGACTCATTTTACAAAGGTGCTTATTCCTGGAGTGAATGTGCAGTTTTACTCTAGAGTAAGCAACTAAGCGAAATAAAGCCATGGAACGCTTATTTGCCTTCTATCTATGCATTCTGACACTCCAACAATGTTTTCTGCTTCAATTTGGGTCATTTCACAAAGGTGCTCATTTCTTGAGTGAATAAGCAGTTCTACTCAAGAGTAAGCAACTAAGCGAAATAAAGCCATGGAACGCTTATTTGCCTTCTATCTATGCATTCTGACACTCCAACAATGTTTTCTGCTTCAATTTGGGTCATTTCACAAAGGTGCTTATTCCTGGAGTGAATATGCAGTTTAGAGTAAGCAACTAAGCGAAATAAAGCCATGGAACGCTTATTTGCCTTCTATCTATGCATTCTGACACTCCAACAATGTGTTCTGCTTCAATTTGACTCATTTTACAAAGGTGCTTATTCCTGGAGTGAATGTGCAGTTTTACTCTAGAGTAAGCAACTAAGCGAAATAAAGCCATGGAACGCTTATTTGCCTTCTATCTATGCATTCTGACACTCCAACAATGTTTTCTGCTTCAATTTGGGTCATTTCACAAAGGTGCTCATTTCTTGAGTGAATAAGCAGTTCTACTCAAGAGTAAGCAACTAAGCGAAATAAAGCCATGGAACGCTTATTTGCCTATTGTCTAAGCATTCTGACACTCCAACAATGTGTTCTGCTTCAATTTGACTCATTTTACAAAGGTGCTCATTTCTTGAGTGAATAAGCAGTTCTACTCAAGAGTAAGCAACTAAGCGAAATAAAGCCATGGAACGCTTATTTGCCTTCTATCTATGCATTCTGACACTCCAACAATGTCTTCTGCTTCAATTTGACTCATTTTACAAAGATGCTTATTCCTGGAGTGAATATGCAGTTCTACTCAAGAGTAAGCAACTAAACGAAATAAAGCCATGGAACGCTTATTTGCCTTCTATCCCTGCATTCTGACACTCCAACAATGTGTTCTGCTTCAATTTGACTCATTTTACAAAGGTGCTTATTCCTGGAGTGAATATGCAGTTTTACTCTAGAGTAAGCAACTAAGCGAAATAAAGCCATGGAACGCTTATTTGCCTTCTATCTATGCATTCTGACACTCCAACAATGTTTTCTGCTTCAATTTGGGTCATTTCACAAAGGTGCTCATTTCTTGAGTGAATAAGCAGTTCTACTCAAGAGTAAGCAACTAAGCGAAATAAAGCCATGGAACGCTTATTTGCCTTCTATCTATGCATTCTGACACTCCAACAATGTGTTCTGCTTCAATTTGACTCATTTTACAAAGGTGCTTATTCCTGGAGTGAATATGCAGTTCTACTCAAGAGTAAGCAACTAAGCGAAAGAAAGCCATGGAACGCTTATTTGCCTTCTATCCCTGCATTCTGACACTCCAACAATGTTTTCTGCTTCAATTTGGGTCATTTCACAAAGGTGCTCATTTCTTGAGTGAATAAGCAGTTCTACTCAAGAGTAAGCAACTAAGCGAAATAAAGCCATGGAACGCTTATTTGCCTTCTATCTATGCATTCTGACACTCCAACAATGTTTTCTGCTTCAATTTGGGTCATTTCACAAAGGTGCTCATTTCTTGAGTGAATAAGCAGTTCTACTCAAGAGTAAGCAACTAAGCGAAATAAAGCCATGGAACGCTTATTTGCCTTCTATCTATGCATTCTGACACTCCAACAATGTTTTCTGCTTCAATTTGGGTCATTTCACAAAGGTGCTTATTCCTGGAGTGAATATGCAGTTTAGAGTAAGCAACTAAGCGAAATAAAGCCATGGAACGCTTATTTGCCTTCTATCTATGCATTCTGACACTCCAACAATGTGTTCTGCTTCAATTTGACTCATTTTACAAAGGTGCTTATTCCTGGAGTGAATGTGCAGTTTTACTCTAGAGTAAGCAACTAAGCGAAATAAAGCCATGGAACGCTTATTTGCCTTCTATCTATGCATTCTGACACTCCAACAATGTTTTCTGCTTCAATTTGGGTCATTTCACAAAGGTGCTCATTTCTTGAGTGAATAAGCAGTTCTACTCAAGAGTAAGCAACTAAGCGAAATAAAGCCATGGAACGCTTATTTGCCTATTGTCTAAGCATTCTGACACTCCAACAATGTGTTCTGCTTCAATTTGACTCATTTTACAAAGGTGCTCATTTCTTGAGTGAATAAGCAGTTCTACTCAAGAGTAAGCAACTAAGCGAAATAAAGCCATGGAACGCTTATTTGCCTTCTATCTATGCATTCTGACACTCCAACAATGTTTTCTGCTTCAATTTGGGTCATTTCACAAAGGTGCTCATTTCTTGAGTGAATATGCAGTTTTACTCTAGAGTAAGCAACTAAGCGAAATAAAGCCATGGAACGCTTATTTGCCTTCTATCTATGCATTCTGACACTCCAACAATGTTTTCTGCTTCAATTTGGGTCATTTCACAATGGTGCTCATTTCTTGAGTGAATAAGCAGTTCTACTCAAGAGTAAGCAACTAAGCGAAATAAAGCCATGGAACGCTTATTTGCCTTCTATCTATGCATTCTGACACTCCAACAATGTGTTCTGCTTCAATTTGACTCATTTTACAAAGGTGCTTATTCCTGGAGTGAATGTGCAGTTTTACTCTAGAGTAAGCAACTAAGCGAAATAAAGCCATGGAACGCTTATTTGCCTTCTATCTATGCATTCTGACACTCCAACAATGTTTTCTGCTTCAATTTGGGTCATTTCACAAAGGTGCTCATTTCTTGAGTGAATAAGCAGTTCTACTCAAGAGTAAGCAACTAAGCGAAATAAAGCCATGGAACGCTTATTTGCCTTCTAGCCATGCATTCTGACACTCCAACAATGTGTTCTGCTTCAATTTGACTCATTTTACAAAGGTGCTTATTCCTGGAGTGAATATGCAGTTCTACTCAAGAGTAAGCAACTAAGCGAAATAAAGCCATGGAACGCTTATTTGCCTTCTATGTATGCATTCTGACACTCCAACAATGTGTTCTGCTTCAATTTGACTCATTTTACAAAGGTGCTTATTCCTGGAGTGAATATGCAGTTTTACTCTAGAGTAAGCAACTAAGCGAAATAAAGCCATGGAACGCTTATTTGCCTTCTATCTATGCATTCTGACACTCCAACAATGTTTTCTGCTTCAATTTGGGTCATTTCACAAAGGTGCTCATTTCTTGAGTGAATAAGCAGTTCTACTCAAGAGTAAGCAACTAAGCGAAATAAAGCCATGGAACGCTTATTTGCCTTCTATCTATGCATTCTGACACTCCAACAATGTTTTCTGCTTCAATTTGGGTCATTTCACAAAGGTGCTCATTTCTTGAGTGAATAAGCAGTTCTACTCAAGAGTAAGCAACTAAGCGAAATAAAGCCATGGAACGCTTATTTGCCTTCTATCTATGCATTCTGACACTCCAACAATGTTTTCTGCTTCAATTTGGGTCATTTCACAAAGGTGCTTATTCCTGGAGTGAATATGCAGTTTTACTCTAGAGTAAGCAACTAAGCGAAATAAAGCCATGGAACGCTTATTTGCCTTCTATCTATGCATTCTGACACTCCAACAATGTTTTCTGCTTCAATTTGGGTCATTTCACAAAGGTGCTCATTTCTTGAGTGAATAAGCAGTTCTACTCAAGAGTAAGCAACTAAGCGAAATAAAGCCATGGAACGCTTATTTGCCTTCTATCTATGCATTCTGACACTCCAACAATGTTTTCTGCTTCAATTTGGGTCATTTCACAAAGGTGCTCATTTCTTGAGTGAATAAGCAGTTTTACTCAAGAGTAAGCAACTAAGCGAAATAAAGCCATGGAACGCTTATTTGCCTTCTATCTATGCATTCTGACACTCCAACAATGTGTTCTGCTTCAATTTGACTCATTTTACAAAGGTGCTTATTCCTGGAGTGAATATGCAGTTTTACTCTAGAGTAAGCAACTAAGCGAAATAAAGCCATGGAACGCTTATTTGCCTTCTATCTATGCATTCTGACACTCCAACAATGTTTTCTGCTTCAATTTGGGTCATTTCACAAAGGTGCTCATTTCTTGAGTGAATAAGCAGTTCTACTCAAGAGTAAGCAACTAAGCGAAATAAAGCCATGGAACGCTTATTTGCCTTCTATCTATGCATTCTGACACTCCAACAATGTTTTCTGCTTCAATTTGGGTCATTTCACAAAGGTGCTCATTTCTTGAGTGAATAAGCAGTTCTACTCAAGAGTAAGCAACTAAGCGAAATAAAGCCATGGAACGCTTATTTGCCTTCTAGCCATGCATTCTGACACTCCAACAATGTGTTCTGCTTCAATTTGACTCATTTTACAAAGGTGCTTATTCCTGGAGTGAATATGCAGTTTTACTCTAGAGTAAGCAACTAAGCGAAATAAAGCCATGGAACGCTTATTTGCCTTCTATCTATGCATTCTGACACTCCCAACAATGTTTTCTGCTTCAATTTGGGTCATTTCACAAAGGTGCTCATTTCTTGAGTGAATAAGCAGTTCTACTCAAGAGTAAGCAACTAAGCGAAATAAAGCCATGGAACACTTATTTGCCTTCTATCTATGCATTCTGACACTCCAACAATGTGTTCTGCTTCAATTTGAATCATTTTACAAAGGTGCTTATTCCTGGAGTGAATATGCAGTTCTACTCAAGAGTAAGCATCTAAGCGAAATAAAGCCATGGAACGCTTATTTGCCTTCTATGCCTGCATTCTGACACTCCAACAATGTGTTCTGCTTCAATTTGACTCATTTTACAAAGGTGCTTATTCCTGGAGTGAATATGCAGTTTTACTCTAGAGTAAGCAACTAAGCGAAATAAAGCCATGGAACGCTTATTTGCCTTCTATCTATGCATTCTGACACTCCAACAATGTTTTCTGCTTCAATTTGGGTCATTTCACAAAGGTGCTTATTCCTGGAGTGAATATGCAGTTTTACTCTAGAGTAAGCAACTAAGCGAAATAAAGCCATGGAACGCTTATTTGCCTTCTATCTATGCATTCTGACACTCCAACAATGTTTTCTGCTTCAATTTGGGTCATTTCACAAAGGTGCTCATTTCTTGAGTGAATAAGCAGTTCTACTCAAGAGTAAGCAACTAAGCGACATAAAGCCATGGAACGCTTATTTGCCTTCTATCTATGCATTCTGACACTCCAACAATGTTTTCTGCTTCAATTTGGGTCATTTCACAAAGGTGCTCATTTCTTGAGTGAATAAGCAGTTTTACTCAAGAGTAAGCAACTAAGCGAAATAAAGCCATGGAACGCTTATTTGCCTTCTATCTATGCATTCTGACACTCCAACAATGTGTTCTGCTTCAATTTGACTCATTTTACAAAGGTGCTTATTCCTGGAGTGAATATGCAGTTTTACTCTAGAGTAAGCAACTAAGCGAAATAAAGCCATGGAACGCTTATTTGCCTTCTATCTATGCATTCTGACACTCCAACAATGTTTTCTGCTTCAATTTGGGTCATTTCACAAAGGTGCTCATTTCTTGAGTGAATAAGCAGTTCTACTCAAGAGTAAGCAACTAAGCGAAATAAAGCCATGGAACGCTTATTTGCCTTCTATCTATGCATTCTGACACTCCAACAATGTTTTCTGCTTCAATTTGGGTCATTTCACAAAGGTGCTCATTTCTTGAGTGAATAAGCAGTTCTACTCAAGAGTAAGCAACTAAGCGAAATAAAGCCATGGAACGCTTATTTGCCTTCTAGCCATGCATTCTGACACTCCAACAATGTTTTCTGCTTCAATTTGGGTCATTTCACAAAGGTGCTCATTTCTTGAGTGAATAAGCAGTTCTACTCAAGAGTAAGCAACTAAGCGAAATAAAGCCATGGAACGCTTATTTGCCTTCTATCTATGCATTCTGACACTCCAACAATGTTTTCTGCTTCAATTTGGGTCATTTCACAAAGGTGCTCATTTCTTGAGTGAATAAGCAGTTCTACTCAAGAGTAAGCAACTAAGCGAAATAAAGCCATGGAACGCTTATTTGCCTTCTATCTATGCATTCTGACACTCCAACAATGTTTTCTGCTTCAATTTGGGTCATTTCACAAAGGTGCTTATTCCTGGAGTGAATATGCAGTTTTACTCTAGAGTAAGCAACTAAGCGAAATAAAGCCATGGAACGCTTATTTGCCTTCTATCTATGCATTCTGACACTCCAACAATGTTTTCTGCTTCAATTTGGGTCATTTCACAAAGGTGCTCATTTCTTGAGTGAATAAGCAGTTCTACTCAAGAGTAAGCAACTAAGCGAAATAAAGCCATGGAACGCTTATTTGCCTTCTATCTATGCATTCTGACACTCCAACAATGTTTTCTGCTTCAATTTGGGTCATTTCACAAAGGTGCTCATTTCTTGAGTGAATAAGCAGTTTTACTCAAGAGTAAGCAACTAAGCGAAATAAAGCCATGGAACGCTTATTTGCCTTCTATCTATGCATTCTGACACTCCAACAATGTGTTCTGCTTCAATTTGACTCATTTTACAAAGGTGCTTATTCCTGGAGTGAATATGCAGTTTTACTCTAGAGTAAGCAACTAAGCGAAATAAAGCCATGGAACGCTTATTTGCCTTCTATCTATGCATTCTGACACTCCAACAATGTTTTCTGCTTCAATTTGGGTCATTTCACAAAGGTGCTCATTTCTTGAGTGAATAAGCAGTTCTACTCAAGAGTAAGCAACTAAGCGAAATAAAGCCATGGAACGCTTATTTGCCTTCTATCTATGCATTCTGACACTCCAACAATGTTTTCTGCTTCAATTTGGGTCATTTCACAAAGGTGCTCATTTCTTGAGTGAATAAGCAGTTCTACTCAAGAGTAAGCAACTAAGCGAAATAAAGCCATGGAACGCTTATTTGCCTTCTAGCCATGCATTCTGACACTCCAACAATGTGTTCTGCTTCAATTTGACTCATTTTACAAAGGTGCTTATTCCTGGAGTGAATATGCAGTTTTACTCTAGAGTAAGCAACTAAGCGAAATAAAGCCATGGAACGCTTATTTGCCTTCTATCTATGCATTCTGACACTCCCAACAATGTTTTCTGCTTCAATTTGGGTCATTTCACAAAGGTGCTCATTTCTTGAGTGAATAAGCAGTTCTACTCAAGAGTAAGCAACTAAGCGAAATAAAGCCATGGAACACTTATTTGCCTTCTATCTATGCATTCTGACACTCCAACAATGTGTTCTGCTTCAATTTGAATCATTTTACAAAGGTGCTTATTCCTGGAGTGAATATGCAGTTCTACTCAAGAGTAAGCATCTAAGCGAAATAAAGCCATGGAACGCTTATTTGCCTTCTATGCCTGCATTCTGACACTCCAACAATGTGTTCTGCTTCAATTTGACTCATTTTACAAAGGTGCTTATTCCTGGAGTGAATATGCAGTTTTACTCTAGAGTAAGCAACTAAGCGAAATAAAGCCATGGAACGCTTATTTGCCTTCTATCTATGCATTCTGACACTCCAACAATGTTTTCTGCTTCAATTTGGGTCATTTCACAAAGGTGCTTATTCCTGGAGTGAATATGCAGTTTTACTCTAGAGTAAGCAACTAAGCGAAATAAAGCCATGGAACGCTTATTTGCCTTCTATCTATGCATTCTGACACTCCAACAATGTTTTCTGCTTCAATTTGGGTCATTTCACAAAGGTGCTCATTTCTTGAGTGAATAAGCAGTTCTACTCAAGAGTAAGCAACTAAGCGACATAAAGCCATGGAACGCTTATTTGCCTTCTATCTATGCATTCTGACACTCCAACAATGTTTTCTGCTTCAATTTGGGTCATTTCACAAAGGTGCTCATTTCTTGAGTGAATAAGCAGTTTTACTCAAGAGTAAGCAACTAAGCGAAATAAAGCCATGGAACGCTTATTTGCCTTCTATCTATGCATTCTGACACTCCAACAATGTGTTCTGCTTCAATTTGACTCATTTTACAAAGGTGCTTATTCCTGGAGTGAATATGCAGTTTTACTCTAGAGTAAGCAACTAAGCGAAATAAAGCCATGGAACGCTTATTTGCCTTCTATCTATGCATTCTGACACTCCAACAATGTTTTCTGCTTCAATTTGGGTCATTTCACAAAGGTGCTCATTTCTTGAGTGAATAAGCAGTTCTACTCAAGAGTAAGCAACTAAGCGAAATAAAGCCATGGAACGCTTATTTGCCTTCTATCTATGCATTCTGACACTCCAACAATGTTTTCTGCTTCAATTTGGGTCATTTCACAAAGGTGCTCATTTCTTGAGTGAATAAGCAGTTCTACTCAAGAGTAAGCAACTAAGCGAAATAAAGCCATGGAACGCTTATTTGCCTTCTAGCCATGCATTCTGACACTCCAACAATGTGTTCTGCTTCAATTTGACTCATTTTACAAAGGTGCTTATTCCTGGAGTGAATATGCAGTTTTACTCTAGAGTAAGCAACTAAGCGAAATAAAGCCATGGAACACTTATTTGCCTTCTATCTATGCATTCTGACACTCCAACAATGTGTTCTGCTTCAATTTGAATCATTTTACAAAGGTGCTTATTCCTGGAGTGAATATGCAGTTCTACTCAAGAGTAAGCATCTAAGCGAAATAAAGCCATGGAACGCTTATTTGCCTTCTATGCCTGCATTCTGACACTCCAACAATGTGTTCTGCTTCAATTTGACTCATTTTACAAAGGTGCTTATTCCTGGAGTGAATATGCAGTTTTACTCTAGAGTAAGCAACTAAGCGAAATAAAGCCATGGAACGCTTATTTGCCTTCTATCTATGCATTCTGACACTCCAACAATGTTTTCTGCTTCAATTTGGGTCATTTCACAAAGGTGCTCATTTCTTGAGTGAATAAGCAGTTCTACTCAAGAGTAAGCAACTAAGCGAAATAAAGCCATGGAACGCTTATTTGCCTTCTATCTATGCATTCTGACACTCCAACAATGTTTTCTGCTTCAATTTGGGTCATTTCACAAAGGTGCTCATTTCTTGAGTGAATAAGCAGTTCTACTCAAGAGTAAGCAACTAAGCGAAATAAAGCCATGGAACGCTTATTTGCCTTCTAGCCATGCATTCTGACACTCCAACAATGTGTTCTGCTTCAATTTGACTCATTTTACAAAGGTGCTTATTCCTGGAGTGAATATGCAGTTTTACTCTAGAGTAAGCAACTAAGCGAAATAAAGCCATGGAACGCTTATTTGCCTTCTATCTATGCATTCTGACACTCCAACAATGTTTTCTGCTTCAATTTGGGTCATTTCACAAAGGTGCTCATTTCTTGAGTGAATAAGCAGTTCTACTCAAGAGTAAGCAACTAAGCGAAATAAAGCCATGGAGCGCTTATTTGCCTTCTATCTATGCATTCTGACACTCCCAACAATGTTTTCTGCTTCAATTTGGGTCATTTCACAAAGGTGCTCATTTCTTGAGTGAATAAGCAGTTCTACTCAAGAGTAAGCAACTAAGCGAAATAAAGCCATGGAACACTTATTTGCCTTCTACCTATGCATTCTGACACTCCAACAATGTGTTCTGCTTCAATTTGAATCATTTTACAAAGGTGCTTATTCCTGGAGTGAATATGCAGTTCTACTCAAGAGTAAGCATCTAAGCGAAATAAAGCCATGGAACGCTTATTTGCCTTCTATGCCTGCATTCTGACACTCCAACAATGTGTTCTGCTTCAATTTGACTCATTTTACAAAGGTGCTTATTCCTGGAGTGAATATGCAGTTTTACTCTAGAGTAAGCAACTAAGCGAAATAAAGCCATGGAACGCTTATTTGTCTTCTATCTATGCATTCAGACACTCCAACAATGTGTTCTGCTTCAATTTGTCTCATTTTACAAAGATGCTTATTCCTGGATTGAATATGCAGTTCTACTCAAGAGTAAGCAACTAAGCGAAATAAAGCCATGGAACCCTTATTTCCCTTCTATCCCTGCATTCTGACACTCCAACAATGTGTTCTGCTTCAATTTGACTCATTTTACAAAGGTGCTTATTCCTGGAGTGAATATGCAGTTCTACTCAAGAGTAAGCAACTAAGCGAAATAAAGCCATGGAACGCTTATTTGCCTTCTACCGTGTTTCTCATATTATAAATCATGTCTTATAATCTTTTTTTCTCAAGAAAATAAGCCTATGGCTTATTTTCGGGGGGTGTCTTATTATTTTTTTAAAAAAATACAGTATGGTACCTCCCCTGTCCGGCGCCCGGAACTGGCTGCTGCTGCGCTGCTGGGCGTGTTGTCGGCGCTTCAGCAGGGCACGCTGCTGGGTCCCGCCGGGTCGGGGCTTCACGCGGCGCGCGCTGAGGCTCTTGCCGGATCCCGGCTCGGAGCAGCGCGCGCTGCGGCTCTTGCTGCGTCCCGCAGCGCCAGCGCCAAGCGCCAACCCAGCAGTGAGACCGGCGGGGACCTGCAGCGCGCGCGACAGGAAGAGGAGGGACCAGCGAGTGGCAGCCGCGGCGGCCAATGAAGGCTCGGCCGGGTGTTTTTTGTCGTTGTAGCTGCGTCCCGCTGCGTCCCTCCTCTTCCTGTCGCGGCTCGGCGCCCGGAACTGGCGGCTGCTGCGCGCGTTGTCGGCGCTTCAGCAGGGCACGCTGCTGGGTCCCGCTGGGTCGGGGCTCCACGCGGCGCGCGCTGAGGCTCTTGCCGGGTCTCGCCGCCGGGTCGGGGCTCGGAGCAGCGCGCGCTGCGGCTCTTGCCGGGTCAGCGCTTGGCACGGTGCATGCTGCTGGACATTTTGGAGGGGCAGCAGCAGCCGATTCCGGGCGCTTACAGGCATCTTCCTCTTCCATGGCGCCATCCAGACCTGCTCCCACCACTACGGCTTATTTTTGGGGTATGTCTTATATTTCTTCAACTCAGGAAAATCCTGCCATGGCTTATTTTGTAGGGATGACTTAAAATATGAGAAACACGGTATCTATGCATTCTGACACTCCAACAATGTTTTCTGCTTCAATTTGGGTCATTTCACAAAGGTGCTCATTTCTTGAGTGAATAAGCAGTCCTACTCAAGAGTAAGCAACTAAGCGAAATAAAGCCATCGAACGCTTATTTGCCTTTTATCTATGCATTCTGACACTCCAACAATGTTTTCTGCTTCAATTTGGGTCATTTCACAAAGGTGCTCATTTCTTGAGTGAATAAGCAGTTCTACTCAAGAGTAAGCAACTAAGCGAAATAAAGCCATGGAACGCTTATTGGCCTTCTATCTATGCATTCTGACACTCCAACAATGTGTTCTGCTTCAATTTGACTCATTTTACAAAGATGCTTATTTCTGGAGTGAACATGCAATTCTACTCAAGAGTAAGCAGCTACGCGAAATAAACCAATAGAATGCTTTTTTGCCTTCTATCTATGCATTCTGACACTCCAACAATGTTTTCTGCTTCAATTTGACTCATTTTACAAAGATGCTTATTCCTGGATTGAATATGCAGTTTTACTCTAGAGTAAGCAACTAAGCGAAATAAAGCCATGGAACCCTTATTTGCCTTCTATCTATGCATTCTGACACTCCAACAATGTTTTCTGCTTCAATTTGGGTCATTTCACAAAGGTACTCATTTCTTGAGTGAATAAGCAGTTTTACTCTAGAGTAAGCAACTAAGCGAAATAAAGCCATGGAACCCTTATCTGCCTTCTATCTATGCATTCTGACACTCCAACAATGTGTTCTGCTTCAATTTGACTCATTTTACAAAGGTGCTTATTCCTGGAGTGAATATGCAGTTTTACTCTAGAGTAAGCAACTAAGCGAAATAAAGCCATGGAACGCTTATTTGCCTTATATCTATGCATTCTGACACTCCAACAATGTGTTCTGCTTCAATTTGACTCATTTTACAAAGGTGCTCATTTCTTGAGTGAATATGCAGTTCTACTCAAGAGTAAGCAACTAAGCGAAATCAAGCCATGGAACGCTTTTTTGCCTTCTATCTATGCATTCTGACACTCCAACAATGTCTTCTGCTTCAATTTGACTGATTTTACAAAGATGCTTATTCCTGGATTGAATATGCAGTTTTACTCTAGAGTAAGCAACTAAGCGAAATAAAGCCATGGAACCCTTATCTGCCTTCTATCTATGCATTCTGACACTCCAACAATGTGTTCTGCTTCAATTTGACTCATTTTACAAAGGTGCTTATTCCTGGAGTGAATATGCAGTTTTACTCAAGAGTAAGCGGACTAAGCGAAATAAAGCCATGGAACGCTTATTTGCCTTCTATCTATGCATTCTGACACTCCAACAATGTTTTCTGCTTCAATTTGGGTCATTTCACAAAGGTGCTCATTTCTTGAGTGAATAAGCAGTTCTACTCAAGAATAAGCAACTAAGCGAAATAAAGCCATGGAACGCTTATTTGCCTTCTATCTATGCATTCTGACACTCCAACAATGTGTTCTGCTTCAATTTGTCTCATTTTACAAAGATGCTTATTCCTGGAGTGAATATGCAGTTCTACTCAAGAGTAAGCAACTAAGCGAAATCAAGCCATGGAACGCTTATTTGCCTTCTATCTAGGCATTCTGACACTCCAACAATGTGTTCTGCTTCAATTTGTCTCATTTTACAAAGATGCTTATTCCTGGAGTGAATATGCAGTTCTACTCAAGAGTAAGCAACTAAGCGAAATACAGCCATGGAACGCTTATTTGCCTTCTATCTAGGCATTCTGACACTCCAACAATGTGTTCTGCTTCAATTTGTCTCATTTTACAAAGATGCTTATTCCTGGAGTGAATATGCAGTTCTACTCAAGAGTAAGCAACTAAGCGAAATAAAGCCATGGAACGCTTATTTGCCTTCTATCCCTGCATTCTGACACTCCAACAATGTGTTCTGCTTCAATTTGACTCATTTTACAAAGGTGCTTATTCCTGGAGTGAATAAGCAGTCCTACTCAAGAGTAAGCAACTAAGCGAAATAAAGCCATGGAACGCTTATTTGCCTTCTATCTATGCATTCTGACACTCCAACAATGTTTTCTGCTTCAATTTGGGTCATTTCACAAAGGTGCTCATTTCTTGAGTGAATAAGCAGTTCTACTCAAGAGTAAGCAACTAAGCGAAATAAAGCCATGGAACGCTTATTTGCCTTCTATCTATGCATTCTGACACTCCAACAATGTGTTCTGCTTCAATTTGACTCATTTTACAAAGGTGCTCATTTCTTGAGTGAATAAGCAGTCCTACTCAAGAGTAAGCAACTAAGCGAAATAAAGCCATGGAACGCTTATTTGCCTTCTATCTATGCATTCTGACACTCCAACAATGTGTTCTGCTTCAATTTGACTCATTTTACAAAGGTGCATATTCCTGGAGTGAATATGCAGTTTTACTCTAGAGTAAGCAACTAAGCGAAATAAAGCCATGGAACGCTTATTTGCCTTCTATCTATGCATTCTGACACTCCAACAATGTGTTCTGCTTCAATTTGACTCATTTTACAAAGGTGCTTATTCCTGGAGTGAATATGCAGTTTTACTCTAGAGTAAGCAACTAAGCGAAATAAAGCCATGGAACGCTTATTTGCCTTCTATCTATGCATTCTGACACTCCAACAATGTTTTCTGCTTCAATTTGGGTCATTTCACAAAGGTGCTCATTTCTTGAGTGAATAAGCAGTTCTACTCAAGAGTAAGCAACTAAGCGAAATAAAGCCATGGAACGCTTATTTGCCTTCTATCTATGCATTCTGACACTCCAACAATGTGTTCTGCTTCAATTTGGCTCATTTCACAAAGGTGCTCATTTCTTGAGTGAATAAGCAGTTCTACTCAAGAGTAAGCAACTAAGCGAAATAAAGCCATGGAACGCTTATTTGCCTTCTATCTATGCATTCTGACACTCCAACAATGTTTTCTGCTTCAATTTGGGTCATTTCACAAAGGTACTTATTCCTGGAGTGAATATGCAGTTTTACTCTAGAGTAAGCAACTAAGCGAAATAAAGCCATGGAACGCTTACTTGCCTTCTATCTATGCATTCTGACACTCCAACAATGTTTTCTGCTTCAATTTGACTCATTTTACAAAGGTGCTCATTTCTTCAGTGAATAAGCAGTTCTACTCAAGAATAAGCAACTAAGCGAAATAAAGCCATGGAACGCTTATTTGCCTTCTATCTATGCATTCTGACACTCCAACAATGTCTTCTGCTTCAATTTGACTCATTTTACAAAGATGCTTATTCCTGGAGTGAATATGCAGTTCTACTCAAGAGTAAGCAACTAAGCGAAATAAAGCCATGGAACGCTTATTTGCCTTCTATCTATGCATTCTGACACTCCAACAATGTTTTCTGCTTCAATTTGGGTCATTTCACAAAGGTGCTCATTTCTTGAGTGAATAAGCAGTTTTACTCAAGAGTAAGCAACTAAGCGAAATAAAGCCATGGAACGCTTATTTGCCTTCTATCTATGCATTCTGACACTCCAACAATGTGTTCTGCTTCAATTTGACTCATTTTACAAAGGTGCTTATTCCTGGAGTGAATATGCAGTTTTACTCTAGAGTAAGCAAGTAAGCGAAATAAAGCCATGGAACGCTTATTTTCCTTCTATCTATGCATTCTGACACTCCAACAATGTTTTCTGCTTCAATTTGGGTCATTTCACAAAGGTGCTCATTTCTTGAGTGAATAAGCAGTTCTACTCAAGAGTAAGCAACTAAGCGAAATAAAGCCATGGAACGCTTATTTGCCTTCTATCTATGCATTCTGACACTCCAACAATGTTTTCTGCTTCAATTTGGGTCATTTCACAAAGGTGCTCATTTCTTGAGTGAATAAGCAGTTCTACTCAAGAGTAAGCAACTAAGCGAAATAAAGCCATGGAACGCTTATTTGCCTTCTAGCCATGCATTCTGACACTCCAACAATGTGCTCTGCTTCAATTTGACTCATTTTACAAAGGTGCTTATTCCTGGAGTGAATATGCAGTTTTACTCTAGAGTAAGCAACTAAGCGAAATAAAGCCATGGAACGCTTATTTGCCTTCTATCTATGCATTCTGACACTCCAACAATGTTTTCTGCTTCAATTTGGGTCATTTCACAAAGGTGCTCATTTCTTGAGTGAATAAGCAGTTCTACTCAAGAGTAAGCAACTAAGCGAAATAAAGCCATGGAGCGCTTATTTGCCTTCTATCTATGCATTCTGACACTCCAACAATGTTTTCTGCTTCAATTTGGGTCATTTCACAAAGGTGCTCATTTCTTGAGTGAATAAGCAGTTCTACTCAAGAGTAAGCAACTAAGCGAAATAAAGTCATGGAACGCTTATTTGCCTTCTATCTATGCATTCTGACACTCCAACAATGTGTTCTGCTTCAATTTGAATCATTTTACAAAGGTGCTTATTCCTGGAGTGAATATGCAGTTCTACTCAAGAGTAAGCATCTAAGCGAAATAAAGCCATGGAACGCTTATTTGCCTTCTATGCCTGCATTCTGACACTCCAACAATGTGTTCTGCTTCAATTTGACTCATTTTACAAAGGTGCTTATTCCTGGAGTGAATATGCAGTTTTACTCTAGAGTAAGCAACTAAGCGAAATAAAGCCATGGAACGCTTATTTGCCTTCTATCTATGCATTCTGACACTCCAACAATGTTTTCTGCTTCAATTTGGGTCATTTCACAAAGGTGCTCATTTCTTGAGTGAATTAGCAGTTCTACTCAAGAGTAAGCAACTAAGCGAAATAAAGTCATGGAACGCTTATTTGCCTATTATCTAAGCATTCTGACACTCCAACAATGTGTTCTGCTTCAATTTGACTCATTTTACAAAGGTGCTTATTCCTGGAGTGAATATGCAGTTCTACTCAAGAGTAAGCAACTAAGCGAAATAAAGCCATGGAACGCTTATTTGCCTTCTATCTATGCATTCTGACACTCCAACAATGTGTTCTGCTTCAATTTGACTCATTTTACAAAGGTGCTTATTCCTGGAGTGAATATGCAGTTCTACTCAAGAGTAAGCAACTAAGCGAAATAAAGCCATGGAACGCTTATTTGCCTTCTATCTATGCATTCTGACACTCCAACAATGTGTTCTGCTTCAATTTGTCTCATTTTACAAAGATGCTTATTCCTGGAGTGAATATGCAGTTCTACTCAATAGTAATCAACTAAGCGAAATAAAGCCATGGAACGCTTATTTCCCTTCTATCCCTGCATTCTGACACTCCAACAATGTGTTCTGCTTCAATTTGACTCATTTTACAAAGGTGCTTATTCCTGGAGTCAGGTAGGTAGCCGTGTTGGTCTGGATCGAAGTAAAATAAAAAAATTCCTTCAGTAGCACCTTAAAGACCAACTAAGTTTTTATTTTGGTATGAGCTTTCGTGTGCATGCACACTTCGTATCTGAAGAAGTGTGCATGCACACGAAAGCTCATACCAAAATAAAAACTTAGTTGGTCTTTAAGGTGCTACTGAAGGAATTTTTTTATTTTATTCCTGGAGTGAATATGCAGTTTTACTCTAGAGTAAGCAACTAAGCGAAATAAAGCCATGGAACGCTTATTTGCCTTCTATCTATGCATTCTGACACTCCAACAATGTTTTCTGCTTCAATTTGGGTCATTTCACAAAGGTGCTCATTTCTTGAGTGAATAAGCAGTTCTACTCAAGAGTAAGCAACTAAGCGAAATAAAGTCATGGAACGCTTATTTGCCTTCTATATATGCATTCTGACACTCCAACAATGTGTTCTGCTTCAATTTGACTCATTTTACAAAGGTGCTTATTCCTGGAGTGAATATGCCGTTCTACTCAAGAGTAAGCAACTAAGCGAAATAAAGCCATGGAACGCTTATTTGCCTTCTATCTATGCATTCTGACACTCCAACAATGTGTTCTGCTTCAATTTGACTCATTTTACAAAGGTCCTTATTCCTGGAGTGAATATGCAGTTTTACTCAAGAGTAAGCGGACTAAGCGAAATAAAGCCATGGAACGCTTATTTGCCTTCTATCTATGCATTCTGACACTCCAACAATGTGTTCTGCTTCAATTTGTCTCATTTTACAAAGATGCTTATTCCTGGAGTGAATATGCAGTTCTACTCAAGAGTAAGCAACTAAGCGAAATCAAGCCATGGAACGCTTATTTGCCTTCTATCTAGGCATTCTGACACTCCAACAATGTGTTCTGCTTCAATTTGTCTCATTTTACAAAGATGCTTATTCCTGGAGTGAATATGCAGTTCTACTCAAGAGTAAGCAACTAAGCGAAATACAGCCATGGAACGCTTATTTGCCTTCTATCTAGGCATTCTGACACTCCAACAATGTGTTCTGCTTCAATTTGTCTCATTTTACAAAGATGCTTATTCCTGGAGTGAATATGCAGTTCTACTCAAGAGTAAGCAACTAAGCGAAATAAAGCCATGGAACGCTTATTTGCCTTCTATCCCTGCATTCTGACACTCCAACAATGTGTTCTGCTTCAATTTGACTCATTTTACAAAGGTGCTTATTCCTGGAGTGAATAAGCAGTCCTACTCAAGAGTAAGGAACTAAGAGAAATAAAGCCATGGAACGCTTATTTGCCTTTTATCTATGCATTCTGACACTCCAACAATGTTTTCTGCTTCAATTTGGGTCATTTCACAAAGGTGCTCATTTCTTGAGTGAATAAGCAGTTCTACTCAAGAGTAAGCAACTAAGCGAAATAAAGCCATGGAACGCTTATTTGCCTTCTATCTATGCATTCTGACACTCCAACAATGTGTTCTGCTTCAATTTGACTCATTTTACAAAGGTGCTCATTTCTTGAGTGAATAAGCAGTCCTACTCAAGAGTAAGCAACTAAGCGAAATAAAGCCATGGAACGCTTATTTGCCTTCTATCTATGCATTCTGACACTCCAACAATGTGTTCTGCTTCAATTTGACTCATTTTACAAAGGTGCATATTCCTGGAGTGAATATGCAGTTTTACTCTAGAGTAAGCAACTAAGCGAAATAAAGCCATGGAACGCTTATTTGCCTTCTATCTATGCATTCTGACACTCCAACAATGTGTTCTGCTTCAATTTGACTCATTTTACAAAGGTGCTTATTCCTGGAGTGATTATGCAGTTGTACTCAAGAGTAAGCAACTAAGCGAAATAAAGCCATGGAACGCTTATTTGCCTTCTATCTATGCATTCTGACACTCCAACAATGTTTTCTGCTTCAATTTGGGTCATTTCACAAAGGTGCTCATTTCTTGAGTGAATAAGCAGTTCTACTCAAGAGTAAGCAACTAAGCGAAATAAAGCCATGGAACGCTTATTTGCCTTCTATCTATGCATTCTGACACTCCAACAATGTTTTCTGCTTCAATTTGGGTCATTTCACAAAGGTGCTCATTTCTTGAGTGAATAAGCAGTTCTACTCAAGAGTAAGCAACTAAGCGAAATAAAGCCATGGAACGCTTATTTGCCTTCTATCTATGCATTCTGACACTCCAACAATGTTTTCTGCTTCAATTTGGGTCATTTCACAAAGGTACTTATTCCTGGAGTGAATATGCAGTTTTACTCTAGAGTAAGCAACTAAGCGAAATAAAGCCATGGAACGCTTATTTGCCTTCTATCTATGCATTCTGACACTCCAACAATGTTTTCTGCTTCAATTTGACTCATTTTACAAAGTTGCTCATTTCTTGAGTGAATAAGCAGTTCTACTCAAGAGTAAGCAACTAAGCGAAATAAAGCCATGGAACGCTTATTTGCCTTCTATCTATGCATTCTGACACTCCAACAATGTCTTCTGCTTCAATTTGACTCATTTTACAAAGATGCTTATTCCTGGAGTGAATATGCAGTTCTACTCAAGAGTAAGCAACTAAGCGAAATAAAGCCATGGAACGCTTATTTGCCTTCTATCTATGCATTCTGACACTCCAACAATGTTTTCTGCTTCAATTTGGGTCATTTCACAAAGGTGCTCATTTCTTGAGTGAATAAGCAGTTTTACTCAAGAGTAAGCAACTAAGCGAAATAAAGCCATGGAACGCTTATTTGCCTTCTATCTATGCATTCTGACACTCCAACAATGTGTTCTGCTTCAATTTGACTCATTTTACAAAGGTGCTTATTCCTGGAGTGAATATGCAGTTTTACTCTAGAGTAAGCAACTAAGCGAAATAAAGCCATGGAACGCTTATTTGCCTTCTATCTATGCATTCTGACACTCCAACAATGTTTTCTGCTTCAATTTGGGTCATTTCACAAAGGTGCTCATTTCTTGAGTGAATAAGCAGTTCTACTCTAGAGTAAGCAACTAAGCGAAATAAAGCCATGGAACGCTTATTTGCCTTCTATCTATGCATTCTGACACTCCAACAATGTGTTCTGCTTCAATTTGGGTCATTTCACAAAGGTGCTCATTTCTTGAGTGAATAAGCAGTTCTACTCAAGAGTAAGCAACTAAGCGAAATAAAGCCATGGAACGCTTATTTGCCTTCTAGCCATGCATTCTGACACTCCAACAATGTGTTCTGCTTCAATTTGACTCATTTTACAAAGGTGCTTATTCCTGGAGTGAATATGCAGTTTTACTCTAGAGTAAGCAACTAAGCGAAATAAAGCCATGGAACGCTTATTTGCCTTCTATCTATGCATTCTGACACTCCAACAATGTTTTCTGCTTCAATTTGGGTCATTTCACAAAGGTGCTCATTTCTTGAGTGAATAAGCAGTTCTACTCAAGAGTAAGCAACTAAGCGAAATAAAGCCATGGAGCGCTTATTTGCCTTCTATCTATGCATTCTGACACTCCAACAATGTTTTCTGCTTCAATTTGGGTCATTTCACAAAGGTGCTCATTTCTTGAGTGAATAAGCAGTTCTACTCAAGAGTAAGCAAGTAAGCGAAATAAAGTCATGGAACGCTTATTTGCCTTCTATCTATGCATTCTGACACTCCAACAATGTGTTCTGCTTCAATTTGAATCATTTTACAAAGGTGCTTATTCCTGGAGTGAATATGCAGTTCTACTCAAGAGTAAGCATCTAAGCGAAATAAAGCCATGGAACGCTTATTTGCCTTCTATGCTTGCATTCTGACACTCCAACAATGTGTTCTGCTTCAATTTGACTCATTTTACAAAGGTGCTTATTCCTGGAGTGAATATGCAGTTTTACTCTAGAGTAAGCAACTAAGCGAAATAAAGCCATGGAACGCTTATTTGCCTTCTATCTATGCATTCTGACACTCCAACAATGTTTTCTGCTTCAATTTGGGTCATTTCACAAAGGTGCTCATTTCTTGAGTGAATAAGCAGTTCTACTCAAGAGTAAGCAACTAAGCGAAATAAAGTCATGGAACGCTTATTTGCCTATTATCTAAGCATTCTGACACTCCAACAATGTGTTCTGCTTCAATTTGACTCATTTTACAAAGGTGCTTATTCCTGGAGTGAATATGCAGTTCTACTCAAGAGTAAGCAACTAAGCGAAATAAAGCCATGGAACGCTTATTTGCCTTCTATCCCTGCATTCTGACACTCCAACAATGTGTTCTGCTTCAATTTGTCTCATTTTACAAAGATGCTTATTCCTGGAGTGAATATGCAGTTCTACTCAATAGTAATCAACTAAGCGAAATAAAGCCATGGAACGCTTATTTGCCTTCTATCCCTGCATTCTGACACTCCAACAATGTGTTCTGCTTCAATTTGACTCATTTTACAAAGGTGCTTATTCCTGGAGTCAGGTAGGTAGCCGTGTTGGTCTGGATCGAAGTAAAATAAAAAAATTCCTTCAGTAGCACCTTAAAGACCAACTAAGTTTTTATTTTGGTATGAGCTTTCGTGTGCATGCACACTTCGTATCTGAAGAAGTGTGCATGCACACGAAAGCTCATACCAAAATAAAAACTTAGTTGGTCTTTAAGGTGCTACTGAAGGAATTTTTTTATTTTATTCCTGGAGTGAATATGCAGTTTTACTCTAGAGTAAGCAACTAAGCGAAATAAAGCCATGGAACGCTTATTTGCCTTCTATCTATGCATTCTGACACTCCAACAATGTTTTCTGCTTCAATTTGGGTCATTTCACAAAGGTGCTCATTTCTTGAGTGAATAAGCAGTTCTACTCAAGAGTAAGCAACTAAGCGAAATAAAGTCATGGAACGCTTATTTGCCTTCTATATATGCATTCTGACACTCCAACAATGTGTTCTGCTTCAATTTGACTCATTTTACAAAGGTGCTTATTCCTGGAGTGAATATGCAGTTCTACTCAAGAGTTAGCAACTAAGCGAAATAAAGCCATGGAACGCTTATTTGCCTTCTATCTATGCATTCTGACACTCCAACAATGTCTTCTGCTTCAATTTGACTCATTTTACAAAGATGCTTATTTCTGGAGTGAACATGCAATTCTACTCAAGAGTAAGCAGCTAAGCGAAATAAACCAATAGAATGCTTTTTTGCCTTCTATCTATGCATTCTGACACTCCAACAATGTTTTCTGCTTCAATTTGGGTCATTTCACAAAGGTGCTCATTTCTTGAGTGAATAAGCAGTTCTACTCAAGAGTAAGCAACTAAGCGAAATAAAATCATGGAACGCTTATATGCCTTCAATCTATGCATTCTGACACTCCAACAATGTGTTCTGTTTCAATTTGACTCATTTTACAAAGATGCTTATTCCTGGAGTGAATATGCAGTTCTACTCAAGAGTAAGCAACTAAGCGAAATAAAGTCATGGAACGCTTATTTGCCTATTATTTAAGCATTCTGAGACTCCAACAATGTGTTCTGCTTCAATTTGACTCATTTTACAAAGGTGCTTATTCCTGGAGTGAATATGCAGTTTTACTCTAGAGTAAGCAACTAAGCGAAATAAAGCCATGGAACGCTTATTTGCCTTCTATCTATGCATTCTGACACTCCAACAATGTGTTCTGCTTCAATTTGTCTCATTTTACAAAGATGCTTATTCCTGGAGTGAATATGCAGTTCTACTCAAGAGTAAGCAACTAAGCGAAATAAAGCCATGGAACGCTTATTTCCCTTCTATCCCTGCATTCTGACACTCCAACAATGTGTTCTGCTTCAATTTGACTCATTTTACAAAGGTGCTTATTCCTGGAGTGAATATGCAGTTCTACTCAAGAGTAAGCAACTAAGCGAAATAAAGCCATGGAACGATTATTTGCCTTCTATCTATGCATTCTGACACTCCAACAATGTTTTCTGCTTCAATTTGGGTCATTTCACAAAGGTGCTCATTTCTTGAGTGAATAAGCAGTTCTACTCAAGAGTAAGCAACTAAGCGAAATAAAGTCATGGAACGCTTATTTGCCTTCTAGCTATGCATTCTGACACTCCAACAATGTTTTCTGCTTCAATTTGACTCATTTTACAAAGGTGCTCATTTCTTGAGTGAATAAGCAGTTCTACTCAAGAGTAAGCAACTAAGCGAAATAAAGCCATGGAACGCTTATTTGCCTTCTATCTATGCATTCTGACACTCCAACAATGTCTTCTGCTTCAATTTGACTCATTTTACAAAGATGCTTATTCCTGGAGTGAATATGCAGTTCTACTCAAGAGTAAGCAACTAAGCGAAATAAAGCCATGGAACGCTTATTTGCCTTCTATCTATGCATTCTGACACTCCAACAATGTTTTCTGCTTCAATTTGGGTCATTTCACAAAGGTGCTCATTTCTTGAGTGAATAAGCAGTTTTACTCAAGAGTAAGCAACTAAGCGAAATAAAGCCATGGAACGCTTATTTGCCTTCTATCTATGCATTCTGAAACTCCAACAATGTGTTCTGCTTCAATTTGACTCATTTTACAAAGGTGCTTATTCCTGGAGTGAATATGCAGTTTTACTCTAGAGTAAGCAACTAAGCGAAATAAAGCCATGGAACGCTTATTTGCCTTCTATCTATGCATTCTGACACTCCAACAATGTTTTCTGCTTCAATTTGGGTCATTTCACAAAGGTGCTCATTTCTTGAGTGAATAAGCAGTTCTACTCAAGAGTAAGCAACTAAGCGAAATAAAGCCATGGAACGCTTATTTGCCTTCTATCTATGCATTCTGACACTCCAACAATGTTTTCTGCTTCAATTTGGGTCATTTCACAAAGGTGCTCATTTCTTGAGTGAATAAGCAGTTCTACTCAAGAGTAAGCAACTAAGCGAAATAAAGCCATGGAACGCTTATTTGCCTTCTAGCCATGCATTCTGACACTCCAACAATGTGTTCTGCTTCAATTTGACTCATTTTACAAAGGTGCTTATTCCTGGAGTGAATATGCAGTTTTACTCTAGAGTAAGCAACTAAGCGAAATAAAGCCATGGAACGCTTATTTGCCTTCTATCTATGCATTCTGACACTCCAACAATGTTTTCTGCTTCAATTTGGGTCATTTCACAAAGGTGCTCATTTCTTGAGTGAATAAGCAGTTCTACTCAAGAGTAAGCAACTAAGCGAAATAAAGCCATGGAGCGCTTATTTGCCTTCTATCTATGCATTCTGACACTCCAACAATGTTTTCTGCTTCAATTTGGGTCATTTCACAAAGGTGCTCATTTCTTGAGTGAATAAGCAGTTCTACTCAAGAGTAAGCAACTAAGCGAAATAAAGTCATGGAACGCTTATTTGCCTTCTATCTATGCATTCTGACACTCCAACAATGTGTTCTGCTTCAATTTGAATCATTTTACAAAGGTGCTTATTCCTGGAGTGAATATGCAGTTCTACTCAAGAGTAAGCATCTAAGCGAAATAAAGCCATGGAACGCTTATTTGCCTTCTATGCCTGCATTCTGACACTCCAACAATGTGTTCTGCTTCAATTTGACTCATTTTACAAAGGTGCTTATTCCTGGAGTGAATATGCAGTTTTACTTTAGAGTAAGCAAATAAGCGAAATAAAGCCATGGAACGCTTATTTGCCTTCTATCTATGCATTCTGACACTCCAACAATGTTTTCTGCTTCAATTTGGGTCATTTCACAAAGGTGCTCATTTCTTGAGTGAATAAGCAGTTCTACTCAAGAGTAAGCAACTAAGCGAAATAAAGTCATGGAACGCTTATTTGCCTATTATCTAAGCATTCTGACACTCCAACAATGTGTTCTGCTTCAATTTGACTCATTTTACAAAGGTGCTTATTCCTGGAGTGAATATGCAGTTCTACTCAAGAGTAAGCAACTAAGCGAAATAAAGCCATGGAACGCTTATTTGCCTTCTATCTATGCATTCTGACACTCCAACAATGTGTTCTGCTTCAATTTGACTCATTTTACAAAGGTGCTTATTCCTGGAGTGAATATGCAGTTCTACTCAAGAGTAAGCAACTAAGCGAAATAAAGCCATGGAACGCTTATTTGCCTTCTATCTATGCATTCTGACACTCCAACAATGTGTTGTGCTTCAATTTGTCTCATTTTACAAAGATGCTTATTCCTGGAGTGAATATGCAGTTCTACTCAATAGTAATCAACTAAGCGAAATAAAGCCATGGAACGCTTATTTGCCTTCTATCCCTGCATTCTGACACTCCAACAATGTGTTCTGCTTCAATTTGACTCATTTTACAAAGGTGCTTATTCCTGGAGTCAGGTAGGTAGCCGTGTTGGTCTGGATCGAAGTAAAATAAAAAAATTCCTTCAGTAGCACCTTAAAGACCAACTAAGTTTTTATTTTGGTATGAGCTTTCGTGTGCATGCACACTTCGTATCTGAAGAAGTGTGCATGCACACGAAAGCTCATACCAAAATAAAAACTTAGTTGGTCTTTAAGGTGCTACTGAAGGAATTTTTTTATTTTATTCCTGGAGTGAATATGCAGTTTTACTCTAGAGTAAGCAACTAAGCGAAATAAAGCCATGGAACGCTTATTTGCCTTCTATCTATGCATTCTGACACTCCAACAATGTTTTCTGCTTCAATTTGGGTCATTTCACAAAGGTGCTCATTTCTTGAGTGAATAAGCAGTTCTACTCAAGAGTAAGCAACTAAGCGAAATAAAGTCATGGAACGCTTATTTGCCTTCTATATATGCATTCTGACACTCCAACAATGTGTTCTGCTTCAATTTGACTCATTTTACAAAGGTGCTTATTCCTGGAGTGAATATGCCGTTCTACTCAAGAGTAAGCAACTAAGCGAAATAAAGCCATGGAACGCTTATTTGCCTTCTATCTATGCATTCTGACACTCCAACAATGTGTTCTGCTTCAATTTGACTCATTTTACAAAGGTCCTTATTCCTGGAGTGAATATGCAGTTCTACTCAAGAGTTAGCAACTAAGCGAAATAAAGCCATGGAACGCTTATTTGCCTTCTATCTATGCATTCTGACACTCCAACAATGTCTTCTGCTTCAATTTGACTCATTTTACAAAGATGCTTATTTCTGGAGTGAACATGCAATTCTACTCAAGAGTAAGCAGCTAAGCGAAATAAACCAATAGAATGCTTTTTTGCCTTCTATCTATGCATTCTGACATTCCAACAATGTTTTCTGCTTCAATTTGGGTCATTTCACAAAGGTGCTCATTTCTTGAGTGAATAAGCAGTTCTACTCAAGAGTAAGCAACTAAGCGAAATAAAGTCATGGAACGCTTATTTGCCTATTATTTAAGCATTCTGAGACTCCAACAATGTGTTCTGCTTCAATTTGACTCATTTTACAAAGGTGCTTATTCCTGGAGTGAATATGCAGTTTTACTCTAGAGTAAGCAACTAAGCGAAATAAAGCCATGGAACGCTTATTTGCCTTCTATCTATGCATTCTGACACTCCAACAATGTTTTCTGCTTCAATTTGGGTCATTTCACAAAGGTGCTCATTTCTTGAGTGAATAAGCAGTTCTACTCAAGAGTAAGCAACTAAGCGAAATAAAGTCATGGAACGCTTATTTGCCTTCTAGCTATGCATTCTGACACTCCAACAATGGGTTCTGCTTCAATTTGGGTCATTTCACAAAGGTGCTCATTTCTTGAGTGAATAAGCAGTTCTACTCAAGAGTAAGCAACTAAGCGAAATAAAGCCATGGAACGCTTATTGGCCTTCTATCTATGCATTCTGACACTCCAACAATGTCTTCTGCTTCAATTTGACTCATTTTACAAAGATGCTTATTTCTGGAGTGAACATGCAATTCTACTCAAGAGTAAGCAGCTACGCGAAATAAACCAATAGAATGCTTTTTTGCCTTCTATCTATGCATTCTGACACTCCAACAATGTTTTCTGCTTCAATTTGGGTCATTTCACAAAGGTGCTCATTTCTTGAGTGAATAAGCAGTTCTACTCAAGAGTAAGCAACTAAGCGAAATAAAGCCATGGAACGCTTATTTACCTTCTATCTATGCATTCTGACACTCCAACAATGTGTTCTGTTTCAATTTGGCTCATTTTAGAAAGATGCCTATTTCTGGAGTGAACATGCAGTTCTACTCAAGAGTAAGCAACTAAGCGAAATAAAGCCATGGAACGCTTATTTGCCTTCTATCTATGCATTCTGACACTCCAACAATGTGTCCTGCTTCAATTTGACCCCATTTACAAAGATGCTTATTCCTGGAGTGAATATGCAGTTCTACTCAAGAGTAAGCAACTCAGCGAAATAAAGCCATGGAACGCTTATTTGCCTTCTATCTATGCATTCTGACACTCCAACAATGTGTTCTGCTTCAATTTGACTCATTTTACAAAGGTGCTTATTCCTGGAGTGATTATGCAGTTGTACTCAAGAGTAAGCAACTAAGCGAAATAAAGCCATGGAACGCTTATTTGCCTTCTATCTATGCATTCTGACACTCCAACAATGTCTTCTGCTTCAATTTGACTCATTTTACAAAGATGCTTATTTCTGGAGTGAACATGCAATTCTACTCAAGAGTAAGCAACTAAGCGAAATAAAGCCATGGAACGCTTATTTGCCTTCTATCTATGCATTCTGACACTCCAACAATGTTTTCTGCTTCAATTTGGGTCATTTCACAAAGGTGCTCATTTCTTGAGTGAATAAGCAGTTCTACTCAAGAGTAAGCAACTAAGCGAAATAAAGCCATGGAACGCTTATTTGCCTTCTATCTATGCATTCTGACACTCCAACAATGTTTTCTGCTTCAATTTGGGTCATTTCACAAAGGTGCTCATTTCTTGAGTGAATAAGCAGTTCTACTCAAGAGTAAGCAACTAAGCGAAATAAAGCCATGGAACGCTTATTTGCCTTCTAGCCATGCATTCTGACACTCCAACAATGTGTTCTGCTTCAATTTGACTCATTTTACAAAGGTGCTTATTCCTGGAGTGAATATGCAGTTTTACTCTAGAGTAAGCAACTAAGCGAAATAAAGCCATGGAACGCTTATTTGCCTTCTATCTATGCATTCTGACACTCCAACAATGTTTTCTGCTTCAATTTGGGTCATTTCACAAAGGTGCTCATTTCTTGAGTGAATAAGCAGTTCTACTCAAGAGTAAGCAACTAAGCGAAATAAAGCCATGGAGCGCTTATTTGCCTTCTATCTATGCATTCTGACACTCCAACAATGTTTTCTGCTTCAATTTGGGTCATTTCACAAAGGTGCTCATTTCTTGAGTGAATAAGCAGTTCTACTCAAGAGTAAGCAACTAAGCGAAATAAAGTCATGGAACGCTTATTTGCCTTCTATCTATGCATTCTGACACTCCAACAATGTGTTCTGCTTCAATTTGAATCATTTTACAAAGGTGCTTATTCCTGGAGTGAATATGCAGTTCTACTCAAGAGTAAGCATCTAAGCGAAATAAAGCCATGGAACGCTTATTTGCCTTCTATGCCTGCATTCTGACACTCCAACAATGTGTTCTGCTTCAATTTGACTCATTTTACAAAGGTGCTTATTCCTGGAGTGAATATGCAGTTTTACTTTAGAGTAAGCAAATAAGCGAAATAAAGCCATGGAACGCTTATTTGCCTTCTATCTATGCATTCTGACACTCCAACAATGTTTTCTGCTTCAATTTGGGTCATTTCACAAAGGTGCTCATTTCTTGAGTGATTAAGCAGTTCTACTCAAGAGTAAGCAACTAAGCGAAATAAAGTCATGGAACGCTTATTTGCCTATTATCTAAGCATTCTGACACTCCAACAATGTGTTCTGCTTCAATTTGACTCATTTTACAAAGGTGCTTATTCCTGGAGTGAATATGCAGTTCTACTCAAGAGTAAGCAACTAAGCGAAATAAAGCCATGGAACGCTTATTTGCCTTCTATCTATGCATTCTGACACTCCAACAATGTGTTCTGCTTCAATTTGACTCATTTTACAAAGGTGCTTATTCCTGGAGTGAATATGCAGTTCTACTCAAGAGTAAGCAACTAAGCGAAATAAAGCCATGGAACGCTTATTTGCCTTCTATCTATGCATTCTGACACTCCAACAATGTGTTGTGCTTCAATTTGTCTCATTTTACAAAGATGCTTATTCCTGGAGTGAATATGCAGTTCTACTCAATAGTAATCAACTAAGCGAAATAAAGCCATGGAACGCTTATTTGCCTTCTATCCCTGCATTCTGACACTCCAACAATGTGTTCTGCTTCAATTTGACTCATTTTACAAAGGTGCTTATTCCTGGAGTCAGGTAGGTAGCCGTGTTGGTCTGGATCGAAGTAAAATAAAAAAATTCCTTCAGTAGCACCTTAAAGACCAACTAAGTTTTTATTTTGGTATGAGCTTTCGTGTGCATGCACACTTCGTATCTGAAGAAGTGTGCATGCACACGAAAGCTCATACCAAAATAAAAACTTAGTTGGTCTTTAAGGTGCTACTGAAGGAATTTTTTTATTTTATTCCTGGAGTGAATATGCAGTTTTACTCTAGAGTAAGCAACTAAGCGAAATAAAGCCATGGAACGCTTATTTGCCTTCTATCTATGCATTCTGACACTCCAACAATGTTTTCTGCTTCAATTTGGGTCATTTCACAAAGGTGCTCATTTCTTGAGTGAATAAGCAGTTCTACTCAAGAGTAAGCAACTAAGCGAAATAAAGTCATGGAACGCTTATTTGCCTTCTATATATGCATTCTGACACTCCAACAATGTGTTCTGCTTCAATTTGACTCATTTTACAAAGGTGCTTATTCCTGGAGTGAATATGCCGTTCTACTCAAGAGTAAGCAACTAAGCGAAATAAAGCCATGGAACGCTTATTTGCCTTCTATCTATGCATTCTGACACTCCAACAATGTGTTCTGCTTCAATTTGACTCATTTTACAAAGGTCCTTATTCCTGGAGTGAATATGCAGTTCTACTCAAGAGTTAGCAACTAAGCGAAATAAAGCCATGGAACGCTTATTTGCCTTCTATCTATGCATTCTGACACTCCAACAATGTCTTCTGCTTCAATTTGACTCATTTTACAAAGATGCTTATTTCTGGAGTGAACATGCAATTCTACTCAAGAGTAAGCAGCTAAGCGAAATAAACCAATAGAATGCTTTTTTGCCTTCTATCTATGCATTCTGACATTCCAACAATGTTTTCTGCTTCAATTTGGGTCATTTCACAAAGGTGCTCATTTCTTGAGTGAATAAGCAGTTCTACTCAAGAGTAAGCAACTAAGCGAAATAAAGTCATGGAACGCTTATATGCCTTCTATCTATGCATTCTGACACTCCAACAATGTGTTCTGTTTCAATTTGACTCATTTTACAAAGATGCTTATTCCTGGAGTGAATATGCAGTTCTACTCAAGAGTAAGCAACTAAGCGAAATAAAGTCATGGAACGCTTATTTGCCTATTATTTAAGCATTCTGAGACTCCAACAATGTGTTCTGCTTCAATTTGACTCATTTTACAAAGGTGCTTATTCCTGGAGTGAATATGCAGTTTTACTCTAGAGTAAGCAACTAAGCGAAATAAAGCCATGGAACGCTTATTTGCCTTCTATCTATGCATTCTGACACTCCAACAATGTTTTCTGCTTCAATTTGGGTCATTTCACAAAGGTGCTCATTTCTTGAGTGAATAAGCAGTTCTACTCAAGAGTAAGCAACTAAGCGAAATAAAGTCATGGAACGCTTATTTGCCTTCTAGCTATGCATTCTGACACTCCAACAATGGGTTCTGCTTCAATTTGGGTCATTTCACAAAGGTGCTCATTTCTTGAGTGAATAAGCAGTTCTACTCAAGAGTAAGCAACTAAGCGAAATAAAGCCATGGAACGCTTATTGGCCTTCTATCTATGCATTCTGACACTCCAACAATGTCTTCTGCTTCAATTTGACTCATTTTACAAAGATGCTTATTTCTGGAGTGAACATGCAATTCTACTCAAGAGTAAGCAGCTACGCGAAATAAACCAATAGAATGCTTTTTTGCCTTCTATCTATGCATTCTGACACTCCAACAATGTTTTCTGCTTCAATTTGGGTCATTTCACAAAGGTGCTCATTTCTTGAGTGAATAAGCAGTTCTACTCAAGAGTAAGCAACTAAGCGAAATAAAGCCATGGAACGCTTATTTACCTTCTATCTATGCATTCTGACACTCCAACAATGTGTTCTGTTTCAATTTGGCTCATTTTAGAAAGATGCCTATTTCTGGAGTGAACATGCAGTTCTACTCAAGAGTAAGCAACTAAGCGAAATAAAGCCATGGAACGCTTATTTGCCTTCTATCTATGCATTCTGACACTCCAACAATGTGTCCTGCTTCAATTTGACCCCATTTACAAAGATGCTTATTCCTGGAGTGAATATGCAGTTCTACTCAAGAGTAAGCAACTCAGCGAAATAAAGCCATGGAACGCTTATTTGCCTTCTATCTATGCATTCTGACACTCCAACAATGTGTTCTGCTTCAATTTGACTCATTTTACAAAGGTGCTTATTCCTGGAGTGATTATGCAGTTGTACTCAAGAGTAAGCAACTAAGCGAAATAAAGCCATGGAACGCTTATTTGCCTTCTATCTATGCATTCTGACACTCCAACAATGTCTTCTGCTTCAATTTGACTCATTTTACAAAGATGCTTATTTCTGGAGTGAACATGCAATTCTACTCAAGAGTAAGCAGCTAAGCGAAATAAACCAATAGAATGCTTTTTTGCCTTCTATCTCTGCATTCTGACACTCCAACAATGTTTTCTGCTTCAATTTGGGTCATTTCACAAAGGTGCTCATTTCTTGAGTGAATAAGCAGTTCTACTCAAGAGTAAGCAACTAAGCGAAATAAAGTCATGGAACGCTTATTTGCCTTCAATCTATGCATTCTGACACTCCAACAATGTGTTCTGCTTCAATTTGACTCATTTTACAAAGGTCCTTATTCCTGGAGTGAATATGCAGTTCTACTCAAGAGTAAGCAACTAAGCGAAATAAAGCCATGGAACGCTTATTTGCCTTCTATCTATGCATTCTGACACTCCAACAATGTGTTCTGCTTCAATTTGACTCATTTTACAAAGATGCTTATTTCTGGAGTGAACATGCAGTTCTACTCAAGAGTAAGCAACTAAGCCAAATAAAGCCGTAGAACGCTTATTTGCCTTCTATCAATACATTCTGACACTCCAACAATGTGTTCTGCTTCAATTTGGCTAATTTTCCAAAGGTGCTTATATCTGGAATGCAGATGCATTTCTACTCAAGAGTAAGCAACTAAGCGAAATAAAGCCATAGAACGCTTATTTGCCTTCTATCTATGCATTCTGACACTCCAACAATGTGTTCTGCTTCAATTTGACTCATTTTACAAAGGTGCTTATTCCTGGAGTGAATATGCAGTTCTACTCAACAGTAAGCAACTAAGCGAAATAAAGCCATGGAACGCTTATTTGCCTTCTATCTATGCATTCTGACACTCCAACAATGTGTTCTGCTTCAATTTGACTCATTTTACAAAGGTGCTTATTCCTGGAGTGAATATGCAGTTCTACTCAAGAGTAAGCAACTAAGCGAAATAAAGCCATGGAACGCTTATTTACCTTCTATCTATGCATTCTGACACTCCAACAATGTGTTCTGTTTCAATTTGGCTCATTTTAGAAAGATGCCTATTTCTGAAGTGAACATGCAGTTCTACTCAAGAGTAAGCAACTAAGCCAAATAAAGCTGTAGAACGCTTATTTGCCTTCTATCTATGCATACTGACACTCCAACAATGTGTTTTCTGCTTCAATTTGACTCATTTTACAAAGGTGCTTAAATCTGGAGTGAACATGCAGTTCTACTCAAGAGTAAGCAACTAAGCGAAATAAAGACATAGAACGCTTATTTGCCTCCTATCTATGCATTCTGACACTCCAACAATGTGTTCTGCTTCAATTTGGCTCATTTTTCAAAGGTGCTTATTTCTGGAGTGAACATGCAGTTCTACTCAAGAGTAAGCAACTAAGCGAAATAAAGCCATAGAACGCTTATTTGCCTTCTATCTATGCATTCTGACACTCCAGCAATGTGTTCTGCTTCAATTTGGCTCATTTTACAAAGGTGCTTATATCTGGAGTGAACATGCAGTTCTACTCAAGAGTAAGCAACTAAGCCAAATAAAGCCGTAGAACGCTTATTTGCCTTCTATCTATACATCCTGACACTCCAACAATGTTTTCTGCTTCAATTTGGGTCATTTTACGAACTTGATAATTTCTGGAGTGAATATGCAGTTCTACTCAAGAGTAAGCAACTAAGCGAAATAAAGCGATGGAACGCTTATTTGCCTTCTATCTATGCATTCTGACACTCCAACAATGTGTTCTGCTTCAATTTGACTCATTTTACAAAGGTGCTTATATCTGGAGTGAACATGCAGTTCTACTCAAGAGTAAGCAACTAAGCCAAATAAAGCCATAGAACGCTTATTTGCCTTCTATCTATGCATTCTGACACTCCAACAATGTGTTCTGCTTCAATTTGGCTAATTTTACAAAGGTGCTTATATCTGGAATGCAGATGCATTTCTACTCAAGAGTAAGCAACTAAGCGAAATAAAGCCATAGAACGCTTATTTGCCTTCTATCTATACATTCTGACACTCCAACAATGTTTTCTGCTTCAATTTGGGTCATTTTACGAACTTGATAATTTCTGGAGTGAATATGCAGTTCTACTCAAGAGTAAGCAACTAAGCGAAATAAAGCGATGGAACGCTTATTTGCCTTCTATCTATGCATTCTGACACTCCAACAATGTGTTCTGCTTCAATTTGACTCATTTTACAAAGGTGCTTATATCTGGAGTGAACATGCAGTTCTACTCAAGAGTAAGCAACTAAGCGAAATAAAGCCATAGAACGCTTATTTGCCTTCTATCTATGCTTTCTGACACTCCAACAATGTGTTCTGCTTCAATTTCGCTCATTTTACAAAGGTGCTTATATCTGGAGTGAATATGCAGTTCTACTCAAGAGTAAGCAACTAAGCGAAATAAAGCCATAGAACGCTTATGTGCCTTCTGTCTATGCATTTTGACACTCCAACAATGTGTTCTGCTTCAATTTGGCTCATTTTACAAAGGTGCTTATATCTGGAGTGAACATGCAGTTCTACTCAAGAGTAAGCAACTAAGCGAAATAAAGCCATGGAACGCTTATTTGCCTTCTACCTATGCATTCTGACACTCCAACAATGTGTTCTGCTTCAATTTGTCTCATTTTACAAAGGTGCTTATTCCTGGAGTGAATATGCAGTTCTACTCAAGAGTAAGCAACTAAGCGAAATAAAGCCATGGAACGCTTATTTGCCTTCTATCTATGCATTCTGACACTCCAACAATGTGTTCTGCTTCAATTTGACTCATTTTACAAAGATGCTTATTTCTGGAGTGAACATGCAATTCTACTCAAGAGTAAGCAGCTAAGCGAAATAAACCTATAGAATGCTTTTTTGCCTTCTATCTATGCATTCTGACACTCCAACAATGTGTTCTGCTTCAATTTGGCTCATTTTACAAAGATGCTTATTTCTGGAGTGAACATGCAGTTCTACTCAAGAGTAAGCAACTAAGCGAAATAAAGCCATGGAACACTTATTTGCCTTCTATCTCTGCATTCTGACACTCCAACAATGTGTTCTGCTTCAATTTGGCTCATTTTACAAAGGTGCTTATTCCTGGAGTGAATATGCAGTTCTACTCAAGAGTAAGCAACTAAGCGAAATAAAGCCATGGAATATTTGCCTTCTATCTATGCATTCTGACACTCCAACAATGTGTTCTGCTTCAATTTGACTCATTTTACAAAGGTGCTTATTCCTGGAGTGAATATGCAGTTTTACTCTAGAGTAAGCAACTAAGCGAAATAAAGCCATGGAACGCTTATTTGCCTTCTATCTATGCATTCTGACACTCCGACAATGTTTTCTGCTTCAATTTGGGTCATTTCACAAAGGTGCTCATTTCTTGAGTGAATAAGCAGTTCTACTCAAGAGTAAGCAACTAAGCGAAATAAAGCCATGGAACGCTTATTTGCCTTCTATCTATGCATTCTGACACTCCAACAATGTTTTCTGCTTCAATTTGGGTCATTTCACAAAGGTGCTCATTTCTTGAGTGAATAAGCAGTTCTACTCAAGAGTAAGCAACTAAGCGAAATAAAGCCATGGAACGCTTATTTGCCTTCTAGCCATGCATTCTGACACTCCAACAATGTGTTCTGCTTCAATTTGACTCATTTTACAAAGGTGCTTATTCCTGGAGTGAATATGCAGTTTTACTCTAGAGTAAGCAACTAAGCGAAATAAAGCCATGGAACGCTTATTTGCCTTCTATCTATGCATTCTGACACTCCAACAATGTTTTCTGCTTCAATTTGGGTCATTTCACAAAGGTGCTCATTTCTTGAGTGAATAAGCAGTTCTACTCAAGAGTAAGCAACTAAGCGAAATAAAGCCATGGAGCGCTTATTTGCCTTCTATCTATGCATTCTGACACTCCAACAATGTTTTCTGCTTCAATTTGGGTCATTTCACAAAGGTGCTCATTTCTTGAGTGAATAAGCAGTTCTACTCAAGAGTAAGCAACTAAGCGAAATAAAGTCATGGAACGCTTATTTGCCTTCTATCTATGCATTCTGACACTCCAACAATGTGTTCTGCTTCAATTTGGCTCATTTTACAAAGATGCTTATTTCTGGAGTGAACATGCAGTTCTCCTCAAGAGTAAGCAGCTAAGCGAAATAAACCTATAGAATGCTTTTTTGCCTTCTATCTATGCATTCTGACACTCCAACAATGTGTTCTGCTTCAATTTGGCTCATTTTACTAAGATGCTTATTTCTGGAGTGAACATGCAGTTCTACTCAAGAGTAAGCAACTAAGCGAAATAAAGCCATGGAACGCTTATTTGCCTTCTATCTCTGCATTCTGACACTCCAACAATGTGTTCTGCTTCAATTTGACTCATTTTACAAAGGTGCTTATTCCTGGAGTGAACATGCAGTTCTACTCAAGAGTAAGCAACTAAGCGAAATAAAGACATGGAACGCTTATTTGCCTTCTATCTACCGTGTTTCTCCTAAAATAAGACGTGCCTCTAAAATAAGCCATGGCACGATCTTTTGAAGGCCAAAAAATGACATCCCCCCAAAATAAGACGTGTTGGGGGAGCCAGCGGGACGACCCAGAGCGAGCCGGCAAACGCAGCAGCGCGTGCTGCGCCGAGCCCCAGCACAGCGGGAGCCCCAGCACAGTGACGCGCGGAGCTCAGGCTGAACGGGCCCCAGGACCCGGCAGCGGGCGGCGCGCGAAGCCGCAGGACCCGAGAAGAGCTCGCAGCAGCCCCAGCCGCGTCGCGCTGCACTGCGTGAACCCCAGGGACCCAGCAGCGGGTCCTGGGGCTTCGCGCGGCACGGCTGAGGCTGCTGGCTCCTGCCGGGTCCTGCGGCTTCGCGCGCCGCCCGCTGCCGGGTCCCTGGGCTTCACGCGGTGCGGCGCGGCGCGGCTGGGGCTGCTGCCGGCTGCTGCCGGGTCCTGCGGCTTCGCGCGCCGCCCGCTGTCGGGTCCCTGGGCTTCACGCGGTGCGGTGCGGCGCGGCGCGCGAAGCTGCAGGACTCGGTAGGAGCCGGCAGCAGTCCCAACCGCGCCGCGTGAAGCCCAGGGACCCGGCAACGGGCTCAGCGGGCGGCGCACGAAGCCGCAGCACCCGGCAGGAGCCGGCAGCAGCCCCAGCCATGCCGCGCCGCATCGCGTGAAGCCCAGGGACCTGGCAGCGGGCGGCGCGCGAAGCCGCAGGAGCCAGCAGCAGCAGCCTCAGCCGCGCCGCACGAAGCCCCAGGACCAGGCAGCGGGCTCAACGGGCGGCGCACGAAGCCACAGGAGCCGGCAGCAGCCGGCAGGAGCCTCAGCCGCGCTGCGCTGCGTGAAGCCCCAGGACCCAGCAGCGGGCGGCGCGCGATGCTGCAGGAGCCGGCAGGAGCCGGCAGCAGCCACAGCCGTGCCGCATGAAGCCCTGGGACCCAGCAGCAGGCTCAGCGGGCGGTGCAAGAAAGCCCTGTACCATACGTAACAATAAGACATCCCCCGAAAATAAGCCGCGATGTATTTTTTTAAAAGAAAAATAAATATAAGAAGTGTCTTATTTTAGGAGAAACACGGTATGCATTCTGACACTCCAACAATGTTTTCTGCTTCAATTTGGGTCATTTCACAAAGGTGCTCATTTCTTGAGTGAATATGCAGTTCTACTCAAGAGTAAGCAACTAAGCGAAATAAAGACATGGAACGCTTATTTGCCTTCTATCTACGCATTCTGACACTCCAACAATGTTTTCTGCTTCAATTTGGGTCATTTCACAAAGGTGCTCATTTCTTGAGTGAATATGCAGTTCTACTCAAGAGTAAGCAACTAAGCGAAATAAAGACATGGAACGCTTATTTGCCTTCTATCTACGCATTCTGACACTCCAACAATGTGTTCTGCTTCAATTTGACTCATTTTACAAAGGTGCTTATATCTGGAGTGAACATGCAGTTCTACTCAAGAGTAAGCAACTAAGCCAAATAAAGCCGTAGAACGATTATTTGCCTTCTATCTATGCATTCTGACACTCCAACAATGTGTTCTGCTTCAATTTGACTCATTTTACAAAGATGCTTATTTCTGGAGTGAACATGCAGTTCTACTCAAGAGTAAGCAACTAAGCGAAATAAAGCCATAGAACGCTTATTTGCCTTCTATCTCTGCATTCTGACACTCCAACAATGTGTTCTGCTTCATTTTGACTCATTTTACAAAGGTGCTTATATCTGGAGTGAACATGCAGTTCTACTCAAGAGTAAGCAACTAAGCCAAATAAAGCCGTAGAACGCTTATTTGCCTTCTATCAATACATTCTGACACTCCAACAATGTGTTCTGCTTCAATTTGGCTAATTTTCCAAAGGTGCTTATATCTGGAATGCAGATGCATTTCTACTCAAGTGTAAGCAACTAAGCGAAATAAAGCCATAGAACGCTTATTTGCCTTCTATCTATGCATTCTGACACTCCAACAATGTGTTCTGCTTCAATTTGGCTAATTTTACAAAGGTGCTTATATCTGGAGTGAACATGCAGTTCTACTCAAGAGTAAACAACTAAGCCAAATAAAGCCATAGAACGCTTATTTGCCTTCTATCTATACATTCTGACACTCCAGCAATGTGTTCTGCTTCAATTTGGCTCATTTTACAAAGGTGATAATTTCTGGAGTGAATATGCAGTTCTACTCAAGAGTAAGCAACTAAGCGAAATAAAGCCATAGAACGCTTATTAGCCTTCTATCTATGCATTCTGACACTCCAACAATGTGTTCTGCTTCAATTTGGCTCATTTTACAAAGGTGCTTATATCTGGAGTGAACATGCAGTTCTACTCAAGAGTAAGCAACTAAGCGAAATAAAGCCATAGAACGCTTATTTGCCTTCTATCTATGCATTCTGACACTCCAACAATGTGTTCTGCTTCAATTTGACTCATTTTACAAAGGTGCTTATTCCTGGAGTGAACATGCAGTTCTACTCAAGAGTAAGCAGCTAAGCGAAATAAACCTATAGAATGCTTTTTTGCCTTCTATCTATGCATTCTGACACTCCAACAATGTGTTCTGCTTCAATTTGGCTAATTTTACAAAGGTGCTTATATCTGGAATGCAGATGCATTTCTACTCAAGCGTAAGCAAGTAAGCGAAATAAAGCCATAGAACGCTTATTTGCCTTCTTTCTATGCATTCTGACACTCCAACAATGTGTTCTGCTTCAATTTGGCTCATTTTACAAAGGTGATAATTTCTGGAGTGAATATGCAGTTCTACTCAAGAGTAAGCAACTAAGCGAAATAAAGCCATAGAACGCTTATTTGCCTTCTATCTATGCATTCTGAGACTCCAACAATGTGTTCTGCTTCAATTTGGCTCATTTTTCAAAGGTGCTTATTTCTGGAATGAATATACAGTTCTACTCAAGAGTAAGCAACTAAGCGAAATAAAACCATAGAACGCTTATTTGCCTTCTATCTATACATTCTGACACTCCAACAATGTGTTCTGCTTCAATTTGGCTCGTTTTACAAAGGTGCAAATTTCTGGAGTGCAGATGCATTTCTACTCAAGAGTAAGCAACTAAGCAAAATAAAGCCATAGAACGCTTATTTCCCTTCTATCTATGCTTTCTGACACTCCAACAATGTGTTCTGCTTCAATTTGGCTCATTTTACAAAGGTGCTTATATCTGGAGTGAACATGCAGTTCTACTCAAGAGTAAGCAGCTAAGCAAAATAAACCAATAGAATGCTTTTTTGCCTTCTATCTATGCATTCTGACACTCCAACAATGTGTTCTGCTTCAATTTGGCTCATTTTACAAAGGTGCTTATATCTGGAGTGAACATGCCGTTCTACTCAAGAGTAAGCAGCTAAGCAAAATAAACCAATAGAATGCTTTTTTGCCTTCTATCTATGCATTCTGACACTCCAACAATGTCTTCTGCTTCAATTTGGCTCATTTTAGAAAGGTGCTTAAATCTGGAGTGAACATGCAGTTCTACTCAAGAGTAAGCAACTAAGCGAAATAAAGCCATAGAACGGTTATTTGCCTCCTATCTATGCATTCTGACACTCCAACAATGTGTTTTCTGCTTCAATTTGGCTCATTTTACAAAGGTGCTTATTTCTGGAGTGAACATGCAGTTCTACTCAAGAGTAAGCAACTAAGCGAAATAAAGCCATAGAACGCTTATTTGCCTTCTATCTATGCATTCTGACACTCCAACAATGTCTTCTGCTTCAATTTGGCTAATTTTACAAAGGTGCTTATATCTGGAGTGAACATGCAGTTCTACTCAAGAGTAAGCAACTAAGCGAAATAAAGCCATAGAACACTTATTTGCCTTCTATCTATGCATTCTGACACTCCAACAATGTGTTCTGCTTCAATTTGACTCATTTTACAAAGGTGCTTATATCTGGAGTGAACATGCAGTTCTACTCAAGAGTAAGCAACTAAGCGAAATAAAGCCATAGAACACTTATTTGCCTTCTATCTATGCATTCTGACACTCCAACAATGTGTTCTGCTTCAATTTGGCTCATTTTACAAAGGTGCTTATATCTGGAGTGAACATGCAGTTCTACTGAAGAGTAATCAACTAAGCGAAATAAAGCCATAGAATGCTTTTTTGCCTTCTATCTATGCATTCTGACACTCCAACAATGTGTTTTGCTTCAATTTGGCTCATTTTACAAAGGTGCTTATATCTGGAGTGAACATGCAGTTCTACCCAAGAGTAAACAACTAAGCCAAATAAAGCCATAGAACGCTTATTTGCCTTCTATCTATACATTCTGACACTCCAACAATGTGTTCTGCTTCAATTTGGCTCATTTTACAAAGGTGCTAATTTCTGGAGTGAATATGCATTTCTACTCAAGAGTAAGCAACTAAGCCAAATAAAGCCATAGAACGCTTATTTGCCTTCTATCTATGCATTCTGACACTCCAACAATGTGTTCTGCTTCAATTTGGCTAATTTTACAAAGGTGCTTATATCTGGAATGCAGATGCATTTCTACTCAAGAGTAAGCAACTAAGCGAAATAAAGCCATAGAACGCTTATTTGCCTTCTATCTATGCTTTCTGACACTCCAACAATGTGTTCTGCTTCAATTTCGCTCATTTTACAAAGGTGCTTATATCTGGAGTGAATATGCAGTTCTACTCAAGAATAAGCAACTAAGCGAAATAAAGCCATAGAACGCTTATGTGCCTTCTATCTATGCATTCTGACCCTCCAACAATGTGTTCTGCTTCTATTTGACTCATTTTACAAAGGTGCTTATTTCTGGAGGGAACATGCAGTTCTACTCAAGAGTAAGCAACTAAGCGAAATAAAGCCATGGAACGCTTATTTGCCTTCTATCTATGCATTCTGACACTCCAACAATGTCTTCTGCTTCAATTTGGCTAATTTTACAAAGGTGCTTATATCTGGAGTGAACATGCAGTTCTACTCAAGAGTAAGCAACTTAGCGAAATAAAGCCATAGAACACTTATTTGCCTTCTATCTATGCATTCTGACACTCCAACAATGTGTTCTGCTTCAATTTGGCTCATTTTACAAAGGTGCTTATATCTGGAGTGAACATGCAGTTCTACTCAAGAGTAAGCAACTAAACGAAATAAAGCCATAGAACGCTTTTTTACCTTCTATCTATGCCTTCTGACACTCCAACAATGTGTTCTGCTTCAATTTGGCTAATTTTACAAAGGTGCTTATATCTGGAGTGAACATGCAGTTCTACTCAAGAGTAAGCAACTAAGCCAAATAAAGCCGTAGAACGCTTATTTGCCTTCTATCTATGCATTCTGACACTCCAACAATGTGTTTTCTGCTTCAATTTGGCTCATTTTACAAAGGTGCTTATTTCTGGAGTGAACATGCAGTTCTACTCAAGAGTAAGCAACTAAGCGAAATAAAGCCATAGAACGCTTATTTGCCTTCTATCTATGCATTCTGACACTCCAGCAATGTGTTCTGCTTCAATTTGGCTCATTTTACAAAGGTGCTTATATCTGGAGTGAACATGCAGTTCTACGCAAGAGTAAGCTACTAAGCCAAATAAAGCCGTAGAACGCTATTTGCCTTCTATCTATACATCCTGACACTCCAACAATGTGTTCTGCTTCAATTTGGCTCATTGTACAAAGGTGCTAATTTCTGGAGTGAACATGCATTTCTACTCAAGAGTAAGCAACTAAGCCAAATAAAGCCATAGAACGCATATTTGCCTTCTATCTATGCAATCTGACACTCCAACAATTTGTTCTGCTTCAATTTGGCTAATTTTACAAAGGTGCTTATATCTGGAATGCAGATGCATTTCTACTCAAGAGTAAGCAACTAAGCGAAATAAAGCCATAGAACGCTTATTTGCCTTCTATCTATGCATTCTGACACTCCAACAATGTGTTCTGCTTCAAGTTGGCTAATTTTAGAAAGGTGCTTATTTCTGGAGTGAACATGCAGTTCTACTCAAGAGTAAGCAACTAAGCCAAATAAAGCCGTAGAACGCTTATTTGCCTTCTATCTATGCATTCTGACACTCCAACAATGTGTTTTCTGCTTCAATTTGGCTCATTTTACAAAGGTGCTTATTTCTGGAGTGAACATGCAGTTCTACTCAAGAGTAAGCAACTAAGCGAAATAAAGCCATAGAACGCTTATTTGCCTTCTATCTATGCATTCTGACACTCCAACAATGTGTTCTGCTTCAATTTGGCTCATTTTTCAAAGGTGCTTATTTCTGGAGTGAACATGCAGTTCTACTCAAGAGTAAGCAACTAAGCGAAATAAAGCCATAGAACACTTATTTGCCTTCTATCTATGCATTCTGACACTCCAACAATGTGTTCTGCTTCAATTTGGCTCATTTTACAAAGGTGCTTATATCTGGAGTGAACATGCAGTTCTACTCAAGAGTAATCAACTAAGCGAAATAAAGCCATAGAACGCTTTTTTGCCTTCTATCTATGCATTCTGACACTCCAACAATGTGTTTTGCTTCAATTTGGCTCATTTTACAAAGGTGCTTATATCTGGAGTGAACATGCAGTTCTACCCAAGAGTAAACAACTAAGCCAAATAAAGCCATAGAACGCTTATTTGCCTTCTATCTATGCCTTCTGACACTCCAACAATGTGTTCTGCTTCAATTTGGCTAATTTTACAAAGGTGCTTATATCTGGAGTGAACATGCAGTTCTACTCAAGAGTAAGCAACTAAGCCAAATAAAGCCGTAGAACGCTTATTTGCCTTCTATCTATGCATTCTGACACTCCAACAATGTGTTTTCTGCTTCAATTTGGCTCATTTTACAAAGGTGCTTATTTCTGGAGTGAACATGCAGTTCTACTCAAGAGTAAGCAACTAAGCGAAATAAAGCCATAGAACGCTTATTTGCCTTCTATCTATGCATTCTGACACTCCAGCAATGTGTTCTGCTTCAATTTGGCTCATTTTACAAAGGTGCTTATATCTGGAGTGAACATGCAGTTCTACGCAAGAGTAAGCTACTAAGCCAAATAAAGCCGTAGAACGCTATTTGCCTTCTATCTATACATCCTGACACTCCAACAATGTGTTCTGCTTCAATTTGGCTCATTGTACAAAGGTGCTAATTTCTGGAGTGAACATGCATTTCTACTCAAGAGTAAGCAACTAAGCCAAATAAAGCCATAGAACGCATATTTGCCTTCTATCTATGCAATCTGACACTCCAACAATTTGTTCTGCTTCAATTTGGCTAATTTTACAAAGGTGCTTATATCTGGAATGCAGATGCATTTCTACTCAAGAGTAAGCAACTAAGCGAAATAAAGCCATAGAACGCTTATTTGCCTTCTATCTATGCATTCTGACACTCCAACAATGTGTTCTGCTTCAATTTGGCTAATTTTAGAAAGGTGCTTATTTCTGGAGTGAACATGCAGTTCTACTCAAGAGTAAGCAACTAAGCCAAATAAAGCCGTAGAACGCTTATTTGCCTTCTATCTATGCATTCTGACACTCCAACAATGTGTTTTCTGCTTCAATTTGGCTCATTTTACAAAGGTGCTTATTTCTGGAGTGAACATGCAGTTCTACTCAAGAGTAAGCAACTAAGCGAAATAAAGCCATAGAACGCTTATTTGCCTTCTATCTATGCATTCTGACACTCCAACAATGTGTTCTGCTTCAATTTGGCTCATTTTTCAAAGGTGCTTATTTCTGGAGTGAACATGCAGTTCTACTCAAGAGTAAGCAACTAAGCGAAATAAAGCCATAGAACACTTATTTGCCTTCTATCTATGCATTCTGACACTCCAACAATGTGTTCTGCTTCAATTTGGCTCATTTTACAAAGGTGCTTATATCTGGAGTGAACATGCAGTTCTACTCAAGAGTAATCAACTAAGCGAAATAAAGCCATAGAATGCTTTTTTGCCTTCTATCTATGCATTCTGACACTCCAACAATGTGTTTTGCTTCAATTTGGCTCATTTTACAAAGGTGCTTATATCTGGAGTGAACATGCAGTTCTACCCAAGAGTAAACAACTAAGCCAAATAAAGCCATAGAACGCTTATTTGCCTTCTATCTATACATTCTGACACTCCAACAATGTGTTCTGCTTCAATTTGGCTCATTTTACAAAGGTGCTAATTTCTGGAGTGAATATGCATTTCTACTCAAGAGTAAGCAACTAAGCCAAATAAAGCCATAGAACGCTTATTTGCCTTCTATCTATGCATTCTGACACTCCAACAATGTGTTCTGCTTCAATTTGGCTAATTTTACAAAGGTGCTTATATCTGGAATGCAGATGCATTTCTACTCAAGAGTAAGCAACTAAGCGAAATAAAGCCATAGAACGCTTATTTGCCTTCTATCTATGCTTTCTGACACTCCAACAATGTGTTCTGCTTCAATTTCGCTCATTTTACAAAGGTGCTTATATCTGGAGTGAATATGCAGTTCTACTCAAGAGTAAGCAACTAAGCGAAATAAAGCCATAGAACGCTTATGTGCCTTCTATCTATGCATTCTGACCCTCCAACAATGTGTTCTGCTTCTATTTGACTCATTTTACAAAGGTGCTTATTTCTGGAGTGAACATGCAGTTCTACTCAAGAGTAAGCAACTAAGCGAAATAAAGCCATGGAACGCTTATTTGCCTTCTATCTATGCATTCTGACATTCCAACAATGTCTTCTGCTTCAATTTGGCTAATTTTACAAAGGTGCTTATATCTGGAGTGAACATGCAGTTCTACTCAAGAGTAAGCAACTAAGCGAAATAAAGCCATAGAACACTTATTTGCCTTCTATCTATGCATTCTGACACTCCAACAATGTGTTCTGCTTCAATTTGGCTAATTTTACAAAGGTGCTTATATCTGGAGTGAACATGCAGTTCTACTCAAGAGTAAGCAACTAAGCCAAATAAAGCCGTAGAACGCTTATTTGCCTTCTATCTATGCATTCTGACACTCCAACAATGTGTTTTCTGCTTCAATTTGGCTCATTTTACAAAGGTGCTTATTTCTGGAGTGAACATGCAGTTCTACTCAAGAGTAAGCAACTAAGCGAAATAAAGCCATAGAACGCTTATTTGCCTTCTATCTATGCATTCTGACACTCCAGCAATGTGTTCTGCTTCAATTTGGCTCATTTTACAAAGGTGCTTATATCTGGAGTGAACATGCAGTTCTACGCAAGAGTAAGCTACTAAGCCAAATAAAGCCGTAGAACGCTATTTGCCTTCTATCTATACATCCTGACACTCCAACAATGTGTTCTGCTTCAATTTGGCTCATTGTACAAAGGTGCTAATTTCTGGAGTGAACATGCATTTCTACTCAAGAGTAAGCAACTAAGCCAAATAAAGCCATAGAACGCATATTTGCCTTCTATCTATGCAATCTGACACTCCAACAATTTGTTCTGCTTCAATTTGGCTAATTTTACAAAGGTGCTTATATCTGGAATGCAGATGCATTTCTACTCAAGAGTAAGCAACTAAGCGAAATAAAGCCATAGAATGCTTATTTGCCTTCTATCTATGCATTCTGACACTCCAACAATGTGTTCTGCTTCAATTTGGCTAATTTTACAAAGGTGCTTATTTCTGGAGTGAACATGCAGTTCTACTCAAGAGTAAGCAACTAAGCCAAATAAAGCCGTAGAACGCTTATTTGCCTTCTATCTATGCATTCTGACACTCCAACAATGTGTTTTCTGCTTCAATTTGGCTCATTTTACAAAGGTGCTTATTTCTGGAGTGAACATGCAGTTCTACTCAAGAGTAAGCAACTAAGCGAAATAAAGCCATAGAACGCTTATTTGCCTTCTATCTATGCATTCTGACACTCCAACAATGTGTTCTGCTTCAATTTGGCTCATTTTTCAAAGGTGCTTATTTCTGGAGTGAATATGCAGTTCTACTCAAGAGTAAGCAACTAAGCGAAATAAAGCCATAGAACACTTATTTGCCTTCTATCTATGCATTCTGACACTCCAACAATGTGTTCTGCTTCAATTTGGCTCATTTTACAAAGGTGCTTATATCTGGAGTGAACATGCAGTTCTACTCAAGAGTAATCAACTAAGCGAAATAAAGCCATAGAACGCTTTTTTGCCTTCTATCTATGCATTCTGACACTCCAACAATGTGTTTTGCTTCAATTTGGCTCATTTTACAAAGGTGCTTATATCTGGAGTGAACATGCAGTTCTACCCAAGAGTAAACAACTAAGCCAAATAAAGCCATAGAACGCTTATTTGCCTTCTATCTATACATTCTGACACTCCAACAATGTGTTCTGCTTCAATTTGGCTCATTTTACAAAGGTGCTAATTTCTGGAGTGAATATGCATTTCTACTCAAGAGTAAGCAACTAAGCCAAATAAAGCCATAGAACGCTTATTTGCCTTCTATCTATGCATTCTGACACTCCAACAATGTGTTCTGCTTCAATTTGGCTAATTTTACAAAGGTGCTTATATCTGGAATGCAGATGCATTTCTACTCAAGAGTAAGCAACTAAGCGAAATAAAGCCATAGAACGCTTATTTGCCTTCTATCTATGCTTTCTGACACTCCAACAATGTGTTCTGCTTCAATTTCGCTCATTTTACAAAGGTGCTTATATCTGGAGTGAATATGCAGTTCTACTCAAGAGTAAGCAACTAAGCGAAATAAAGCCATAGAACGCTTATGTGCCTTCTATCTATGCATTCTGACCCTCCAACAATGTGTTCTGCTTCTATTTGACTCATTTTACAAAGGTGCTTATTTCTGGAGTGAACATGCAGTTCTACTCAAGAGTAAGCAACTAAGCGAAATAAAGCCATGGAACGCTTATTTGCCTTCTATCTATGCATTCTGACATTCCAACAATGTCTTCTGCTTCAATTTGGCTAATTTTACAAAGGTGCTTATATCTGGAGTGAACATGCAGTTCTACTCAAGAGTAAGCAACTAAGCGAAATAAAGCCATAGAACACTTATTTGCCTTCTATCTATGCATTCTGACACTCCAACAATGTGTTCTGCTTCAATTTGGCTAATTTTACAAAGGTGCTTATATCTGGAGTGAACATGCAGTTCTACTCAAGAGTAAGCAACTAAGCCAAATAAAGCCGTAGAACGCTTATTTGCCTTCTATCTATGCATTCTGACACTCCAACAATGTGTTTTCTGCTTCAATTTGGCTCATTTTACAAAGGTGCTTATTTCTGGAGTGAACATGCAGTTCTACTCAAGAGTAAGCAACTAAGCGAAATAAAGCCATAGAACGCTTATTTGCCTTCTATCTATGCATTCTGACACTCCAGCAATGTGTTCTGCTTCAATTTGGCTCATTTTACAAAGGTGCTTATATCTGGAGTGAACATGCAGTTCTACGCAAGAGTAAGCTACTAAGCCAAATAAAGCCGTAGAACGCTATTTGCCTTCTATCTATACATCCTGACACTCCAACAATGTGTTCTGCTTCAATTTGGCTTATTGTACAAAGGTGCTAATTTCTGGAGTGCAGATGCATTTCTACTCAAGAGTAAGCAACTAAGCCAAATAAAGCCATAGAACGCATATTTGCCTTCGATCTATGCATTCTGACACTCCAACAATTTGTTCTGCTTCAATTTGGCTAATTTTACAAAGGTGCTTATATCTGGAATGCAGATGCATTTCTACTCAAGAGTAAGCAACTAAGCGAAATAAAGCCATAGAACGCTTATTTGCCTTCTATCTATGCATTCTGACACTCCAACAATGTGTTCTGCTTCAATTTGGCTAATTTTACAAAGGTGCTTATATCTGGAGTGAACATGCAGTTCTACTCAAGAGTAAGCAACTAAGCCAAATAAAGCCGTAGAACGCTTATTTGCCTTCTATCTATGCATTCTGAAACTCCAACAATGTGTTTTCTGCTTCAATTTGGCTCATTTTACAAAGGTGCTTATTTCTGGAGTGAACATGCAGTTCTACTCAAGAGTAAGCAACTAAGCGAAATAAAGCCATAGAACGCTTATTTGCCTTCTATCTATGCATTCTGACACTCCAACAATGTGTTCTGCTTCAATTTGGCTCATTTTTCAAAGGTGCTTATTTCTGGAGTGAACATGCAGTTCTACTCAAGAGTAAGCAACTAAGCGAAATAAAGCCATAGAACACTTATTTGCCTTCTATCTATGCATTCTGACACTCCAACAATGTGTTCTGCTTCAATTTGGCTCATTTTACAAAGGTGCTTATATCTGGAGTGAACATGCAGTTCTACTCAAGAGTAATCAACTAAGCGAAATAAAGCCATAGAACGCTTTTTTGCCTTCTATCTATGCATTCTGACACTCCAACAATGTGTTTTGCTTCAATTTGGCTCATTTTACAAAGGTGCTTATATCTGGAGTGAACATGCAGTTCTACTCAAGAGTAAGCAACTAAGCCAAATAAAGCCGTAGAACGCTTATTTGCCTTCTATCTATACATCCTGACACTCCAACAATGTGTTCTGCTTCAATTTGGCTCATTGTAAAAAGGTGCTAATTTCTGGAGTGCAGATGCATTTCTACTCAAGAGTAAGCAACTAAACGAAATAAAGCCATAGAACGCTTATTTGCCTTCTATCTATGCATTCTGAAACTCCAACAATGTGTTCTGCTTCAATTTGGCTAATTTTACAAAGGTGCTTATATCTGGAATGCAGATGCATTTCTACTCAAGAGTAAGCAACTAAGCGAAATAAAGCCATAGAACGCTTATTTGCCTTCTATCTATGCATTCTGACACTCCAACAATGTGTTCTGCTTCTATTTGACTCATTTTACAAAGATGCTTATTTCTGGAGTGAACATGCAGTTCTACTCAAGAGTAAGCAACTAAGCGAAATAAAGCCATGGAACGCTTATTTGCCTTCTATCTATGCATTCTGACAGTCCAACAATGTGTTCTGCTTCAATTTGGCTCATTTTACAAAGGTGCTTATATCTGGAGTGAACATGCAGTTCTACTCAAGAGTAAGCAACTAAACGAAATAAAGCCATAGAAGGCTTTTTTGCCTTCTATCTATGCATTCTGACACGCCAACAATGTGTTCTGCTTCAATTTGGCTAATTTTACAAAGGTGCTTATATCTGGAGTGAACATGCAGTTCTACTCAAGAGTAAGCAACTAAGCCAAATAAAGCCGTAGAACGCTTATTTGCCTTCTATCTATGCATTCTGACACTCCAACAATGTGTTTTCTGCTTCAATTTGGCTCATTTTACAAAGGTGCTCATTTCTGGAGTGAACATGCAGTTCTACTCAAGAGTAAGCAACTAAGCGAAATAAAGCCATAGAACGCTTATTTCCCTTCTATCTATGCATTCTGACACTCCAACAATGTCTTCTGCTTCAATTTGGCTAATTTTACAAAGGTGCTTATATCTGGAGTGAACATGCAGTTCTACTCAAGAGTAAGCAACTAAGCGAAATAAAGCCATAGAACACTTATTTGCCTTCTATCTATGCATTCTGACACTCCAACAATGTGTTCTGCTTCAATTTGACTCATTTTACAAAGGTGCTTATATCTGGAGTGAACATGCAGTTCTACTCAAGAGTAAGCAACTAAGCGAAATAAAGCCATAGAACACTTATTTGCCTTCTATCTATGCATTCTGACACTCCAACAATATGTTCTGCTTCAATTTGGCTCATTTTACAAAGGTGCTTATTTCTGGAGTGAATATGCAGTTCTACTCAAGAGTAAGCAACTAAGCGAAATAAAGCCATAGAACGCTTACTTGTCTTCTATCTATGCATTCTGACACTCCAACAATGTGTTTTGCTTCAATTTGGCTCATTTTACAAAGGTGCTTATTTCTGGAGTGAACATGCAGTTCTACTCAAGAGTAAGCAACTAAGCGAAATAAACGTATAGAACGCTTAATTGTCTTCTACCTATGCATTCTGACACTCCAACAATGTGTTTTGCGTCAATTTGGCTCATTTTACAAAGGTGCTTATTTCTGGAGTGAACATGCAGTTCTCCTCAAGAGTAAGCAACTAAGCGAAATAAACCTATAGAACGCTTAATTGTCTTCTATCTATGCATTCTGACACTCCAACAATGTGTTTTGCTTCAATTTGGCTCATTTTACAAAGGTGCTTATTTCTGGAGTTCATATGCATATCTACTCAAGAGTAAGCGACTAAGCGAAATAAACGTATGGAACGCTTATTTGTTTTCTCTCTATGCATTCTGACACTCCAACAATGTGTTTTTATTCAATTTGGCTCATTTTACAAAGGTGCTCATTTCTGGAGTGAACATGCAGTTCTACTCAAGAGTAAGCAACTAAGCGAAATAAACCTATAGAACGCTTACTTGTCTTCTATCTATGCATTCTGACACTCCAACAATGTGTTTTGCAAACGTATGGAAGGGAATAATAGGCATAAAATCCACAAAGAATCATATATTGCTTGGTTAAACTCGCTTGTTGGAACAACTCAGAGGCTGTGAAAGAAGACAGAAGGATAAAAACAGAAGGATAAAAAAAGAATTATTGTAAATGACTTTGATTAGAAATGCAGTAAACAGATGATCAGACCCTCCGAATCTGAAGCATGGGAAGTCCTATTAAAATTTTATAATTTGGTAGTATATTTGGATTAATTGATTAATTGATATTTGTATAATTGGTATAATTTGGAATATGATTGGATGGTTAAAGTGATAAATTTAATAAAAATGATTTTTTAAAAAAGAAAGAAAGTTAGGAGTGTATAAGAAATATTTTTGTTTTTGTTGGTTTTTTGTTTGTATGTTTTCTGTTTTCTTTTTTTAAAATATATTTTTTATTAAGCATTTTATAACATAGAAAACACAAAATTTCAAAAAACACAACAATACAAAAGTACATCAATACAAACAAAACAAAACAAAAACATATCATCTTCAATCAGTTTTTTTAACTCATTGTCTTTTTTACTTCCCCAATTCCCCACTATCTGATTTTCCTTTTTAGATACATCTGTAGCAGTTTCTATTTCATCTTTTTTACTTTCATCTTATAATCCCTTTAATTCTTCTTATACTCATCTTACTAATATATACCATTTTATCTGCATTTTAAACTCCTCTTTTCTCCCTAATGCCTTAACTTCTTTATTTCCCTAGATATTCCAACTTCTACTTTCAAAAATAATTCCCTACATATATTTTAAACTTCCTCCATTCTTTTTCGACTTTGTCACTTGTCTGATCCCGGAGTCTTCCTGTCAGTTTTGCCAATTCCATAAAGTCCAGCATTTTCATTTGCCATTCCTGTAACGAGGGCAGTTCCTCTTTTTTCCAATATTTTGCAATTAAGATCCTTGCAGCTGTGGTGGCATACATAAACAAAGTAACATCATTTTTGGGAATTTCTTCCCCCACTATTCCAAGTAAAAAGGCTTCCGGTTTTTTCAGAAATGTATTTTTATATATCTTTTTCATTTCATTATAGATCATTTCCCATAAGCCTTTTACCTTAGGGCATGTCCACCACATGTGATAGAATGAACCAACATCCTCTTTACATTTCCAGCATTTGTTATCACTTTTGTGGTACATTTTCGCTAACTTAACCGGCGTCAGGTACCATCTGTACATCATTTTCATTAGGTTCTCCTTCAACACAGTACATGCCGTAAACTTTATACCCTTCTTCCACAATTTTTCCCAATCCGACATCATTACATTGTGACCCAAATCCTTGGCCCATTCGATCATAACCGATTTTGTTTGCTCATCTTTCAAATGCCATTCTAACAACAAATTATACATTCTGGACAAATTCTTGCTATCTGTCTCTATTAACTCTGTTTCTAGTTTCGATTTTTCTAATTGAAATCCTATCTTTTTATCTAACTTGAATGCTTCATTTATCTGCACATACTGAAACCAATCACTTAACCTATCCTTCAATTGTTCATATGGCCTTAACTTAAATTGGTTTTCCACCTCCATCAAAATGTCTTTATATTTCAGCCTATTCTCGTCCATATTTGTCCTTTTAGGTTTCTTTGCCTCAAGCGGTGAAATCCACCTAGGAGTTTTCCTTTCCAATAAATCTTTGTATCTAATCCATACGTTGAACAATGATTTCCTAATTATATGGTTTTTAAAACCTTTATGTAACTTTACCTTATCATACCATAAATACGCATGCCACCCAAATGCATTATCATGACCTTCCAAATCTAGCACATCATCATTGTCTAACAGAAACCATTCTTTCAGCCAACAAAAGGCTGCAGCTTCAAAATAAATCTTTAAGTCTGGCAATGAGAATCCTCCCCTTTCTTTCACATCTGTCAAAAGTTTATATTTGATCCTGGGTTTCTTCCCTTGCCAGACAAATTTAGACAATGTCTTTTGCCACTCTTGAAAACATTTCATCTTATCCACTATCGGAAGGGCCTGAAATAAAAACAACATTCTTGGCAATACATTCATTTTAACAGTTGCTATTCTGCCCATTAAGGACAGTTTCAACCTTGACCATGTCTCTAAATCCCTTTTGACTTCATTCCATAACTTCTCATAATTATCTTTGTAAAGATTCAAGTTTTTTGCAGTCATATTTACTCCCAGGTATTTCACCTTTTTCACGCATTTAAGTCCTGTGCAGTCTTCTACTCTTTGTCTCTCTTGTATCGTCAAATTCTTTTCTAGTACTTTAGTTTTCCCTTTATTTAACTTAAAACCTGCCACATTACCAAACTCCTGTATTATCTGCAACACTCTTACAGCACTGTGTTCAGGATCCTGCAAAGTTAATACTAAATCGTCTGCAAAGGCTTTTAACTTGTATTGTTTTGTACCTACTGTAATTCCTTTAACACCTTCATCACTCCTTATCATATTCAGTAAGACCTCCAAGACAGAAATAAATAGTAGGGGGGAAAGTGGGCACCCTTGTCTTGTTCCTTTCTCAATTCTTATCTCCTCTGAAACCACATTATTTACAATGATTTTCGCACTTTGCTCAGAATAGATACCATTGATCCCATTAGCAAAGTTTTGACCAACCTCCATTTTAGCAAAGTTTTGTTTCATAAAAGTCCAAGAAATATTATCAAAAGCTTTTTCAGCATCCACAAAAATTAACATTGCTTTTGTGTTTATTTTCATTTCCAGTCTTTCCAAAATATCTACTATGTTTCTTATATTGTCCTTCATATGCCTCCCAGGCAGAAATCCTGCCTGGTCCTTATGTATCAAGTCCTTCAACACCCTTTTCAGTCTTGATGCCAAAATGCTAGCATATATCTTATAGTCCACGTTCAATAAAGAGATTGGTCTGTAATTCTTTACCTGCGTCCTATCCACATCTGGTTTTGGTACCAGAGAGATAAAAGCGTCTTTCCAAGTCTCTGGTGCCCTGCCCCCCCCCCAGAATCTCGTTTGCCACCTCCATTAATGGTTGTATCAACCAATTTTTTAATGTTTTGTAATACTTGGAGGTCAGTCCATCAGTTCCTGGGGCCTTGTCGTTTTTCAACTCTTGAATTGCTATTTCAACCTCTTGTCTTGTTATCAGCTCATTCAGTAGGTTCTTTTGTTGAACTGGAATTTTCTGTAATCCATTTTCCTTTATAAATTTCTCTATACCGTCTTTATCTTCCTTTTCCCTTTTATAAAGCTGTTTATAGTATTTTGTGAAGCATTTCCTTATTTCTGCAGGGTTCTCAATGGACTTTCCTTCGTCCATAATCTTTATGATTGTGTTCTCTTTTTGCCTTTTCTTTAATTGCCACGCCAACAATTTCCCACATTTATTAGCCGATTCAAATGATCTTTGCTTCATTCTTCTAATTTTCTGTGAGGGGCAAGGGGTATTGCGAAGCCCCTCCCCTCCTGAGTTCCAGCCCAGCCCAGAGCACGACGGAGAGCAGGGAGAGCTCCAGCTCCAGTGGGGAAACAGGAAATGGGATCCAAGGCTCTGGCAGGGTAGAAGAGCCAGCGTCCCAGGTGGGACAGGAAGGAGGAAAGAGGGGGGCAGACCCATCCCCCCAACTCCGGAACTTCGCAGAAAGCGTCGGGGGAAGAGGATGGGGCTCCCCAAGTTGTTATGCTGGCGCAAGACGCGCCAAAAGCCATTCGGAGGTTCTGATGAAAGCTGAAAAGATGTGTCTCTGTAAATAGCTCTACCTTTAGCACTGTAAATACGCAGCACCAATAAAAAGATAAAATGCAGAGCGGTGGAGAGTCGTTACTCTGAAGTAGTCCCATCCGACCACTGTGACAGCAACCTCCGAATCTTTTTTGGGGCTACTTTGGAGTTGCCGGGATGAGCGCGCCAGAAGCGGAGACATGGCGGCAGATCGCGGAGAAAGCCCAGCAGGACCTGCAGGAACTGGCGTTGCAGGCACAGGGGGAATTAAAGGCGGCGAAGCAAGAAACGGAGAAAATTAAAGAGGACAGGCACAACCTTGCTGAACAGGTGAGAGCACTTCAGGACAAAGAGCAGCAGTTAAGGGCGGTAGCCGTGGACCTCCAAAACAAGTTGGATGCAGAGAAGAATAAGGGAGGAGGGGGAGCCCAACTCCAAGTGCTGCCAGGAAGGAGAGCAGGGACCCTAGTAAGCAAGTTCAATGGAGACCCGAGGGAATATCATGGCTTTGAGACTGAGATCGTGTATGCTCTTGAGCTGCACCATGATGAGTTCCCTGATGATGGGCACAGGGTAGCGTTTATTGTGGAACACCTTACCGGGGCAGCCAGGGAGTGGCTCAGACCATTAATCGCGACAAAAAATCCTTGCATGAAGAATGTCAAACTATTTTTAGAGGCTTTAAAAACTATGTATGCGTCCGATAGCCATATGGACCAGACCAAAGAGGAACTGCATAATTTAAGACAAAGAACAATGACAGTTTGCGAATATTGGGCGAGATTCACCATGCTGGTGCACAGACTGGGGTGGGAACTGCACTCGCCTCCAATGGAAGCGGCGTTCTACCTGGGGTTAAATGAGGATGTGAAAGATGAGCTCTCGAGAGGTCCAAAGCCCAGTAATATGGATCAGCTGAGCAAAGCGGCTCTGGCGGTGGGGGTGAGACAGGAATCCCGGTGGAACGACAAGCAAGCAACGCGCGCAAAGCGGGCTTGGTTCCCACGGTTGCAGGAGAAGCCACTCCCCCAACAGCCATCTCACGCCATGCCAGGGGCCAGCCAAGACCAGGAACCCATGCAAATTGATAGCGCGCGCGCGCGCGGGCTTTTCAAACCCCAGCGGCGCCAAGACGCAAGGAGGGAAGAGGCGGGAATTGCTTTCTCTGCAACTCCCCTCAGCATCTCGTCAGAGACTGCGCACATCGCAGGGAATGGCAAGGAAAGGCGGGAACGGTTGTGCCCTCCCCCACTGACGCAGCACCACAGCAGGGAAACGAGACAGCCTGGCTGCAAGAGACAAGGGGCAGCAGCCAGGCGCAGTCAGCACACAACAGCCCCAACCCACCCGCCCGCACAGCGAGGAGCAGTGCCAGCCCACCCCCCCCAGAGCATGGGTGGTTCTAGAAGTGACGCTAACGCTCCATAATGGGTATCCCCTGACGGTCCTCGCGTTAATCGATTCGGGGGCGTCGGCCAACTTCTTTTCGAGAAACTTTGCAGAAGCGCACCAGATCCAACTTCTGCAGCTGGATTTTCCCCTGCACGTCTCCACCATTGACGGCAGGGAGTTGCTGGGAGGGGCCATCACCCACCAGACCCCCCCCCATGAGAATGACGGTGCGGCGACACCCAGAGACACTGGCATTCAACGTCACCACCATCTCAGACCCCCCCATCGTCTTGGGCATGAGCTGGCTGGCGCGCCATGACCCCTCCATCAGTTGGCACCAGAGATGCATCACGTTTGGCTCAGACTATTGTCTGGAGCATTGCATGCAACACCAACCAGGGGAGGGGCCTCCAATAGCCACGGTGGCCACCATGCACGTCAAGGGGGGTGAGACGATACCCAAGCAGTACTGGGACTTGCAGGAGGTCTTCAGTGAAGCGGAATCCGACCACCTGCCCCCGCACAGATCATTTGACTGCCAGATCAACCTGGTGCCGGGGGACACGCTACCCCCAGCCAAGCTGTACTCCATGTCAGATCAGGAGCTGGAGGATCTGCGTGCGTTTATAGACAAGAACCTCAAGAGGGGGTTCATCAGAGAAAGCAAGGCAGCAGGGGGCAGCCCGGTCTTCTGGGTGGACAAGAAAGACACGCAACAGCGCCGTCTGGTGGTGGATTTCAGGCGCCTGAACAACATGACAGAACCGGTGGCTTTCCCGATGCCCAGAGTGGACGATCTGCTGACAGCAGCACGCAGGGGCAAGATCTTCACCAAGCTCGACCTGAGGGGGGCGTACAACTTGATCAGGATCCGGAAAGGCGACGAGTGGAAGACCACAATGTTCACGCCTCTGGGCTCTTTTGAATATCTGGTGATGCCCTTCGGTTTGCAAGGGGGCTCAGCATGCTTCCAGGCCTTCATGCACCACGTCCTGGGGTCCCTTCTCTTCAAGAAATGCCTGGTCTTCTTGGATGACATCCTTATTTACTCCAATGACCCAGAGCAGCATGTGAAGGATGTCAGAGAGGTGTTGCAGCGCCTGAAGGAGCACCACCTGTATGTGAAGCTGGAGAAGTGTAAGTTTCACACCAAAGAGGTGGACTTCCTGGGCTACAAACTGTCAGACGAGGGGCTGGCGATAGACAAGGACAAGGTGCAGGCCATCCTGGACTGGCACAGCCCCAGGACGCGCAAGGATGCCCAACGCCTACTAGGCTTCGCCAACTTCTACAGGAAGTTCATCAAAAACTTCTCTCGCGTTACGGCTCCCATCACGGACTGCCTGAGAGGCAAGCAGAAGTTCAGGTGGACACAGGAAGCGCAAGCAGCGTTCGAAAGCCTCGAGGGTGTTCGCTTCCGACCAGAACCTGTTCCACGTGGTGCAGGATGCGCCCCTATGCGTTGAGACCGATGCTTCAGACAGAGCTTTGGGAGCAATCCTGTTGCAACTGGATGCCAACAGAGAATGGAGACCCTGTGCCTTTTTCTCTAGAAAGCTGACACAGCCAGAACGCAATTACACGGTGTTTGATAAGGAACTTCTCGCGATCCACGCTGCGTTTAAACACTGGAGACATTTCTTGGTGGGCGCCCAGCACCCCATTCAGGTGTGCACGGACCACAAGAACCTGGAGTTCTGGAGAACGGCCAGGGTGCTCAACCAGCGGCAGATACGATGGGCAGAGTTCTTCTCACACTTCAACTTCTCCATCCACTACATACCGGGGGAGCAGAACGTCAGGGCGGATGCCCTCTCCCGCAAGCCAGAGTACATGGAGGAGGAGTTGCCACCAGCACCCCGACACATTTCCCCCCCATCAGCATGGTCCTGCGGAGCAGCAGTGGTGAGCGAGGCAGAACTCACAGCACTGACGGCAGCAGATGAGTTTGCCACCCGCATCTTCAGAGAGCTGCGAGGGGGGAGGGAGCAGGCAAAAGACTTTGAGGAAAGGAGGGGGTTGCTTTTTTACAGGGGAGCCCTGTACCTGCCCACCAACCAGCTCAGAGGTAAGGTCCTCAAGCAGATGCACGACAACCCGACGGCGGGTCATTTCGGAAGGGACAAAACCACTCACCTAGTCATGAGACACTTCTGGTGGCCAGGGGTGCGGGAAGATGTTCGAGACTATGTACGGGGCTGTGACACCTGCCAGCGGGCAAAGGTAGTCAGAGCAGCACCAGCAGGGTTGCTGGAGCCATTAGCCACCCCGCACAGGCCGTGGGAAGTAGTGTCCATGGACTTCATCACAGACCTGCCGTCGTCCAGGGGCAAGACCGCAGTGTTGGTGGTGGTGGACCTTATGTCCAAAATGTGCCATTTTATACCGTGTGCCAGGGCGGTCTCTGCAGAAGAGACAGCCAAACTGTTCGTTGACCACGTATTCAGACTGCATGGATTACCTTTAAGAGTTTTTTCGGACCGAGGCCGCCAATTTGTTACCAGGTTCTGGAGGCGGCTCATGAACCTCCTGCAGGTGGAGGTCAGCTTGTCGACGGCTCGGCACCCGCAGACCAATGGACAGGCGGAGCGGGTCAACGCCATTCTGCAGCAGTACCTGAGATGCTACGTCAGCCAGAGGCAAACGGACTGGGTGGATCGTCTGCCACTGGCAGAATTTGCCTACAACAATGCGGTGCATGTCTCCACAGGGGTGTCGCCCTTTAAGGCCAACTACGGGCGCGACCTCAGATCTTTCCCGGAGAGGGAGGGGGAGGAGGAGGAGGAGGGCCCACAGGCAGAGGATTGGGCAGAGGAGCTGGAGACGGTGCACCAGCAGCTCAGAGAACACTTGGAGAGGGCCAAGGAAGCGTACAAGGGGGCAGATCGCCATAGGCGACCGGGGGAGGTCATCAGGGTGGGGGACAAGGTGTGGCTGTCCTCGGAGGGCCTTCCCACCAGAGGGAGGTGCAAGAAGCTGGCACCCAGAAGGTTGGGCCCCTTCACGGTCACGCAGCAGGTAAACCCGGTGGCATACAGACTGGCACTGCCAGAGGACATGAGGGTGCACCCAGTGTTTCATAGATCGCTGCTGTCTCCGTACAGGGAAAGTAGCAGATTCCGAGACAGCGCACAGACCCCCGAGGGAGGGGGGAGAGAGGAGGCAGGGAGCCACTCAATGAAGCAACGGCCATCCTTGATTCACGACGGGGGGTGGGGGGCCTGGAGTACCTCATGGCATGGGAGGACGCCCCGCCATCCCAAAATGAATGGGTCCCAGCCACCCAGATACAGGAGGAATTCTTAGTGGAAGAATTTCACACCCTCTTCCCACACAGGCCTAAGCCCTGGCACATGGAAAGGGAGGGGGAGGAGGAGGACGCACAGGAGGGGGAAAGCAGGTCACCATGGAGATGGGAAGCAGAGTTTGAGGACACGGAGGAGGAGATATGGGTATCTCCGAGGTCCACTCAGTCAGGAGAAGAGGTGGACTGGCAGCAGATTTTCACCCCCACCAGCTCTGAGGCCACGGATTTTTTGGGCTTTCCCTCTTCCCAGGAGGGAGGAGGGGGACAACGGGACTGGGGGGAGGTGTTCACACCAACCGGCTCGGACGGCACCGGGTTCTTAGGCTTTCAGTCACCACCAACACCCGTGCAACCGCCCAGGAGGGAGGAAGGGGGGCCTGGGGGGGATGGATGTGAGGGGCAAGGGGTATCGCGAAGCCCCTCCCCTCCTGAGTTCCAGCCCAGCCCAGAGCACGACGGAGAGCAGGGAGAGCTCCAGCTCCAGTGGGGAAACAGGAAGTGGGATCCAAGGCTCTGGCAGGGTAGAAGAGCCAGCGTCCCAGGTGGGACAGGAAGGAGGAAAGAGGGGGGGCAGACCCATCCCCCCAACTCCGGAACTTCGCAGAAAGCGTCGGGGGAAGAGGATGGGGCTCCCCAAGTTGTTATGCTGGCGCAAGACGCGCCAAAAGCCATTCGGAGGTTCTGATGAAAGCTGAAAAGATGTGTCTCTGTAAATAGCTCTACCTTTAGCACTGTAAATACGCAGCACCAATAAAAAGATAAAATGCAGAGCGGTGGAGAGTCGTTACTCTGAAGTAGTCCCATCCGACCACTGTGACAGCAACCTCCGAATCTTTTTTGGGGCTACTTTGGAGTTGCCGGGATGAGCGCGCCAGAAGCGGAGACATGGCGGCAGATCGCGGAGAAAGCCCAGCAGGACCTGCAGGAACTGGCGTTGCAGGCACAGGGGGAATTAAAGGCGGCGAAGCAAGAAACGGAGAAAATTAAAGAGGACAGGCACAACCTTGCTGAACAGGTGAGAGCACTTCAGGACAAAGAGCAGCAGTTAAGGGCGGTAGCCGTGGACCTCCAAAACAAGTTGGATGCAGAGAAGAATAAGGGAGGAGGGGGAGCCCAACTCCAAGTGCTGCCAGGAAGGAGAGCAGGGACCCTAGTAAGCAAGTTCAATGGAGACCCGAGGGAATATCATGGCTTTGAGACTGAGATCGTGTATGCTCTTGAGCTGCACCATGATGAGTTCCCTGATGATGGGCACAGGGTAGCGTTTATTGTGGAACACCTTACCGGGGCAGCCAGGGAGTGGCTCAGACCGTTAATCGCGACAAAAAATCCTTGCATGAAGAATGTCAAACTATTTTTAGAGGCTTTAAAAACTATGTATGCGTCCGATAGCCATATGGACCAGACCAAAGAGGAACTGCATAATTTAAGACAAAGAACAATGACAGTTTGCGAATATTGGGCGAGATTCACCATGCTGGTGCACAGACTGGGGTGGGAACTGCACTCGCCTCCAATGGAAGCGGCGTTCTACCTGGGGTTAAATGAGGATGTGAAAGATGAGCTCTCGAGAGGTCCAAAGCCCAGTAATATGGATCAGCTGAGCAAAGCGGCTCTGGCGGTGGGGGTGAGACAGGAATCCCGGTGGAACGACAAGCAAGCAACGCGCGCAAAGCGGGCTTGGTTCCCACGGTTGCAGGAGAAGCCACTCCCCCAACAGCCATCTCACGCCATGCCAGGGGCCAGCCAAGACCAGGAACCCATGCAAATTGATAGCGCGCGCGCGCGCGGGCTTTTCAGACCCCAGCGGCGCCAAGACGCAAGGAGGGAAGAGGCGGGAATTGCTTTCTCTGCAACTCCCCTCAGCATCTCGTCAGAGACTGCGCACATCGCAGGGAATGGCAAGGAAAGGCGGGAACGGTTGTGCCCTCCCCCACTGACGCAGCACCACAGCAGGGAAACGAGACAGCCTGGCTGCAAGAGACAAGGGGCAGCAGCCAGGCGCAGTCAGAACACAACAGCCCCAACCCACCCGCCCGCACAGCGAGGAGCAGCGCCAGCCCACCCCCCCCAGAGCATGGGTGGTTCTAGAAGTGACGCTAACGCTCCATAATGGGTATCCCCTGACGGTCCTCGCGTTAATCGATTCGGGGGCGTCGGCCAACTTCTTTTCGAGAAACTTTGCAGAAGCGCACCAGATCCAACTTCTGCAGCTGGATTTTCCCCTGCACGTCTCCACCATTGACGGCAGGGAGTTGCTGGGAGGGGCCATCACCCACCAGACCCCCCCCCATGAGAATGACGGTGCGGCGACACCCAGAGACACTGGCATTCAACGTCACCACCATCTCAGACCCCCCCATCGTCTTGGGCATGAGCTGGCTGGCGCGCCATGACCCCTCCATCAGTTGGCACCAGAGATGCATCACGTTTGGCTCAGACTATTGTCTGGAGCATTGCATGCAACACCAACCAGGGGAGGGGCCTCCAATAGCCACGGTGGCCACCATGCACGTCAAGGGGGGTGAGACGATACCCAAGCAGTACTGGGACTTGCAGGAGGTCTTCAGTGAAGCGGAATCTGACCACCTGCCCCCGCACAGATCATTTGACTGCCAGATCAACCTGGTGCCGGGGGCCACGCTACCCCCAGCCAAGCTGTACTCCATGTCAGATCAGGAGCTGGAGGATCTGCGTGCGTTTATAGACAAGAACCTCAAGAGGGGGTTCATCAGAGAAAGCAAGGCAGCAGGGGGCAGCCCGGTCTTCTGGGTGGACAAGAAAGACACGCAACAGCGCCGTCTGGTGGTGGATTTCAGGCGCCTGAACAACATGACAGAACCGGTGGCTTTCCCGATGCCCAGAGTGGACGATCTGCTGACAGCAGCACGCAGGGGCAAGATCTTCACCAAGCTCGACCTGAGGGGGGCGTACAACTTGATCAGGATCCGGAAAGGTGACGAGTGGAAGACCACAATGTTCACGCCTCTGGGCTCTTTTGAATATCTGGTGATGCCCTTCGGTTTGCAAGGGGGCTCAGCATGCTTCCAGGCCTTCATGCACCACGTCCTGGGGTCCCTTCTCTTCAAGAAATGCCTGGTCTTCTTGGATGACATCCTTATTTACTCCAATGACCCAGAGCAGCATGTGAAGGATGTCAGAGAGGTGTTGCAGCGCCTGAAGGAGCACCACCTGTATGTGAAGCTGGAGAAGTGTAAGTTTCACACCAAAGAGGTGGACTTCCTGGGCTACAAACTGTCAGACGAGGGGCTGGCGATAGACAAGGACAAGGTGCAGGCCATCCTGGACTGGCACAGCCCCAGGACGCGCAAGGATGCCCAACGCCTACTAGGCTTCGCCAACTTCTACAGGAAGTTCATCAAAAACTTCTCTCGCGTTACGGCTCCCATCACGGACTGCCTGAGAGGCAAGCAGAAGTTCAGGTGGACACAGGAAGCGCAAGCAGCGTTCGAAAGCCTCAAGAGGGTGTTCGCTTCCGACCAGAACCTGTTCCACGTGGTGCAGGATGCGCCCCTATGCGTTGAGACCGATGCTTCAGACAGAGCTTTGGGAGCAATCCTGTTGCAACTGGATGCCAACAGAGAATGGAGACCCTGTGCCTTTTTCTCTAGAAAGCTGACACAGCCAGAACGCAATTACACGGTGTTTGATAAGGAACTTCTCGCGATCCACGCTGCGTTTAAACACTGGAGACATTTCTTGGTGGGCGCCCAGCACCCCATTCAGGTGTGCACGGACCACAAGAACCTGGAGTTCTGGAGAACGGCCAGGGTGCTCAACCAGCGGCAGATACGATGGGCAGAGTTCTTCTCACACTTCAACTTCTCCATCCACTACATACCGGGGGAGCAGAACGTCAGGGCGGATGCCCTCTCCCGCAAGCCAGAGTACATGGAGGAGGAGTTGCCACCAGCACCCCGACACATTTTCCCCCCATCAGCATGGTCCTGCGGAGCAGCAGTGGTGAGCGAGGCAGAACTCACAGCACTGACGGCAGCAGATGAGTTTGCCACCCGCATCTTCAGAGAGCTGCGAGGGGGGAGGGAGCAGGCAAAAGACTTTGAGGAAAGGAGGGGGTTGCTTTTTTACAGGGGAGCCCTGTACCTGCCCACCAACCAGCTCAGAGGTAAGGTCCTCAAGCAGATGCACGACAACCCGACGGCGGGTCATTTCGGAAGGGACAAAACCACTCACCTAGTCATGAGACACTTCTGGTGGCCAGGGGTGCGGGAAGATGTTCGAGACTATGTACGGGGCTGTGACACCTGCCAGCGGGCAAAGGTAGTCAGAGCAGCACCAGCAGGGTTGCTGGAGCCATTAGCCACCCCGCACAGGCCGTGGGAAGTAGTGTCCATGGACTTCATCACAGACCTGCCGTCGTCCAGGGGCAAGACCGCAGTGTTGGTGGTGGTGGACCTTATGTCCAAAATGTGCCATTTTATACCGTGTGCCAGGGCGGTCTCTGCAGAAGAGACAGCCAAACTGTTCGTTGACCACGTATTCAGACTGCATGGATTACCTTTAAGAGTTTTTTCGGACCGAGGCCGCCAATTTGTTACCAGGTTCTGGAGGCGGCTCATGAACCTCCTGCAGGTGGAGGTCAGCTTGTCGACGGCTCGGCACCCGCAGACCAATGGACAGGCGGAGCGGGTCAACGCCATTCTGCAGCAGTACCTGAGATGCTACGTCAGCCAGAGGCAAACGGACTGGGTGGATCGTCTGCCACTGGCAGAATTTGCCTACAACAATGCGGTGCATGTCTCCACAGGGGTGTCGCCCTTTAAGGCCAACTACGGGCGCGACCTCAGATCTTTCCCGGAGAGGGAGGGGGAGGAGGAGGGCCCACAGGCAGAGGATTGGGCAGAGGAGCTGGAGACGGTGCACCAGCAGCTCAGAGAACACTTGGAGAGGGCCAAGGAAGCGTACAAGGGGGCAGATCGCCATAGGCGACCGGGGGAGGTCATCAGGGTGGGGGACAAGGTGTGGCTGTCCTCGGAGGGCCTTCCCACCAGAGGGAGGTGCAAGAAGCTGGCATCCAGAAGGTTGGGCCCCTTCACGGTCACGCAGCAGGTAAACCCGGTGGCATACAGACTGGCACTGCCAGAGGACATGAGGGTGCACCCAGTGTTTCATAGATCGCTGCTGTCTCCGTACAGGGAAAGTAGCAGATTCCGAGACAGCGCACAGACCCCCGAGGGAGGGGGGGAGAGAGGAGGCAGGGAGCCACTCAATGAAGCAACGGCCATCCTTGATTCACGACGGGGGGTGGGGGGCCTGGAGTACCTCATGGCATGGGAGGACGCCCCGCCATCCCAAAATGAATGGGTCCCAGCCACCCAGATACAGGAGGAATTCTTAGTGGAAGAATTTCACACCCTCTTCCCACACAGGCCTAAGCCCTGGCACATGGAAAGGGAGGGGGAGGAGGAGGACGCACAGGAGGGGGAAAGCAGGTCACCATGGAGATGGGAAGCAGAGTTTGAGGACACGGAGGAGGAGATATGGGTATCTCCGAGGTCCACTCAGTCAGGAGAAGAGGTGGACTGGCAGCAGATTTTCACCCCCACCAGCTCTGAGGCCACGGATTTTTTGGGCTTTCCCTCTTCCCAGGAGGGAGGAGGGGGACAACGGGACTGGGGGGAGGTGTTCACACCAACCGGCTCGGACGGCACCGGGTTCTTAGGCTTTCAGTCACCACCAACACCCGTGCAACCGCCCAGGAGGGAGGAAGGGGGGCCTGGGGGGGATGGATGTGAGGGGCAAGGGGTATCGCGAAGCCCCTCCCCTCCTGAGTTCCAGCCCAGCCCAGAGCACGACGGAGAGCAGGGAGAGCTCCAGCTCCAGTGGGGAAACAGGAAGTGGGATCCAAGGCTCTGGCAGGGTAGAAGAGCCAGCGTCCCAGGTGGGACAGGAAGGAGGAAAGAGGGGGGGCAGACCCATCCCCCCAACTCCGGAACTTCGCAGAAAGCGTCGGGGGAAGAGGATGGGGCTCCCCAAGTTGTTATGCTGGCGCAAGACGCGCCAAAAGCCATTCGGAGGTTCTGATGAAAGCTGAAAAGATGTGTCTCTGTAAATAGCTCTACCTTTAGCACTGTAAATACGCAGCACCAATAAAAAGATAAAATGCAGAGCGGTGGAGAGTCGTTACTCTGAAGTAGTCCCATCCGACCACTGTGACATTTTCCATTCAATTTCTTCATTTATTATTTGGGAATACTGTACTTGTAAGGCTTTTATCTCTTTTTGAATTTCCTGACTTTTCGGATTTGCTCTTAACTTTTTTTCTTTCTCTTTCAACTTATCCAAAATATTGTCCTTCTTCTCATTTCTCGCCTTTTTCCAGATTGCATTCTGCTGGATCAAAAATCCTCTCATTACTGCTTTACTAGCATCCCAAACCACTCGAATGTCCGATCCTTTATTTAAATTTAATTCAAAATAATCCTTCAATATCTTCTGGGCCTTATTATTTATCTCCTCGTTTCTCAACAGAGAGTCATTCATTCTCCATCTAAACGAACCCTGCAGATGTTGTTTTAACTCCATTAATACAGCGTTGTGGTCTGAATAAGTTCTAGGGCTTATCTCGCTTTTCGTCACTTTTGGACACAGGTCCTTTGTAATCCATATATGATCCAATCTACTTCCTGACTTTTGCGAGTCCGAAAAAAAGGTGAACTCTTTCTCCAGTGGGTTTCTCAGCCTCCATACATCTACCAGATCTAAATTGTCCACTAAGTCAAAAAAAGTCTTTGGAAGCCTTCCATCATTAGATAGCTTTTGTCTTTGAGTTCTATCCATCATAGTTGATACAACTCCATTAAAGTCCCCCATCATTATAATCCAAATAGTCCAACAACGCCGTATGTATATTTTTGAAGAATTCTGATTTAGCTTCATTTGGTGCATATATTCCCAGTATCAAACACTTTTCACCTTGCATAGATATTTCCACCGCAATATATCTCCCTGCTTCATCCTTGAACAACAGTTTAGGGTTATATTTTTCCTTTGCATAAATGACTATGCCTCTTTTCTTAACTTTGTCAGAAGATATAAATTCTTGACCCAATGATTTATTTTGCAAAATTTTTCTGTGAGTCTCTTGTAAACAAATTATATCCAAATTCTGCTTTTTTACCACATGATATATCTTCCTTCTTTTAAAGCATGAATTTAGTCCATGCACATTCCATGAAAGCACTCTTAACGCCATCTTGCCTTACTCTGTTTCTTGCTCGCCTTCCCCTGGCCCTGCTCCTGTTCCCGGTCCTGCTCCTGCGAACAGATCTAAATCAAAGGCTCCTGGTCCGGCCCCTGCTCCCAATTCTTGGCCTCCTCCGATTGGTATCTTAAAATCCTCTGCGTATCTTTCCAGGAATCTTCTTTTATCCTCCACCGATCTAATCTTGTGCTCCTTTTGTTTATATTTAAATGCCAGGCCCTCTGGAAATTTCCACTTAAAGAAAATATTTTTCCTTGTCAGAATCGTTGTCAGATCTGTATATTTATTTCTCTTGGCCAAAAAGAATTTAGGCATTTCTTTAAATAAAATTATCGAATGTTGAAGGACTTCGAATTTTTTTTGGTAGTGGTGGCTTAGTATCTTATCTCTTTGCTCCTTTGTTTGGAAAACCACTATACAATCATTCAGGAAATTAGAGTCTTTTTTATTTTTTGGGCCTACTCTGTAGGCCCTCAAGATAGTGGTTTTTATTTCTTCTTGATCTAGACCCCACCAACCAGCAAATTCTTGTGCAATTAAGTCTTTTAAATTTCCTTTCCCCTTCTCCAATTCCGGCAAATTCCGAACTCGTAATTGATTCTCCTTATCTCTTAATTCTAGGAAGGCCAGCTTTATTTGTGTCTCTTCCTGCAATTTTTCTAGATCTGTTAATTTTGTTGTTTCAATATCTGACACTCTTGTCTGTAATCCAGAGACCTGTGTTTTCACCTCCTGAAGATCTTTTTTCAGCACTCCAAATTCCTCTTTAAATTCCTGGAGACACTTTGTAGTGGCTTTCACCTCTGTAGTTAAACTTTGCAAGCTCTGCTTATTTTCTTTCATAAATTCCAAAATTTGTTCTTGGAAAGTCTGATCTCGAGATTCCCGCCTCAGTTGCATTTTTTTCTCTGTGCCCGACATTTCTTTGTTGTTAATTTAGCCTTTATAATTGCCAAATAATTTGTAATCCACAAGGCAGCTAATGTGCCTAGAATCATACCATCCAGTTCTCAAATATATTGTAATCCACACAGCAGCTAATGTGCTCTTAATTCCAAAGCTAACTGTGGAACTGATGGAGATTGTAATCCACACAGCAGCTTATGTGCTCTTAATCCCAGAGTTAATTATGCTCCAAAAGACTTATAATCCGTTCGGCCTCTGATGCGCCAGATTCTCCCTTTGCCAATAACTAAATTTTTATAATCCACCCAGCAGCTAAAGTGCTGGACCAAAAGGTTTTCCAAAATTAAGGATATTTTGTAATCCACACAGCAGCCAGCGTGCTGGAAATCACTTTCATTTTCCACCAACCTTAGAGTTCAATGTATTTTTGTAATCCACACAGCAGCTGATGTGCTGGAAAACACACTCTCTTTTCACAGACAGACTTTCCAAAGTTAAAGTTATTTTGTAATCCACACAGCAGCCAGCGTGCTGGAAATTACTTTCATTTCCCCCAGCCGGTTTTTTAGAGTTCAAAATATTTCTGCAATCCACACAGCAGCTGGTGTGTTGGAGAACACATTCACTTTTCACAGGCAGGCCTTCAAGGTCACAGAGCACCCTCTTAACCCAAACAGCCGGGTAGGCGCTGAGAACCGGTTTCCCTTCTCACAGGCGGGGGTACTTTCTCCCCCCTTTCTTTGCTTTAAAGAGGTATAGCCAAAAATCTATTAAAGTCTATTAAAGTCTATTAAAGTCTATTGCAATCTTCTTCCAACAACTTAACTCAGATAATGTGACAAGTCTTTAGTTCCTAAGTGAATCAATTTCAAACAGTTCCAAATAGCTATGTAAAGACAAGTTTTGCAACTCTTTTGAGACTTTGTTATGTTAACAAAGCCTCTATTGTCTGACAGGTCTTCCGTTCAAGCAAGTGACTGTATTTCAAAGTTCTTTTAAAGCTCTTTCTTATTTAATTGCTTCCAATGCTCTTAAATAGTCTCCCCCCCACCTCTTTAGGGGAGGTTTGACAGCTCTTCTAGGTGAAGTCTTTGCTTTTAATTAGTCTTTGCGGCTTCGGTAACTTCTGCTGCTGCCGCTTCAATCAGTAGATAGGGGCTGGCTTCCTTCTTTATCACCCCTTATCCGTGTCCAAATTTGATTATCCCAATTAGTCCAATTAGCTCTACTTAGTACTCACGGTTTATTTTTGTAAAGTTCCTTTCAAAGGAAGAATCGTCCGCTGTTGCCAGTTAGTCTTGCGGCTTCGCGCTGTCAAGGGAAGCGCTAGGTCCGTTTGCGCTGCAGCTCCTACCCCCTCGCTCTCGGAGGCTTGAAATTAAGCCCTTGCCGGGGAGGGGGGAGCCCGCAAACTGCGCTGCCGAACCGCCACGTTCCCAAAAAGCTCCTTTTGGGATTTCTGAGGGCACCCGCTGCGCCGGAGCGATGTGCCCAGTCCTTGACGCGCCAGGTTTCACTCCGCGAGCAAAACCTCGACCGACATGGCCGCGCGAACGACCGGAAGCCCCGTTTTCTGTTTTCTTTTATAAAATGAATAAATATTATTTTGGGGGGGGGAGTGGAGGGTCCACGAGGATCCGTGTAGATCCACGTTTTACCTGTTCCGAAGATGAGTAACATTATTGTGATAGTTGGCTGGAATGTAGGTGACACATCCCCCCATATGATTTTACGGTTACATAGTAATTTGGGGGAGGTGTTAATCCTTAGGGGCAATGCATACAGCACATTACTTCACAACTATCAATAGTAAATGTCTTTGTGTGTGTTATGGTCTCTTCCTGGTACAATGTATATATTTTTTACCTTTATTGCCCTCCCTTTCTTGGTCCCAAAATAATATGCCAGGTGGTCAAGGCTTTACCTTGATGCTGCTAATGACCTACCATGCTAAATTTTACCAAAGACTAAAGGGAGCTAATTTGGAAGCGCTCTTCAAATGGAAAGCTTTCCCTTTCCAGACTTTAGAAGTTTCACACACACACACACATTTCAAAAAGGTATTTGATGGTTAAAAAGATAATCATATGGAGCTTTAAAAGCAGTTAATTTTTTTTTTTAAGTGAACAGCCCATATTAAGTATAGGGAAAGGGTAAGACCAGCAACTGAACCAAACTTTAATTTTCTGGTAATTTTAGCAGTCATTCAAATTGCAGAACTAGGATTCTGCAACAACAGCTCATGCCACAGCTTTGGAATCCATTTGTCTGTTCTCAGAATATAGGAAGCTGCCATATCAGAATTATTAGTCCACCCAAATCAAAATTGCCAACACTGACTTGCTCTTCAGGCAAAAAACATTTCCATAGAGATGCTGGGGATTGAATCTGGGATCTTTTGCTTGCAAACATAGTGAGCTACAACACTTTTTATATTCTCACTATCGTAGGTATCTGAATTATTCACCCCCACTCTTAAAATAAACAACTTTTTAATATTGAACAATGCTATTAAACTGGTTGCCCAGTACTCTGGATACAAATATTGTAAGCAGAACTTACAATAAGCTGCCTGAAGTAGATTTGAAAAAATAGAACAAGAGTAGGAGGCAGCTTTCTTTCTTTTTATATGTCCTCCCTGCCCCATTTTGCATGCAAATTCCCCCCCCCGTGCCCTTCGATGTTACTCCAATGAATGGTGAGCCCAGTAAACACGCTCCTCCACACACACCCCACTGGCAAATTATCCTCTTTTTTGCTCTTCTAAAGATGTCCATACTCCCCCAATTCCTGTTCTATTTTCAGACCTTACCTGGACTTATCCCCCTTTCCCAACTGTCTCACTGGCACAGCTTACTTAACAATATTATTTCAGAAAGAAGGAGAAGCAGAGTGACACATCAGACTTTATATTGTCCCAAGACCAAAGGAGGTCTCAGGGGCCCAGGTTTAGGCAATTAAAGCAAATAGTGCACAAATGCTTTATAACTTATTCAAGCATGGTGTTTGGAAGAGAGAGAAAAACAAAGTCATATTTGAACTCGAAATAAAATGATTTTTTCTGTTAATACAGTATTTTATTTAGATTTTTTTATTTCATGGATTAATTTTAGGCCTTTAAGAACAAAAGAACTGCTAAGTGCTAAAAGTTCCCACAATACTCTCCAAAACATGAACATTTCACGTGTATACAAATTTGCAATCTTGTGAACACTGAACTGAAGGAAATTAGTCTCACCCAACATGAAGCAAAAATACAAGTCAGGTCATCAGGAACAAACACTGTATTTCAAGTATTAGAAGAAATATAGTGCTACTTTTAAATAACAATTATAGTTATTACAATAATAAAACATTCTAACTAGCATGCATCTCTAGAGCCCATAGGAAGGAGCTCACAGTAAAAGGAGAGTAGCATTTGAATATTGGTCACACCTGAGTGGACTCCATTTTGCATTTGTGTGGCCTCCATCCAATGAGATTTACAGAGCGTAATATTTGATCCTGAGAAAAGTTATTACCAGATCCATTGTAATGCTTTCCATTCAAACAACAATAATTTTATGTAAGGTGGAATCTAGTTACAAATGTCTGTAAGTTTCTTATTACAATAAATGTGATTGAAATGTGTTTAAAACTTGGGTTGACTTGTTTTGGTTAACTGTTCATATCTGCTGCTTGATGAATGTGCTTATGTAATATTGATGCAAATCCATGATTGGTCAGAAGGGGCTTTTGGTCAGGAACATTTCCATGAGCTTGGTATAATCAAACAAACACAGATGAAGTTTCATACATACATACAGGGAATATTTGTTGACAATGCAATATTGTGAACTGGCCTTTAGAATATTGGAGAAAACACAAAGCTGTTTTCTCTGTGTGTGCAAATATCCATGTCAATTTATAATAAAATATGTGTTTTTCTGCAACTAGTTTCTGCAACTTAGAAGATGTGATGAGTTATAACTCTTCTTTCTTGAGTCTTGTACAGAAAGCAATCTTTCCAAAATGTGTTCATGAGAAAATGTGGGGAAATTTTACGATTTTGAACAGCATTTGCATATCCTCTTGTATTTGATCCACTGCAAGTAGATAGCTCCTTTTCATGAAGCTGCTTTTAACTGCTCTGTGGAGGCAGATTTTCATATTTCCTAAAACTAGAATTAAGGAAAGAGCCCCTAAAATAAATAAGAAGAAAATGAGAATAGAAATGACTGGACAAGTAAGTAAGTACTGTAAGTAAGTAAGTACTGTAAGTAAGTAAGTAAGTACGTATGTATAATAATAATAATAATAATAATAATAATAATAATAATAATAAAGAAATAGTAAATAAATAAATAAAACTATACCCCACCCATTTTGTGGGAGGCTTACAGCACACAAAAAATTGTAAAACATTAGACACTAAAAAAATTTGATACAGGGTTGCCTTCAAATTTTGGTTAGCCAAGGTGTTTCCCTCCAAATGTTATTGGACGAACTGTCATCATCCCTAACCATTGGCCATGTTAATGAGGCTGATAGTTCCACATCATCTGGAATAAAAGCACACTGGCTACCCCCATCCTACGTTGTATTTTGCGATGGTTGTGGGAAATTATACCTTGAAATACTGTTAACTTTCACAATAGGTTTATACAGCTCTGGGATCTTCCTCTCGATCATTGGTCTGAGGTTCTCTTTCAACTTGTTGTAGTTCTTTTTCAGTTCTTGTTGATATTCCCTTTGGTCAGCAGTAATCAGGCATTTATTTTTCTCTACTGCTTCACCACATCTGTTCCCCCAAAAATGAAGAAAACAATTTTGTTGATTAATAAAACAGCAAAGTATTGGACCATGTGCATCTTGTAATAAAGTTTCATTTTTGGCTGGGACAGAACTTGAAGATTTGGAGGAACTTTTTAGTCTTGTTACCAGGAACAATTTAGTGTTCAATGGGACAATAATTTCACCAGAGGCTGCCTTCCATGCTAGAGTGGGGATTGTGTAATTTGTTTATACCTTTGCTGTGAAGCCACTTAACACCCAAGAATGTGCCAACACAGATTTAGTAAAATAAAAAAATTCCTTCAGTAGCACCTTAAAGACCAACTAAGTTTTTATTTTGATATGAGCTTTCGTGTGCATGCCCACTTCTTCAGATACAGATTTAGTGTAATTGCAATTCTAACAGATTTTACTTTGCCACTTTATACTCACCTCATTATGAATTCTTTGAAGCATAACCTTAGCTTGTTGTGATGTCGATAAAGTTTTGGATCCTCTGGAATTTCAGCCAGGAACACTTGAGCTACTTCTAGTGGTCCCTTACGGAAGAACATAAAATTGTATTACATAAAGCATATTTACTGAGGAAAGGATGATGAAGTATCAACCAGAATTACTATCATGTAAAACCCAATAAATGGCAAAACACTATTGTAGGAAGACACAACTTTCAGGGCAACTCAGTTGCAACAGGAGGGAGCAGGAGAGGATTTCAGGGGACAGTACTCTAAAACAGGAATTGGTAAGAAAATGGTAGCAGCCTTTGGACACCCAGCTTTCTTTAACCCTTGAGAGGTTAGAGCTGCAGTAGGGCTGCAGCTTTCATGTTTGGGCCTAAGACGTCACTGGGATTAGTGACAAGGAGATGTCAGACTGATTTCCATTAATAGGTGCATTTTAGTGTTTTGTTTCATGGCTGAGCAGAGAGAATAAAAGAAAAACCAACAATATTCTTACAATATACCTGATTTACTGTGGCCCCCACAGAACCCTGAAGCACCATCTGCAGCATTTTGGGGTCTGGTGGCACCTGTCTGGTGGCAACAGCCAGTTCAAGCGTTTTCTTTTGCATGTCTTCAATAGCTACTTCAATTGGCATCAAAACAAACTGAAATTACAGAGGGACAGGTATGTTGCAACTTTTTCACAAAGAAACTGCAAATAACAGTTGGCACAAGGATGATGAGCTGTTTTTATGTGGTTGTTTTTTAGCCAAAAGTGGCATGGTTTTGTCATTCTGCCACTTGATAAAAGACTGGCAAAAGAGGTAAATGGGAGGAAGCTAAGGGACCCACTCCCATCAGACAGCATGAATGAAATAGAAGGGGAAGAAATGACAGTTTTAAGAGTGTCCAGTCCCGCATGCTGTAGCTCAGTTTTTGTGTGATTTAATATTCATTTTGTCTCAATGTGGATGATCCCCTTGGCTCTTGACATTTTGTTTTAGTTCTATTGCTTTGGAAGCAGACATTACCTCCTCCTTTTGAATGACATTGATTCTAGTTTTGATGTAGGGGAAAGCATGCATTGTGGTCAAAATGGTCTTCCTCTTATACTGCTCACTCAGTTCTCCTCGTGGGCGTCCATCCTGAGTGAAAGGGGTGGTATACATAAATCGTCGGAGGTTGAAGTTTTTCTCAAAATGGGTCAATCTGTCTTTCATCTCATAGTCATCAAAATAGGGTTCCACATAGGTAATTTGTATGTAGGCCTGGAAAGACAGGGAAATGGAAAAAAATATTATATGTAAGCTTATGTCAATAAAAATTATTTAAGCATGAAGCTGAAACTGCAACTGAGAGACATATTATGCTGCTCACACAACAAGCATAAGATGGTCTGTTTAGATGGAAGAATGAAGGTATCTGTCAGAGGGCCTGGTATGGCTACTCTAGAGTGACGACTCCAGCATGGTCTTTTAAGGCTTTTATTAAGTGCTGATTATTTACAGTGTTCAGAGCAGTAAAAATGCATCCTTAAGGTAAAAATGCATCCTCACAGTATCCTTCTATAAACAGTCCCTATAAGCTTAACTCTTCCTTGAACCTTAGCTTAGTTTTGTCAAATGTGTATCATCAATTCCAGGTTTAGACTTCAGTTTTATGGTTGTAAGATGTAAGAATGCTTAACACAGAATTCCAAACTCAATGGTAGTAAAGGAATAAATGCCTTCCATACCTTACTGGGATCTAGCTTGCTTTTGTCTACTGGAGTAGAATCTTTAATCACTGCAATGCGATACTCCCCAAAACACTGACCATAAAAGCCCTGAAAAGGAAAACAAGATTATGGCTGAGGGGCTTTCTCGTTTACAATCCTTTTCAATGTACTTAGTTGGGTCTACAAGTAGTAAAAAAGATGAGATTATTAACTGAATATAGCTTTACAACTAAACACCAGTTTTCACAAAGAAAAAGGTCACATAGAAATGTTGCAGGTTTCAGTCCTGTCATTTGGAAAAGAGTGAAACCTGAACATGAAACCAACTGTGTTCCCACAAGACACTAAGACAAATATTGGCTTAGTGAGATAGCGAATGTGAGAAGAGCTCATGGCCTCTTTTCTCTTGCTCAGTCCGTTTAGTTGCTACAGCTGGTGGTTAGTGAGGAGAAAGCATAGCCACAAGTCCTGGTTCTCATTACACACTAAGGCAAACTCTGAATTTGCTTAGCATGGTGCAGAAGCAAAATATAAAAAATAACAACAAAGAAAAGTAAAACAGCTGTAAGCAGCTCTATGGGGCAGCATGTTTGTGTAATCCTGCTATGTGAAGGTTTGGCTTCATGTGTCATGTGAACTAGGCCATAATCTTGCTACAGACATTCTTCAAAACACATATCAGTCTATGCTCAGAATACTGCAGGCTGCCCTTATCAATTTGGTTTATATTTGAAGCCTCCCCTAATGGCTGGAACACACAGAATTCCATCTTTCACCCCCAAGCATTCTAGCCCCATAGTTCTAATCACAGTAGGAATAAGATAAGCCTCCCCACCCCATGAAATGGGTTCTGATAAGCTTTCTCCCTCCACAACTGTAATTAATCAAGGCAGGTACCGTGTTTCCCCCTTTTTAAGACACCGTCTTATTACTTTTTTTCTCAAAAAACCACAGGGTGGCTTATTTTTGGTGGGATGTCTTACTGGTATTTTTATTACGAGTCTGAGGGAAGGGAGGTGTGTGCGTCCCTGGTGCAGCCCTCTCTCCCCGGCCCTGGGATGTTCGCGAAGGGCTGCTCTCTCTCTCTCCTCCAAGGTGGGGACTCACTTAATAGCAATCTGCTACACTGGAGCTTCTTAAATCTAAACCAGTATAATGGAATCTATCTGTGTGATACAGTCCTAGCAGTAGCCTATACATAAAGCAAGTAAGGATCTCTACCAGCCAGCTGCCCAAGACTTGAGTTCCAACAGTCTGAAGTTCCGACAATGTAGCACTTTGTAGTGCTATCACTGATAGCAAAGAAGCTACCTGCTGAGAACAAAGAAGCCAGCTAAGCAGCAATTAAGATTGCTGACTTGGTAAATGGTAGCAATTGAGAAGCAATTGAGCCAGCGAGGTGAGGAAGCACGGACCGGCAGTTTAACTTTTGTGTAGAGCAGCGTTTAGCAGCTCCGTTTAGCAGCTCGCAAACAGCAAAGGAAAAAGTCCTTAATAAATAAATAAAAGTCCCCAAGGCAAGGACTGCGATCCAGACTACTTACAAATCCTTAAAGGGGCAGCTCCACAGACAACCAAGCAGCATAAGGTAGAAAGAAAACTGCAGCAGGCTTTTTAAAAGCCTGCTTTATGCCTTCGGTAAAAGCAAGGAGACAACAATCAGACACGGGAGATTCCCGTTAAGAGGAAATCAACGTGCATTGAATGGAAGGGAATTTAGGGAAAGGTGGGGGGAAGCGAGAGGTGGGCTGTGTGTGTGTGTGTGTGAGAGAGAGAGAGAGAGAGAGAGAGAGAGACGCAGGGGGGGGAGAGAGAGAGAGACGCGCGCACGGAGGTCTCTAAAAGGGAAAACAGCCTTTGCATTCTTCAATCGCCCCTCTTTTCTTCCTCGTGCCTTCATCTCCTCCCCACCCCACTTTTCTCCCCTTCACCAAGTAGAGCTTACACAGCTTGGCTAAAAAAAATATTTTTGGATTCTTTTATTTAAAAAAATGCTCTCAGAAACGGGGAAGGGAAATCACGAGGCTTCGGCAGCCAGCAGCTACGGCTGTTCGGTGCATTTTTACAAGCTTTTAAAGGAAATACGTGTCTGTGGAGCGACAGCAAAATGGGGAGAGATTTTTAAGGGGGGGAGTTGGCTGGCGGGAGGGGGGTTATTGCTAGTGGGTGAAGGGTCTATCAGTATGTCTTATTTTCGGGGTATGGCTTGTATCGCGCAATTGCTTAGAAAACCTGCTATGGCTTATATTATGCCTACATCTTAAAAAAGGGGAAAGACGGTACTTGCCATGCATTGGTCATACATGAAATATGATCCTAAGTAAATTAGGAATGGGATTGACGTGGGTGGTGCTGTGGGTTAAACCACAGAGCCTAGGGCTTGCTGATCAGAAGGTCAGCTGTTCAAATCCCCACGACGGAGTTTGCTCCCATTGCTCCCATTGTTAGCTCCCATTGTTAGCTCCCATTGCTCCCAGCTCCTGCCCACGTCAGTTTGAAAGCACGTCAAAGTACAAGCAGATAAATAGGTACCGCTCTGGTGGGAAGGTAAATGGCGTTTCCGTGTGCTGCTCTGGTTCACCAGAAGCAGCTTTGTCATGCTAGCCACATGACCCGGAAGCTGTACGCCGGCTCCCTCGGCCAATAAAGTGAGATGAGCGCCGTAACCCCAGAGTCAGTCACGACTGGACCTAATGGTCAGGGATCCCTTTACCTTTAAATAAGGAATGGCAATGCTCACCTACCTTACAAATTACTGCGATTGTGTATATGAACTACTTTGAATGTTCAAAAAGTGGAATAGAAATGCTAAATATTATCATCATCCAAGCTAATGGCTGTACTACTTGGCCATTTATATTAAATCTACTTCAAAGGTACCAAGCTCAACACCATAGGCAAAAGATTAAGCAATTTCAGCAATGGATTTGCTCTAAAGAGTTCACTGTGGCAAGCTCCCTTTGTGCACTGACAACCTAATCTAGGCTTATGGGGAAGAAAAGTATGTCAGTATGTTGCTTAAACATGTTGCGGAAAGTTGAACCAGAGTTCCTCAGATTCGGACATGGAAGAGGAAAGGGCAGTTGCACCTCCAATTGATTGGGACAAAGATTAAAAGGAGAATTTGCAAAAGTCCTCCTAGTTAGAGCAAGTAGGAGGAGTTAACTGCAATACCCCCTCAAGAGAACAACCATTATCACACACACTGCATGAACATAGAAGGCACTCATCAGACACACACACAAAGTTGTGGCTGAATTTATGAATTCCACCCCCCACAATCCAGATCCTGAAACTCCCAACAGAATCTGAAAGGGTTTTTTTGTTTCCTTGAGGATTTGTTTTAAAGAAGCTGTTCCTCTACCATCCATGAGGCACAGAAGTAAAGGCCGGTGGATCTACTACAGGGGATGAATATGTGATGAAAACATGTGCTTTTCCCTTTCAGCCTCACTCATCTGGGGAAGAATGGAAGCAGAAGTGCCTTCTTGTCAAAAGCTTCCTACTCCTCTCCACCATCAACACTCTTATTCACCTCATCCTGACTACTGCTGTCCATAAGTGCAGGATATTGTAGAGGTATATTTGTCACACTGCCATGACACCAGATAGCACTAGAAATTATAGTGCTGGATTATTTCCCATTTGGAAAGGCTCTTTGGTACTCACTTTTTTTTTTTTTTGGTGCAAACTGCCAGGTTCTGAAGGTTAACTAGAGAAGTGAATTGTGGAGTGTTTATCTGCATTATCTCTTACATTCCCTGTCATTTCAGGTATAGATGCTATTCCTCTTTGAATGCTATTCCTTTTGCCATGATGTCCTAATGTTTGCCGAAGTATAAGCACTTACCTCCAGTCTATGAGAAATCTCAGGAAGTTTGGTAATGGCAGGCTCTTTGTAAACAAATTCCTGTTCATCTAAATCTCCAAATATGGCTCCATAGAAGCCAACACGGAAGTAAGTGCCAAACATTCTCTTCTGACCCTGTTTGATGAATATGAAGTCACTGAATTTCATTTTCTTTTCATAGTTTTCTATTTTTGTGCAGTGATGAAATTAATTTTTGTGGTAATTTTTATGGTAAACATTTGTGTTTGTCATTCTACAAAGCAGCCGTATCTTAGTAGAACTAAGTAGAGTTGAAAGAAACCAAGAGAAAGAGATATGGTCTGTAAATTAAAGATTTAAGCAAACTTGAAAAAGCTTTTCTACATCTCAAGAGCAACAAATACATTCCTAAGTAGATAAATAGAAGAAGAGAAGATGAAGTAAGACATCAGCCGAACAAATAAAACCTGGGCAGAACCCACTGGCTTGCTTGCCCTCCTCCACTAGCCCCATAGCACTCCTCCTGTTTGATTTAAATTGAGCTTGCAGGTAGAAACTTCCCAGTGTGCTTTACCCATTCTCCTAAAATAAAAACAACCTGCTTTCTAGTAAATGTTGTCAGACATAATAGTTGCCCTGTTTCTCTTAACTATTAATGTCCATTTGCACTCAGATACTGCCTATAATTTAAAATCTTGCATAGCTAGAATTGCTAGCTATCTTTGAAGGAGCTCTACAAACACAGAGGACACTCTTCGTTGCTGACAAAAGGCTTATCTGCATACATGGACTCTAGTGATTTAGTAAAATGAATGTTGATGCACTCCCATTCTCTTTTGCAAAGAAGAGAATGCTTCAAAGGTTCCAGGGGGATTCTGATGCATGTGCAAAGATCCTGGAAGATCCTGAACTTGTGGAATTTAGGATTGTGGCAGTTGAAAGCAGATTGCCACTTACTACATGAGTGTTGTGAAGCATGTCCTGCTTCAAAACTTCAAACATGGGGAGAGCTGGTTATTTGTTCACAATAGCCTTACAGTAGAGTTTGATATGGAACATCTCTAAGCAGTGACTGAGACAGGGCCGGCTCTAGGCCCGGGCTGGGTGGTGCAATGCGCCAGGGCGCCTGGCCACCAGAGGCGCCGAAGGGGCACCGAACGGCTGGTGTCCGGCTGAACGTGGCAGCCAGGAGCTCCATGCGAGGCGGCAAAAGCTTCCTCTCCTCCTCTTCTTGCAGAACCAGCGAGACTCCTGCCTAGAGTGGCACCACGCGCCTGCTGCCACTCTAGGCAGGAGTCTCGCTGAGCTGATTCTGCAAGAAGAGCTGGAGAAGAGAGGAAGCTCAATGGCCATGCACCCTCGTCACTCCAGGTGCCAATGCAGTGGCTGTGGCCGGGGCTGCTCCTCCTGCTGTTGGCCGTGCTGTGGGGCGGGGAAGCGCTCCCGGCTCAGGGCGTCCTGAGGCCGCTGGCAGTGGTGCTGTTGTCCGAAACCCGTCTGCCAAGGAGCTCCACACTCGGCAGGGCCTTCGCCCTCACCCGCCCCCAGCTCCACTCTCTCCGCTCCCTTCCCAGGCGCCGAAGCCATGGTGACTGGCTGGGTGTCGCTGGATCTCCGAGCTCCGCTCACTCGCCCTCCACCTCCTCCCTGCCGCTCTAGCTTCTGGCTAGCGGCGCCTGGCGGTGTCTGCCTCGGCAGCAGCAGCAGCGGCACCAGCCTGGGCGCAGCGGCACTCGCCAGTTCTCTGGTGTGCGCCAGAGGCTTCGTGGGAGGCTGCTGGGTGCAAGCGGCGGGCGCCTTCCCCGTGCAGGATCCGGCCAGCGGTGCGGAGCTGAGCCTGGTAGCGGACAGCAGGGCGGCAGAGGTGCAGGCCGTGGTGAGGGCCTCATCAAACCTAAATCCGGCCCTGATATGAAGGGTGGGGTTGTTGTTTTTTTCATAAAACCCTGCCCACCTGGCTGCCTCGTCTGGATCCCCCCCCTCCAGGTCAGCAACTCTGGGAAACCGGGGGGGCGGGGCAGAGGGACGTTTGCACCACGGCGCCAGATGGGCTTAAGACAGCCCTGGACTGAGAAATAGGAGATTTTGTGTTCTATAACAAGGGCCTTCTGTGCAGAATAGATATGATGGCATCATAACCAGTGGTGCTTTGAAGAGTCATAAAAGAGGCTGTCTCTGTGGTAGAGCACACACTTTATTTGCAAATGGTGTAGGTTCAATCCGTGGGGTTTCTATATAGGGCTTGGAAAGACTCCTGCCTGAACCCCTGGAAAGCCACTATGGTCCATCTAGCTCAGTATCATTGACATGAGATAAGGCAGCTTATGCTGTGTTCAATTTCATTGCACAAAAATGTGCAGTGAAATATGCATAACTGACTGAAGAATAGGAAAGCATATATTTTAAGGGGAGTAAATATTAAACATGACTTGCTCAGTGCAAAGGCAAAACTTCACTCATCCAAAATAACGTATTGCTGTTGCTAATTTAATTTCTGGCTTTATTTCTCTTACAACACACAGTTACAAGAGATTGATTGATTCATTCAATCGATCAATGTTTATTATTGCGAACAGACAGCATATTAAACCAGAATTTCTGCATACGGTAAGCAACAAAAACGATCGATATGGGATTTAACAATCAATATAATAATTGAATGTACTTGAAATACGTGTCCAGACGAATACAACATCATAAAAGTTTAAAAGAATAAGAGATTTAACTAAGAACTATATGACAATTTATGCAGCTGTGTAATCTTTTGCTTTCTGTGACTTATGGCTATTGCACAAAATCTAGCTACATTTCTGGTAACATACAAATTCCAGTTAGACAAGAGGTAATTTAAATATTATTTCTCTGCCTTTGTAATTTGGGGGTGGTCAAATTTGTCAAATATTTGGTAAGTACTGGAGCCCATCTGTTTGTCCTGAGTGTGGGACAATCAGATTGGGCTAAGTGGTTTTGTAGTTCGATATCGCTGATTCTCTGTGAAATATTAATTTCTGCTTTATCGTATCCTTGGGTTAGGATATTGTTGATGGAAAAACCAAAACTTACGGTAATAATTTAGTATTTAACTGTTTTTTTCCACTTGGAGTAAAACTTTAAATTATAGGCAGTATCTGAATTACACCATGGAGTGCAAATGGACATTAATAGTTAAGAAGAGAAACAAGGCAGTTTTGTACTACAGATATTCATGATCAACAAATGTTGCAGACCAAAAACAAAAGCAGCTAACATACCTTATTTATGATGCTCTCAAAGGCTTTCTGAAGTTTACTGTGAGTGGAAGAAAGTTTCCTGAAATCTCGATGTGCTTCTAAGATGGGGGTGACAATCTTGTAGACCTCATTCACAGTTTCACACAGTCCTCCCTTGTATGAAGAAATAAAATTAAAACTGGTGTCAAGTCTCTGGTGACATAGACAGATTTGCAACAACAAGCTGGCAGGGATTGCTTAACCCTATTCACACCTACTATTTTTCTACTGCTGCTGCACCTGAACCATGGGAGATCCAGATTCATTTTTTATCCTTGAAAGAAGCAGGCTGTCAGTTGCTGCCACACATGCACTCAGTTATAGTTTTGCCAGCCAGCTCAAACAATAGAGGAAGGCAAGGAAAAAGTGGCTAAATAAATGAATAAAAGCTCTCTGAAATCCTGACACAAGCATGATCTTAGAGCAGAGCTTTCCAAACGTTTCATGCTGGTGACATATTTTTTAGACATGCAACATTTTGCGACAAGGTAATTCAGTTTTACTAGCAAACCAGAGGTAAAACTAATCCCTTTCCAGCCCCAGGAGGAGTGTGGGGAGCAGTGCTTTTTTCGGGGGGGGGGGCACAGATCCCTAAACATTTTATGAATCTTTGTACTTTTGTCCGTTTACTGTATTTATTTTCCCCAATTTGAACTATAAAATGGTGATTTTCTTGAGTCAAAATGAGAGTACCCCTAAACATTTTTAAGGAAAAAAAGCACTAGTGGGGAGTGTTCATATGACACACCTACACACTGCAGCCAACACACTAACATGTTGTGACACACAGTTTGGAAAGCTCTGCCTTATAATATAATATTACTCACGGTGTTAAAAAGCTCTGCAGCTTGTTCCAGCAATCCCACCAAACCATTCTCTGAGAAATACCTTCCAGAGCATACTCCATCTTCATCTGGAGACAGAACATCATCAGAAACAGCAGACTCCTCAAGCACATTGGAGGAAATATTCTAAAAGACAGAATAATTGTGTGGTTCCAGGCTATTCTACCCTTTGCTTCTGCTGCAGACTGATGACTTTCAGCCTAGCCGAGCTTCAATAAGAGGGGCCAGTACAGTTTCTGGCCATGCCCTCATTTCATGGTGGATGTTTTCCGCAGCCCCTCTGGGGGCTGTGAAGTAGTTCAGGCCAGTGTTTTTCAACCTTTTTTGGGCAAAGGCACACTTGATTCATGGAAAAAATCATGAGGCACACCACCATTAGAAAACATTAAAAAAATTAACTCTGTGCCTATATTGACTAAATATAAAGTAATTCTCTTGAATAGGAAGCAAATAAACACAAATAACGTATATGTATATGATAACAATGAAACTTCAAGCTTTTTGTATCCAAGCTGAGAGTGGTTTGAGATCTGGACCTGCTAAGTCCAAAGCCCCTGGCCCAGTCCCTGGCGCTGTGCTGCTTAACAAAGGCAACAAAAAGGCCACTTGCCTTGATGTCTCCTGCTGTCCCGGGCCGGGCCTTTTCCTCCTCCTTTTTCTAACAGACAAGGGGAAGGCGGGCCTAGGAGGGAGGTCGCTCGGGGACGCTGTTTTTCGGCTGGCCGACAAGCCAAAACTACAACGTCTTCTGAGGGGGTGGGAGGGGCGGCCACGTGTGCGCGAAGGATCCTGACAAGACGCGAGTCAGCCCCGGCTACGCTTGCCTCGGAACTCCGAGCGAGGCGGGCGGCGGCTCAAGAGAGCGTTAGCTTTTTCCTCAGCAAGGGCGAACCTCCTGACTTGCCAGCGGCCGGACGCAACGCCAGGGACTAGCGCCGTGGCCAGTTTGAAGCGGCTCGCCGAGGAGTTTCCGCGCGCATTTGCCGCTGCTGCAGCAACAACAAAGGAATTGGGGAGGTGCTTCTCGCCGGGCCTCTGGGCGCTGCCCGCCGCCTGCGTTCGGAACGGCACACCAGGCAACATCTCGCAGCACACTAGTGTGCCACGGAACAGTGGTTGAAAAACACTGGTTCAGGCAGTGAGGAGGGATAAAATGAGGCATGAACCCTCCTGAAACTTTCCCACTAAATTGTGTAATCTCACGTCTCCTACTTCAGAAGGCAGAATGGGAGCGACCTGGGAGTGAGCCTCTGCCAAAGAACGAGCCTTCTCCGTTACCAGCATGATTTGTGGGAAAGTTCCTCCTTAAGGTGACTAATTGGATAACTCATGAGGCGCTCGCTCTTGATGCAAGAGAGGCAAGCAGTCTGCGGTTAATCAACTGCTGAAAGAATCAGGACTTTTGAAGGTATTTGAATGGTATTTGAGAGCTTTGAAAATCCCTGCAACAGCCACAACCAGAGAAAGAAGAGGGCAGGGTGCTTTATGTTTTCTTATGGTTATTGGTTGCAGTTTTCTTTCCCTCTGCCTTCCCCTGCACAATTGAATGAGACATGTGTAGTCATTTGTTTCTTGGAAGAAGAAGAAAGGGAGGTAGACCTTTGATTTATGTCTTACAAGGATGTTATAAGAATTTTAACGTCATATATATATATATATATATATATATATATATATATATATATATATACACACTGTATACATAAACCACATGTCTGAAGCAGTGCAGGAAGACAGTCCTGGAGCCATTTTGACTCTCCCAAACTGACCAGGCAAGGAGGAAGGAAATGGAAAAAAACCCATTGTCTCCGTGCTCACAAATCCTGCCTTTGGATTAGGGTGAGCCTGTGAGCCTGTGAGCCTGTGAGCCTGTGAGCTCAGGAACTAAGTTTCTATCATTACAAAAGACTGGCCAGGCCCCCAGGTAATCCAGTCAAATAACCATTAACAGGTAAACTGCCAGACAGGAGATAAACAAGCTACAGTACTCAGATTTCTGCTGGAGATTTCTTTCTGTGATGTATTGGGGGGGGTTGGTGCTGGGCTACACCCCTTCTGTGATGTATGCATGATGCTTCTGGGGCTGGTTTTGAGTTTGAGGTGGGCAATTTCAAACGTCTATATAGGGGCTGGCACACCTTTGGGAGGGGGTTCTCTTCTCCTGCATGAGAGAGAACACCCTATTGGAACAGATCATTAATTTCTTTGCAAATAAATCTCGGGGAAATAGCCTTGCTTGGTCTGGTCTCTGTTATTTGCACTACTGGAGAGTGGTATTTCAAATTTCAGGCTCTCCGGAGGTTCTAGCTCCCTACTGGGGTCAAACCCCTTTGGAAGGAGGTAAGCCACTTTGGTTCCTTTTCTTATCTCAAGGAATTTAATATGGTTTTACTATGTTTACTCCCCCCCCCCAAACTGAGGAGTGAATGGATGAAATTTATGACTACTTTCCGATGGGGTGGACTGTTATGGAGCTGAGGAGAGGCTGAATTTGAGAGATAATGGATGCGTTTTGCACTGGATAAGGCATAGTAGGGTGGGATCCAATGGCTGAAAGAAAAGTTCTGGAAGATTCACCCTTCAAAATGATTGACTGTGGTCTGATCACTGTGTGACTGTCTTACTGTATCATCGAGATGGAATTTGACCTTGAAGGAGCACTCAGATAAAAGAGACACTGCAATAGGTGTAACTAGGTAAAGATTTATGATTAGAACAAAGAGCAAGAGGACTTAAGTTTGAATAAGACACCAAAGTCTGGAAACAAAGATTAAGGGAAATTATATATACCTAGGTTTAATTGAGCTGTTTTTTGTTTGCAGGGCTTTAAACGGGTAACTGAATTAAGAATATTGGCAAGTGTGAAGTAATGTCAACTAGAGTCTAAGTGAGAACTGATGGAGCAGGGGGGGTACATCTTGGACATATCCATTTTTCAATAAACTGTATTAAATTGAATTAATTCAGTGTGATTTGTAATTTGGAAAATCAATAAAAATAATTGGCAAAAAAGAGTGGTCAGTACCTTTGGGGCCCACCTAACACCATCAGGACATTACGTCAGAAAGGACCTATATACGCATTCATCAACCTGGTACCTTCTAGATATTTGGACTGCAATTCCCACCATCCCCAGCTAACATGGGCAATGGTCAGGGATGATGGGGGTTGTCATTCAACAAAAACAAGTGGAGGGCACCAGGGGAACACTCACTTACACAAATAACAATTGTCTGTTTTTACCTGAAAGCTGACACTGCCAACTGGCAGGTAATTGTGATCTTCCAGCATGCTCAGGTATTCAGCAACAAGAGCAGCAGCATGAACTAGGCACATGGCAGCCTCGGTGTAACATTTTTTCTTAGCATGCTTCTCTGCCATGTTTTGGAGCCAGGTCAACCTTAAGTCAGGTGATGTCTGATATCCTTTGGCAATTCTAATAACAGAGCATAAAAGATGTATCTTTCATTTGCCTTGGGGCTAAATTAAAAGCACTTCCTTTTATTTTGTGGATATGCCACATCATTTGCTAGGTTTTAATTCTTACAGAGAATTGTGGATTTGAAGATAGCAGAAGCCTAACTAAATATTCTCTACAGCAAGATTTACCAAACTTTGTTCTCCAGCTGTTTTTGGTCCACAACTCCCATTATCCCTAGCTAGCAGGACCAGTGGTGAGGATGATGGGAATTGTACTCTAAAAACAGCTGGAGACCCAAGTTTGTGATGTTGTTGTTGTTTAATCCAACTCTTCGTGACTCCATGGACCAGAGCATGCCAGGCACTCCTGTCTTCAAGTTTGGGATACTCTGCTCTATAGCATTTTAAATACTTCATTTGTTCCACCAAACCTGGCATTACTTTTACTAATAAATGACTCTGAATAACTGACAGAATTCCTTTCCAAACACCTCCTTTCCATAACATTCTCTCTTTATTCTCTTTAGATAGATTAGGAAAGAAAAACTATAAAAAATATTTTCAGACATGCTAATATTGAGTAATTGTCAATGTGCAACATCCCAGGCAAAAACTGACTGAGTAGAAACAGTGCTGTGTTACACAGGGATCTCATCCTATTTTCAGAACAAGAGGGGAACAGGCAGATCACCAAGTCAAATCAAGTGGGGGGTAACTGCACAGTTGCCATTCACAGAAAAGTGGTCCCACATCTGTAGGGTAACATTTAAAGGAATCTTGATATTATACTGTATTCACAGTAAAGGGACTATGAGAAGGCACACACCAACACAAAGCCTGGCCCCTATCTGGGTCAAAATGTTTAGCTACGCTATAGATGTAACCTGGTTTAAAAGGCATTAACCTCAGGATTCATCTAAAGATTCCCTATGGAATCTGATAACCGCCATTTTCTAAATGGACATAGAGATATTGTATAGAGAATTCCCAGGATTATTTGTCATAAGCCATTGTACTGATAACTAACATAAATCTGTCATTCATGTATGCCCTTAATAGGATGCTAATTGCACAGCAGATATTTTATTTTTGACAAATTTAAATCTGAAAGGTTCTGGATCATTCATCGGAAATTGTTCAAGAGTGAGCTCAACCTGTACATCAGATCCATGAGCATCTCTGGATCTTCCTGAAACTCTCGCATTTTCACTGTGTCTGACAATATGCTGTTCAGATTATACAGCAGCTCTTCCACCTAAGCAAACAAACAAGTCCAACATTAAAATGAACAAATTACTGATGGGCAAAGAAATATAATTATTGTTTTCATAATGAATATTTGAAAAGTCATATTTATGATGGAATTTTATTTTGAATATTTATTTGTTTACTGCAGGGCTAGTCAACCTTTTTATACCTACCGCCCACTAATGCATCTTTCTTGATGGTAAAATTTCCTTACCGCCCACCAGTGCTCGATGGAAGGAGGATTCACCTTCTGCCATAGAACCCCCTACCGCTCCCATCTAGAATCCTGAAATGCCCACTAGTGGGTAGTAGAGACCAGGTTGACAACCCCTCAGGGGCGTAGCCAGGATCAAAACTAGGGGGGGGGGAGGCAAGTAATGGTCATTCAGGGGCGGGGCCAAGGCATGAGAGAAGGGGCCATGAAGTGGGAACGTGGGCGGGGCTACAGGGCCAGCGGGCCCGACAACATCATGGCAGCAGCGGCGGCCACCTTGTGCTTCTGGGGCTGGCAGCGTCGGCGGCTACCCTGCTTGGCTGGAGAGGACGGGAGGGTCGGGCAGGCGAGAGGGGGTGGCAGGGCGGGCATGGGCGAGGCAAGGCACGGCCGCAGTAACAACGGCTCCGAGGCGTTGCTGCATATCAGCATAATATTTCAACCATGTCGTGGGTTCAAGCCCCACCTTAGGAAAAAATTCCTGCATTGCAGGGGGTTGGACTAGATGACCCTTATGGTCCCTTCCGAATACAATTCTATGATTCTATTGATATATTACCATAGCATACGCATCATTCTGCTTTATTGAATTGTCCTACTCCTAGGCATAGCAGCCAACTTCTAGAGGCCTAGGTGCCTCCCCCTCCCCAATTACTGGTAAATACCGTATTTGAAAGAGTCATCCCCCCATGTTGATGGGCTTTCTATGTGGGGCTTATCTGCCCCCCGTATTTTATTAAGGATGGAAGAGGGAGGGAAGGAAGAAATAGAGAGAGGGATAACTCATATTTGTGGGTGCCTCTGGGTGACTGTGATGCTGGAACTCTGTAGCAAGAAGAAGATGCCTGTACAGGAGCCTTGTAAGCAGCTTTCTCTCTGCTTGATTTACAGCAGGCACGTCCAACAGGTAGATTGTGATCTACCAGTAGATCACTGGATGTCTGTGGTAGATCACTGCTAGATCACTGGCACCCCTAAAAAAGCTCACCCAAAATTTTCCTCCCCCCTAAAAAAAGCTGAACTATGACCTGAAGCCCTAAACAAAAATGGGCCTCCCTCCCTCCTAAGAGAAGCTCAACAAGTTTGACCTAAACCCCCCAAAACCGGGCTTCTCTTCCTTAAAAAAAACTCAACAGCTTTGACCTGAACCCCCCAAAAGGGGGTAGATCACTCACAGTTTTTAACTCTATGAGTAGATCAGAGTCTCTTGGGAGGTGGCCACCCCTGATTTACAGTATACAGATGCAGGAGGAGGGGCAGACTGGAACACCACTGCTTTTTATAAACATCACTGTGTCTATCAAAGCTACAGCCCCCCCTTTTCTTCCTCACTTCCTTTTAGCCTTGCAGGGCCACCTTAGTCAAATTGAATCCTCTGCACCCTCATTAAATCACCAATAGAACTCTTAATGCGATCCCTGAATGCTCATTAACAACTCCCACTGAAGAACAATAGGGTGAAGTGGTGAGCTATCTAATCTTGCCTGGGGATATCTGCTCCATTGTCTTAACTGCTTAACTACCGGTAGCCACTTTGCTTTATTTATTTGATGTGTTTTTGTTACAGCTGTGTTCCCACCCCACCCCCAGCAAGCGGAGACCGAGCTGCTCTCGCTAAAGCAAAGCCCTTTCCACTTCAGTTTTTGGTTATGGTCTGTAAAATACTTTTTTTTTTTGCTTCGGGGGGGGGGGCAGCTGCCCCCTGCCTACGCCCATGCAACCCCTGCTTTATTGTATTATCATACTGTCAGAGGGCCTGATGTGGCTACTCTAGAGTAACGACTCCAGCATAGTCTTTTTAGGCTTTTATTAAGTGCTGATTATTTACAGTGGTCAGAACGATCTATATACATGCTTAAGGTGAGGTGTCAGAACCTCCGAATGGCGATTGGCGCGTTTTCTTCCAGCACAAAAGCTTTGGGAGACCCAACCTCTTCCCCCTACATTTGCATCGCAATTTGGGAGTTGGGGGGATTGGCCTTCCCCCCGTGCGCCCAACTTCCTGTCCCACCTGAGGCATGGGCTCCACAACCTTGCCTGAGCCTCGGACACCACTTCCTGACTCTCCGCTGGAGGCAGAGCTCTCCTTACTCTCTCCAGCGCTTGGGGATGGGCTGGAACTTAAGATGGGAGGGACTTCCCTGTATCCCTTGTCCCTCACATCCACCCCCCTCCCAGGCTCCTCTCCCCCCCTCCCTAGGGGCTCTCTGCTTGCTGGGGACGAGTGAAACCCCAAGAAGTCTGTGGCATCAGAGCCTGTGGGTGTAAAAATTTTCCCCCAATCCTGCGATCTTTCCCCCTCCCCCTGAGAAGACGGGAATCCCAAAAAGTCTGTGGCATCAGAGCTGGTGGGAGTAAAAATGTTCTGCCAGTCCTCTCCTGCCTCTGACGTAGTCGACCTCGGTGAAACCCACACCTCTTCTTCCGTATCCTCAAATTCCGCTTCCCATCTCCATAGAGAGCTGCTGCCTGCGATCCCTTCCTCCCGCCCCTCCCCCTCTCCCTCCCTTTCCATGTGCCACGGCTTGGGCCTGTGGGGGAAAAGGGCGTGGAACTCTTCCACTAAAAATTCCTCTTGTACTTCCGTGGCCGGTATCAACTCATTGTGGGACGGCGGAGTGTCCTCCCATGCCATGAGGTACTCCAGCCCTCTCACCCCTCTCCTTGAATCTAAAATCTCAGTTGCCTCATTGAGTTGCTGGGTCTCTCCCCTTTCCCTTCCTCCCTCTGGAGGCTGATCGCTGTCCCTGAACCTGGTACTTTCTCTGTACGGCGACAGCAGCGATCTATGAAACACTGGGTGCACCCTCATGTCCTCCGGCAGTGCCAGCCTGAAGGCTACCGGATTTACCTGTTGCGTGACCGTGAAGGGGCCCAGCCTCCTGGGCGCCAATTTCTTGCATCGCCCTCTGGTGGGAAGGCCTTCAGAGGATAACCAAACCCTGTCCCCTACCCTGATGACCTCCCCCGGTCGCCTGTGACGATCTGCCCCCCTCTTGTACGCTTCCTTTGCCCTCTCCAAGTGTTCTCTGAGCTGCTGGTGCACCGTCTCCAGTTCCTCTGCCCAATCCTCTGCCTGCGGGCCCTCCTCCTCCTCCTCCCCCCCCTCTCCGGGAAAGATATGAGGTCGCGCTCGTAGTTGGCCTTAAAGGGCGACACCCCTGTTGAGACGTGCACCGCATTGTTGTAGGCAAATTCTGCCAGTGGCAGGCGATCCACCCAGTCCGTCTGCCTCTGGCTGACGTAGCATCTCAGGTACTGCTGCAGAATGGCGTTGACCCTCTCCGCCTGTCCATTGGTCTGCGGGTGCCGAGCCATCGACAAGCTGACCTCCACCTGCAGGAGGTTCATGAGCCGCCTCCAGAACCTGGAAACAAATTGGCGGCCTCGGTCCGAAATAACTCTCAAGGGTAACCCATGCAGTCTGAATACGTGGTCAACGAACAGTTTGGCCGTCTCTTCTGCAGAGACCGCCCTGGCACACGGTATAAAGTGGCACATTTTGGACATGAGGTCCACCACCACCAACACCGCTGTCTTGCCCCTTGAAGAAGGCAGGTCTGTGATGAAGTCCATGGACACTACTTCCCACGGCCTGTGCGGTGTGGCTAATGGCTCCAGCAATCCTGCTGGTGCTGCTCTGACCACCTTTGCTCGCTGGCAGGTGTCACAGCCCCTTACATAGTCTCTGACATCCTCCCGCACCCCTGGCCACCAGAAGTGTCTCATGACTAAGTGGGTGGTCTTGTCCCTACCAAAGTGCCCTGCTGTTGGGTTGTCGTGCATCTGCTTGAGGACCTTACCTCTGAGTTGTGTGGTGGGTAGGTACAGGGCTCCCCTGTAAAAAAGCAACCCCCTCCTTTCCTCAAAGTCTCGTGCCTGCTCCCTCCCCCCTCGCAGGTCTTGGAAGACGCGGGTGGCAAACTCATCTGCTGCCGTCAGTGCTGTGAGTTCTGCCTCGCTCACCACTGCTGCTCCACAGGACCATGCCGACGGGGGAAACACGTGTCGGGGCGCCGGTGGTAACTCCTCCTCCATGTACTCTGGCTTACGGGAGAGGGCATCCGCCCTGACGTTCTGCTCCCCCGGTATGTAGTGGATGGAGAAGTTGAAGTGTGAGAAGAACTCTGCCCACCGTATCTGCCGCTGGTTGAGCACCCTGGCTGTTCTCCAGAACTCCAGGTTCTTGTGGTCCGTGCACACCTGGATGGGGTGCTTGGCGCCCACCAGGAAGTGTCTCCAGTGCTGGAATGCAGAATGGATCGCGAGAAGCTCCTTGTCAAACACCGTGTAGTTGCGTTCTGGCTGGGTCAGTTTTCTGGAGAAAAAGGCACAGGGTCTCCACTCTCTGTTGGCATCCAGTTGCAGTAAAATGGTCCCCACCGCGCGGTCTGAAGCGTCTGTTTCGATGCGCAGTGGCGCGTGCTGTACCACATGGAACAGGTTCTGGTCGGAGGCGAACACCTTTTTGAGGCCTTCGAACGCTGCTTGCGCCTCTGGTGTCCACCTGAACTTCTGCTTGCCTCTCAGGCAGTCAGTGATGGGAGCCGTAACACGAGAGAAGTTCTTGATGAATTTCCTGTAGAAGTTGGCGAAGCCTAGTAGGCGTTGGGCATCTTTGCGCGTCCTTGGGCTGTGCCAGTCCAGGATGGTTTGCACCTTGTCCTTGTCCATCGCTAGCCCCTTGTCTGACAGCTTGTAGCCCAGGAAGTCCACCTCTTTGGTGTGAAACTTGCACTTCTCCAGCTTCACATACAGGTGGTGCTCCTTCAGGCGCTGCAACACCTCCCTGACATCCTTCACATGCTGCTCGGGGTCATTGGAGTAAATAAGGATGTCATCTAGGAAGACCAAGCAGTTCTTGAAGAGGAGGGGCCCCAGGACGTGGTGCATGAAGGCCTGGAAGCATGCTGAGCCCCCTTGCAAACCAAAGGGCATCACCAGATATTCAAAAGAGCCCAGTGGCGTGAACATCGTGGTTTTCCACTCATCGCCTTCCCGGATCCTGATCAAGTTGTACGCCCCCCTCAAGTCGAGCTTTGTGAAGATCTTGCCCCTGCGCGCTGCTGTCAACAGATCGTCCACTCTGGGCATTGGGAAAGCCACTGGTTCTGTCATGGAGTTCAGGCGTCTAAAATCCACCACAAGACGGCGCTGTTGCGTGTCTTTATTGTCCACCCAGAATACCGGGCTGCCCCCTGCTGCCTTGCTTTCTCTGATGAACCCCCGCTTGAGGTTCTTGTCGATGAACTCCCTCAGATCCTCCAGTTCCTGGTCTGATATGGAGTACAGCTTGGCTGGGGGTAGCGTTGCCCCGGGTATCAGGTTTATCTGACAATCAAAAGACCTGTGGGGTGGCAGGTGGTCGGATTCCGCTTCGCTGAAGACCTCCTGTAGGTCCCAGTACTGTTTGGGAATTGCCTCTCCCCCCTTGACGTGCATGGTGGCCACCGTGGCTATCGGCGGCCCCTCCCCTGGCTGGCGCTGCATGCAATGTTCCAGACAAAAGTCCGATCCAAACGTAATGCATCTCTGGTGCCAGCTTATGGATGGGTCGTGGCGTGCTAGCCAGCTCATTCCTAGCACTATGGGGGGGGTCTGAGATGGTGGTGACGTTGAAAGCCAGTGTCTCTGAGTGCCTTCCCACTGTCATTCTCATGGGGGGGGGGTCTGGTGGGTGATGGCCCCTCCCAGCAACTCCCTGCTATCAATGGTGGAGACGTGCAGGGGAAAGTCCAGCTGCAGCAGTTGGATCTGGTGTGCTTCCGCAAAATTTCTTGAAAAAAAAGTTGGCAAAGGCACCCGAGTCGATTAACGCTAAAACCATCAGTGGGTGCCCATTGGGGAGTGTCAGAGTCACTTCTAGAACCACCCCTGCTCTGGGGGGTGTGGGCTGGCGCTGCCCCTCTGTGGAAGGGAGGGAGTGAGGGGGCTGGTTTCCGTTGATTGCGCCTGGCTGCTGCCCCTTGTCTCCTGCAGCCAGGCAGTCTCGTTTCCCTGCTGTTGCTTTGTGTCTGTGGGGGCGGGCATAACAGTTCCTGCCCTTCCCTGCCATTCCCGGCGATGCGGACAATTCCTGACGAGGTGACTGGGGGAGTGGCATAAAAAGCAGTTTCCTCCCCTCCCCTCCTTGCGTTTCTGTGGCGCTGGGTTTTGAAAAGCCCGCGCGCGCGCTCCTCCGATCTCCATCGGTTCCGGCTCTGAGCTTGGTCTGGGCGGGCCCTGGGGTGGGGTTTGGTGATGTGGTCTGTCCTGGGAGCGTGGGAACCAAGGTTTTGCTGCGCGCGTCGTTTGTTTGTCATTCCATCTGGATTCCTGTCTCACCCCCACCGCTAGCGCCGCTTTGCTTAACTCATCCATAGTCCGCGGTTTAGGACCCCTCGCCAGCTCATCCTTAACGTCTGAGTGCAACCCCAGGTAGAAGGCTGATTTCACTGGCTCACTGTGCAGATCCCACCCCAGTTTGTGCACCAGCATGGTGAATCTCGCCCAGTAGTCCCTAACTGTCGATTTTCCTTGTGTTAAGTTATGAAGCTCTTCTTTTGTGGCTTCCATTTCAGAGTCACTCGCGTACATGATTTTTAAAGCTTCTAAGAATAGTTTTGCGTTCTTCATGCAATCATTTTTTTGCGCGATGAGCGGTCTTACCCATTCTCGGGCGGCCCCCGTCAAATACTCTATGATAAAGGAGACTCTGTGCGCGTCATCTGGGAATTCTGCTGCATGCAATTCCAGCGCATAATTTATTTCTGTCTCAAAGCCTAGGTACTCCCTAGGGTCGCCCAACCTCTTCCCCCTATGTTTGCGTCGCAATTCGGGAGTTGGGGGGATTGGCCTTCCCCCCGTGCGCCCAACTTCCTGTCCCACCTGAGGCATGGGCTCCACAACCTTGCCTGAGCCTCGGACACCACTTACTGACTCTCCGCTGGAGGCAGAGCTCTCCTTACTCTCTCCAGCGCTTGGGGATGGGCTGGAACATAAGATGGGAGGGACTTCCCTGTATCCCTTGTCCCTCACACATACCTTTCCCCCAATTTTATCCTCGCAACAACCCTATGAGGCAGGTTAGGCTGAGAGATTGTGACTGGCTCAAGGTCACCCAATTACTTTCATAGCTGAGCAGGGATTTTAACCCTGTTCTCCCAGGTCCTCGTCCAACACTCTAACCATGGCAGTACATTACACTACACTGACTCTCTTTGTTGGGTTAATCTACAAAAAATGGCATATCATAATATTTTTTCTGAAGTGTTCAATTTGTGACAATTATGAAATTTGGGGAGTGGGTAACAACTAGATAATGTGGTAGACCCTGCAAGTTAACACAACTACCATCCCTAAGGTTTCAGAACTGAATGATTCACGACACCAAGGATGTCACAAAGCAAAGACTCAGCAAAGTTGTGTTTTAATGCCATTATCCATCGGAGCTTTTTGCCAGCAATTCCACAACTGGATTCTGGTTGGGAAGATCTTTCAATGTTCAGTGCTGATTCTTTGCTTTAGGGGGCCCTTCATCAAGACGGCCCTTACCATTGTTGCCACCTGCCTCTCCCTCTGAGACAATCCACAGAGGACGAGACATGCAGAATTTGAGGATTTCCGGTTTGGCTGCATCCCGAAGCAGGTCACTCAGAGATGAGCACCACCACGGGGTGTGTGTGTGTGCTGGGGTGGCGTGAGGGCAAAGCACACCCCAAAATGCTCAAGAGGGTGTCTTGAGCCCAAAAGAGAAAGCAGCAGTGGCACAAAGAGGCACAAGGGGTTGGCAGTGAGCCCACATTGAGAATGCTGACCTCTGATAATGGGCCCTGCTTCTTCTCCCTTGGGCTGGGAGCAAGACACAAAATGGTTGTCTAGGTTGTTCTGGTAGCTGTGTGTGATCTGCTTTTCTTCCTTCCATCCTTTCTTCCATTGAAGATGGGGAGGGCTGATTCCCTTAGCAATATTATATGGAAAAGTAACCATGCTCCCTCACATGAATGCCAGCTGATTTTTGTGAGCATACAAATAATTAACTTTTGCCCAGTAACCTACTCAAATTTTGCACTAAAGTAGCAAAATGCCTTACCTGTCCCGGGAAGAGAGTTGGCTGCACGTCTACATCTTCTTCTGCATATGCCAAAATAGTTCGTAAAGACTTTCTGAGATACTCCTCATTAAAATCTGATGCTTTACCAACCAGAGAAGCCAGTGACATTGTCACTTGCATTTTGACTCTTGCAAAGTTCTTTTATAAAACAGAAAATGGAGTGTCAGATTGTGCAAATGAAACATACTGTACTGATTTTCTGTTAGCTGGTTTCTGTTTGCATGAAATAGAACCTCCTGTATGGCTTAGACAGAATTTGTTATAATCACCACTGGGATTTCCTTCCAAATAATCGTGGCATTATGAAAACTACTCTTTAGTTTATTTTGTGGAACAAATAAAATTCAGTTTCATAGGCACTAGGAATCTCACTGATTAATTCTTTTTTATGTTTTTATATTTATTTTCCAAATAATTTTATTCATTTTCCAATATTCACAAAAATAAAATCACAAAAAATCATAAAACAAAAATAAAACCAAAATAAAACATGAAAAAGAAAAACATAATAGTTCTTACATTTTTTACTTGACATTGTTGACTTCCTCAATTCCCCCCCACTGGGTCCATTTTAAAATCTCAATTAAGCAATTGTATCTTTTGTATCTTAAATCATTCTAACACATTTTATCATTATCTCTCAACTATTCTATTCTGAAAAACGTCCACTATCCTCCACCAATAATTAATCAATTAATCCAAATCAAAAATTAGTTTCCCATCCTCTATCTTTTATTTCTCCGCCTAGCCTAAAATTTATTACCAAAAACTTTCCATGAATTCAAATATTAATTTTTCTAACATAATAACATTTAATCACTTAAAACTAAATCAGCCCCCCTCCCCTTGGTCTCCCAGATGATCCAGTGAGTTCCATAGGTCATTCCAGTTTCGGAACATTCTAAAGCAATCAAAAAGTAACATCCCTTATTGCTCCCCACCCCACTCCCACCCTGTCCCTTCCTATCCACCCTTCTTCCTTGGTCATCCCCTGCTGCCTCCCCAATTCTTTAAATGTTACAAAACACCATCCAACTGCTTTCCCACTTTCTAGCCCTTTCACAATTTTTCTTTCCCTTAAACTCTAGCCCCAGTATGGATTCCGCCCAGTTTACATTTTTATATATATAGATGACAAACATTTATTGAATACATAAATTGTTGAGACTCTTAGAGTAATCAAATGAAACTTTAACACATGGCATGATAAAGTTTCATCAGGACGAGTTATTTGTTGTTTAATGTGGTAGCAATTGTTTTCACAAAATTTATCTTCTGTACCATGAAAGGGGGGGGGAGGTCTTCCGGTCTGCCGCCATTGCTGACTGGCGAGAGAATCCCGAGCTCCGGGATTCCCTAGCGTTGCGAAGGAGGGGGGAGCCGTGAGAGCGACAAGTTAATAACAAGTTAAAATGAGGTTACATAATTAAAATGTTACTTCTTCTCAAACCAAAGGCTACTAGACTATTATTCTCCCTTCCTGTAATGGTTGGGTCTCTTCCACAGAAGCGAGACAACTCCAGCAGTAATTAACTCAGGCTTATTGCTCAAGACCAGGTGTCAGCAACCTTTTTCAGACCATGTGGTGGGCCGGACTATGTTTTTTTTTGGGGGGGGGATGAATGAATTCCTATGCCCCACAGATAACCCAGAGATGCATCTATATATATAAAAATGTAAAAATCGTGAAACTGCGTTTGACACTTTTGTCCATAACCGCTTGACCGATCGTCCTGAAATTTTGACACAACGATCCAGGCCACTCCCAGAGCATTGTTGGGGGCAAAAATCCCTCAAACCGCACACCTGCGCAGGTACAGACCTGCTTTTCCACCAACTCAAACAGCGCCCTCAAGTGGCGTAATACCCTCCTCCACCCCCTCCCTTCCTGTGAAATATAAGCCACACCCACAAACCAAATGACATCATCATCAACCAAGCAAATGAAATCAGCAAGGCAGCCATTATCACAGGCCGCAGCAAGCCAAGGCCTCGCTTCTACTTTACAGCCTAAAGCAGGCATCCCCAAACTGCGGCCCTCCATATGTTTTGGCCTACAACTCCCATGATCCCTAGCTAACAGGACCAGTGATCAGGGGTGATGGGAATTGTAGTCCAAAACATCTGGAGGGCCGCAGTTTGGGGATGCCTGGCCTAAAGACTAGGCCTAGGCTCCATTTTACAGACTAGGCCTCAGCTCTATAACCCTTTAAATACTATCCCAAAAGGAGCCCCACAGTGATCTCATTGTGGGAGTTTACTATAGATCCCCAAGCCAAACTGAGGACACAGATGATGCCTTCCTGGAACAGATGGCCAAGCATTCCAAAGGAAGTGAGATAGTAGTAATGGGGGATTTCAACTATCCCGATATTTGTTGGATGTCAAACTCAGCCAAGAGCATAAGGTCGAACAGATTCCTCACTGGCCTTGCAGACAACTTCATTGTCCAGAAAGTGGGAGAAGCAACAAGAGGATCAGCCATTTTAGATCTGGTCCTAACCAATAGTGATGACTTGGTTAGTGGGGTAGAAGTGGCAGGATCATTAGGTGGGAGTGACCATGCTCTTCCGGAGTTTATTATCCGGCGGAAAGGAGCAACCAAGCATACTAAGGTCCAAATTCTAGACTTTAAGAAAGCCGACTTCAGAAAACTTAGGGAAACGCTGGGTGAAATCCCATGGACAGTAATACTAAAAGGGAAGGGAGTTCATGATGGTTGGGAGTTTGTTAAAAGGGAGATATTAAAAGCACAACTTCAGGCAATACCAATGAGACGGAAACATGGAAGGTGCCTAAAGAAGCCAGGCTGGCTATCTAAAGAACTTTTGACTGAGTTAAGATTTAAAAGGGATATGTACAAAAAATGGAAAAGGGGGGAAATCTCCAGAGAGGAATTCAAACATATAGCCAGCACGTGTAGAGACAAAGTCAGAAAAGCTAAAGCACAGAATGAACTCAGGCTCGCCAGAGAGGTTAAAAGCAACAAAAAGGGCTTTTATGGGTATGTCCATAGCAAAAGGAAAAACAAGGAAACAGTGGGGTCACTCAGAGGAGAAGATGGTGAAATGCAAACAGGGGACAGAGAAAGGGCAGAACTCCTCAATGCCTTCTTTGCCTCAGTCTTCTCCAAGAAAGAAAAAAACGCCCGACCTGAAGAATATGGAGCAGATGATTCAGCAGGGGGAACACAGCCCAGAATAAGTAAGGAGGTAGTACAAGAATACTTGGCTAGTTTAGATGTATTCAAGTCTCCAGGGCCAGATGAACTACATCCAAGAGTATTAAAAGAACTGGCAGAGGTGATTTCAGAACCACTGGCAATAATCTTTGAAAATTCCTGGAGAACAGGCGAAGTTCCAGCAGACTGGAGGAGGGCAAATGTTGTCCCTATTTTCAAAAAGGGGAAAAGAGAGGACCCAAACAATTACCGCCCAGTCAGCCTGACATCAATACCAGGAAAGATTCTAGAGCAGATCATTAAGCAAACAGTCTGTGAGCACCTAGAAAGAAACTCTGTGATCACTAAAAGTCAGCATGGGTTCCTGAAAAATAAGTCATGTCAGACTAATCTGATCTCATTTTTTGACAGAATTATAAGCCTGGTAGATGAAGGGAACGCTGTGGATGTAGCCTATCTTGATTTCAGCAAGGCCTTTGACAAGGTGCCCCATGATATTCTTGTAAAGAAGCTGGTAAAATGTGGGCTAGACAATGCTACCATTCAGTGGATTTGTAGCTGGCTTACTGACCGAACCCAAAGGGTGCTCATCAATGGCTCCTCCTCATCCTGGAGAGTAGTGACTAGTGGGGTGCCACAGGGTTCTGTCTTGGGCCCAGTCTTGTTCAACATCTTTATCAATGACTTGGATGATGGGCTTGAGGGAATCCTGAGCAAGTTTGCAGATGACACCAAATTGGGAGGGGTGGCCAACACCCCAGAGGACAGGATCACACTTCAGAATGACCTTAACAGATTAGACAACTGGGCCAAAGCAAACAAGATGAATTTTAACAAGGAGAAATGTAAAGTACTACACTTGGGCAAAAAAAATGAATATAATATTCTGTGGGAAAACAACATAAATGCAAACACTGAATCTGTGATGTAGGCTGTGAGAGGTACTAAGGAAGTATCTATTATCTTACACTTATGCAGCTGAAGCTGTATCTCATGAGGAGGTAAAGGGTAGCACAGGCTTGAATCCGAGTGGTATCCATACTGCTGCTGCAGTGCTGAAGGAGCCTTTGACACAGGTCAGCACACTGCTCCACTTCCTCTTCAAAGAGCAACTCTCCAAACTAAAGGAAGAAGCAGAAGAAAAGACTGTAAGATGGTGCTTTAAAATGACCAGGTTTTTTAAAAAGTTGCCTCTTTGCCTTCTGAGCTCTAGACAAGGGGTGCCTCGCCCAGGGGTTCAGAACCTGTGGTCCTCCAGACGTTGCTGGGCTCTTGAGTGAGGAAAGATTGGCATTGCAGTCCAATGGAAGGTCACCCTGTGCCAGGACACGGGCAGTGCAACCATCTTGATTCTCCATCTCTTCTGAGACCCTTTTAGAGGTAGCCCGTCATTTAAATAAGGTTCTCCTCAGAGATGCTTGTCTGACACCACCTTTGATATCATTTTAGCACAAAGCAAAAACTTTTCTGTATCAGAAGATGTTTGAATGCTGATGTTATTGCTCTTGGGAATGGCTGCAGTACTTAGTTTATTTTGTGCTACTCATGTCATGGTTGTGGAAGATTTTGGTGTATGATGATTTTGATGGCTTCAACAAATTCACCACTTAATCAATTTAACATGATATTTAATGTATTTTTATAAAAAAAAGAAAAATACATTAAATATCAAGTTAAATTAATTAACATGTTTTGTATTGCTCATTGCCTTGAGATGTCTCAGTATAAGGCAATTCATGAATTTTATTAGATCTAATCTAATGATATAGGAACACCAAGTCAGCAGTAATGAGTGCCAGTTTTGAATTCTTCATGTTCTGCAGCAACAAGAAGAATTCATCAGTCCAGATTGCGGTTCCAAAGAGGCACCACAACACCAGACACTGTACATACACAGCACACATCAGATATAACCCCCTTGGCCAGGCAGTTCTACTGAAATACATTACGGTATATATAATGCACAGCAAGATACTGTGACAAGCTGGAAACTTGAGAAGGGAGGGGGAACTACTCCTTATAGTTCTTTCTTCTTCTAAGAGATGTGTTGCATGTTGTGAGTTTTAACCACATGCATGACATTCTGAAAAAAATGTTTTTTAATTACAGAACAGTTTCATAAATACAATAAAACAAAAAATGATTATGATAAGCTGGCATGTGGGAGAGCTCAGTTGGTAGAGCATGAGACTCTCAGGGTCATGGGCTTGAGCCCCACATTGGGCAAAGGATTCCTGCATTGCCTCATGGTCCCTTCCAACTCTACTGTTCCATGGATGCACACCAATCATCAAGAAGACAGGTAAGAATGAATGTTTGTGCAATAGGCACACCCTATTGCTGTAAACTGTTAAGACGATTCCACTATACCAGACATTCCATTTGCTTATCTCTCTGGCTATCCTAACATTGCTAAAATTCTTTGAATTTCATTGTCAAAGGAAAATGAACTATACATACCTATGGTGCATTATTAACTATTTACAATGGTAGCACAGTGTCAAGTCATTTTGTCTAGAAGACAGATTTCTTCAATGGTACAGTAATTTTAATTGCAAGAGAGATTGGACAGATAACATGAAATAAGAGCTTAATCATGAATTTCAAAACTACTAATGGCACTGCTCTGTAACTTTTTAATCAAGTCACATTTCAGGCAACACTGGCTCTTATTTAGAAAGGACATCCTGAGATTTTACATTTACACCTGTACAATATATTTCTTAAGAACCACCCTGATGGATCAGACCAAAGGCCAACTACTTCTAGATCTTTCCCACAGGGGCCAATGAGATGCCTCCAGCAAGTCCTCAAGCAGGGCACCAGGGCAATAGCTCATCTCATACTGTTTTACCAACCCAGCTGGCATGTAGAAATATGTTGCCTCTGATTCGGGAGGTTGCATATAGCCATCACAGTCATCAACAGCTGAATTTGGTGGCACTATGTGAATAAATGCTTCCTTTGGTCTGTCCTGAACCTCTCACTATTCAGCTTCACTGGATGACATTTCCTAGTACTCTATCACACATAGTTTTATAAGTCTTTATCATGTCCCTCCTTACTCTCCTTTTCCCTAAGCTAAAAAGGTTGTATCCTTTCTACATAGCTGAGCTGCTCCACACCATGACCTTTCCCCACAACACTGGGCATGTACAATTTCTTCAGAAGTTTCTTCCTAATAATAATAAAACATTTGCAGGATGGTAAATGTAGCTAATTAGGTCTGTCTCCTGCACTTCACCTTGATGACAACTAAGCAAGCCATTACATAAAATGTTGCCCAGGTTTGTATTCTGTTCCCCCCCCCCTTTCTGAGGATGGATCACAAGGCCTGTCTTTCTCTGTTATTTTAAAATTCAAAGAAATTTAAGTAATAACCCATCAATCTTATTCTATCTCATTTTCTGTCAGCAACTCAAACTCTGGAAACAGAAGTCTCCACTCACCAAGTTATCAAATGCATGTACAATTTTGGGGCTCTTGCACAGGGATAACAGTGCAATGTTCTGTGGGTATCACAAGGGTTTGAGCTCCAATAATGGTAACATAAGTAAGCCAAATAAAAAAATTCCTTCAGTAGCACCTTAAAGACCAACTAAGTTTATATTTTGGTATGAGCTTTCGTGTGCATGCACACTTCTTCAGATTTTTTTATTTTGCTTCGACTCAGACCAACACGGCTACCTACCTGTAACTATAAGTAAGCCAAATACTTACCTTGATAATTAATGCTCGGAGAGTAGCAAAGCAATGAGTCAAATAGTTTGTGCTCTGATCACAGGTCAAAGAATTGACAAGGACTTTCAACACACCTCCCATGACATTATCTCTGCAATCCATAGCTGAAGTTGCCTACATCACAGAAGAGGAATCTTAAAAAACAGAGTTTATGCTATACTAGTGCCAGTCTTGACACAATAAGATAACCCTACGCAATGGACAGAAATTACCTTGATGCTTTTCACAGTAGAGGGAAGAAGGCATATAGCTAGAAAAGATTTGTTAAGAGTGTATTATGCACAGGGATTTTCAAGCATTGCATTCAATGAGTCTATGACCCAGGAGCCAATGGGACTTGAGGAGACCTGTGTATACTCTCTGTGGACTCTCCTGAACAGCAAACGGAAAGATGCAATTTCATATCATCTGAAAGTATAGGGTGGTGGGAATACCGTGTTTCTCCTAAAATAAGACACTGTCTTATATTTATTTTACTCAAGAAAATAAGCCTATGGCTTATTTTTTGGGGGGTGTCTTTTTTTAAAAAATTACCGGTAAGTACCGTGGGCACCTGCCTCCTCCTGCTGCGGCCGGCGTTGCTGCTGCTGGGTCCCGCTGGCTCGGGGCGCGTGGCGCTGCTGGGTGCTGACGCAGCAGGCGTCCTCCTCCTCCTCCTGCCGGCTCCCAGAGGCTCAGGGCGTTCTGTGCGGCACTGCTGGGCACGTTGTCGGTGCTTCAGCAGCAGGGTCCCGCTGGCTCGGTTCACTCGCCGGTCTCGCTCTGCATGGCGCCGACCTGGCAAGCATCCTCCTCTTCCTGCCGCAGCTCGGCACCCGGAACTGGCTGTTGCTGTTGCTGAAGCGCTGACAAAGCGCCCAGCAGTGCCGCGCAGAGCGCCCTGAGCCGCAGCAGGAGGAGGAGGATTCAAAGTGCTACAGAGCACTGCTGGGTCCCGCTGGCTCGGGGTACTCCGAGTGGCGCTGCTGGGCGCTTTGTCGGCGCTTCAGTGGGGTGCGCTGCTGGGTCCCACTGGCTCGGGGCTCCATGCGGTGTGCGCTGCTGGGCAGTCCTGGGTCCCGCTGGCTCGGGGCTCCACTCGGCACGTACTGCTGGGTGTTTTGGCGGGGCTGCAGCAGTGGCAGCATCCGGTTCCAGGGCCCAACCCAACAGGCCTCTTCCTCGTCCTTGGTGCCCTCCAGAACTGCGCCTAGCACTAGGGCTCATTTTCGGGGCATGTCTTATATTTTGTCAATGCATGAAAATCCTGCCATGGCTTATTTTATAGGTACGTCTTATTTTATGAGAAACACGGTAGCATGAAAACAATTTACAAATTAAAATTGGGCATTAAGCAAAGAATCATTTTTAAAATTTTGACATGTAACAATTTATATACTAAAAAAATTCCTTCCAGTAGCACCTTAGAGACCAACTAAGTTTTTCATTGGTATGAGCTTTCGTGTGCATGCACACTTCTTCAGATACACTGAAACAGAAGTCACCAGACCCTTATATATAGTGAGAGGGTGGGGAGAGGTATTACTCAGAAGGGTGGTGGGAATGGGTGATTGGCTGATAGGTGTGGTGCGTATGTGGCAGCAAAGTTGGCATCTGGCTTTATTGCAGGTATCAGTGTCCATGTGTCTGGTGGTTGTATTATTGTGGATGAGGAGTTGTTTAAGATTGGGTGGCTGTCTTTAGGCAATGAAAGGTCTTCCTCCCATTACTAGTGGTGTTCTGTTATTTTCTTTTTTGGGTTTAACTTGGTTTTTACATTACCAACTGACCAACAAACATATCTACATGATTCTAGCTACCATCCCAAACATACCAAACAATCCAGGCCCTGTGTTACAGCCACACCTGTTCCAACTCTACAGAAAGAGACTCTCACCTAACAGATCTACAGCAAACCTTTTTAGAACTAAAATATCCGCCCGGCGAACAACAGATCAACAGAGCCAGAGAGAACATGCTGCAAGCAGACCCAAAAAAGAAAATAACAGAATACCACTAGTAATCACATACAGCTCCCAAGCTAAAACAGTACAAGGCATCATCAGAGATCTACAACCTTTCCTAGACAATGACAGTTCTCTTAAGCTCTGGAAGGAAGACCTTTTATTGCCTACAGACAGCCACCCAATCTTAAACAACTCCTCACTTCAATACAACCACCAGACTTAAAATGGACACTGGTACCAGAGTCTGCAATAAACCCAGATGCCAACTTTACTGCTACATACACCTGGACAACACTATTACTGGCCCCAACAACATCCAACATACCATCTCAGGACTATTTAATTGCTCCTCTTCTAGCATTGTGTATGCCATCAAAAGCAAACAGTGCCCTTCATCTCTCTATATTGGACAAACAGGCCAAACCCTACGCCAAAGGATAAATGGACATAAATCTGACATCAGGAATCACAAGACAGAGGAGAATTCTTCAATCTCCCAGGACATTCTATACAAGATCTCAAAGTAGCTGTCTTATTACAAAAGAATTTCAGAAATAGACTGGAAAGAGAAGTTGCTGAATTGCAACTTATTGTCCAGAGGAGGGCAACCAAAATGGTCAAAAGCCTGGAAACGATGCCTTGTGAGGAACGGCTTAGGGAGCTGGGCATGTTTAGCCTGGAGAAGAGAAGGTTAAGGGGTGATATGATAGCCATGTTCAAATATATTAAAGGATGTCATATAGAGGAGGGAGAAAGGTTGTTTTCTGCTGCTCCAGAGAAGCGGACACGGAGCAATGGATTCAAACTACAAGAGAGAAGATTCCACCTAAACATTAAGAAGAACTTCCTGACAGTAAGAGCTGTTCGGCAGTGGAATTTTCTGCCAAGGAGTGTGGTGGAGTCTCCTCCTTTGGAGGTCTTTAAGCAGAGGCTTGACAGCCATCTGTCAGGAATGCTTTGATGGTGTTTCCTGCTTGGCAGGGGCTTGGATTGGATGGCCCTTGTGGTCTCTTCCAACTCTATGATTCTACCAAACCTAAAACCATGGAGAAACCTGGTCTGAATAGAGACATTGGGTTCTTATCTCATTATACATGATAAAGCTATTTTTAGCCATCTCACCCCTTGGTTTTTCCTGTAAGACCAATTGCAGTAGTTAACAGTCGTCAACAGGTTTACCACACCTGTCAGCCAATCACCCATCCCCACCACCCTTCTATATATAAGGGTCTGATGACTTCTGTTTCAGTGTATCTGAAGATGTGTGCATGCACACGAAAGCTCATACCAATGACAAACTTGGTCTCTAAGGTGCTACTGGAAGGAATTTTTTATTTTGTTTCAACTACAGCAGACCAACATGGCTACCTACCTGTAATTTATATACTGTGTACTACAACAAAAACAGAGGCAGAAAGTAAGCCTCCCTTTCCAAGGGTAGAGGAATTTGTATGCAGCCAGTTTCTTACCTGAATGATGTTCTCTTGCATGTCTAGGATAATCAGATTAGCTTCTGTGGCTAGGTTCCCACTAACCAACACTTCTTGGTCAATCTCAGCTTTTGTTCTAGGAGCATGACAAATCAAGTTACCAAATTAATTCATTAATCAGATTGCCTCTTACTTTAGCGTACTAGGCTTTAGAAACAGGACCTACACTAACCCTGAAATTGGAATGCTGGGTCTACTTTTAGTTTATCATCAGAAATATCTGTCTTCTTTGTTTCTCTTTTATTCAGGTCAGATGTTGTGATCCATGGTTAAACAAGTTTAACATAATTACTTAAACCCTTTCATTAGGAGGAGTGGGGCAGCTGCCTTTGGTGGTAGATGCTAGTGACGCTGACATGGTGGTGCACAATTTGGTGTAAGCCAGCCTGTCCAGTGCCCCTTACCTTTGCTGCTATTAGGTACATGACATGGGTGGGATAGTGTAAGGCTTGGGTCTCTCCCACACATGAGATGGCTCTGGCAGTTAATTATTTCAGATTTATTGGTACTTTAAAAAGCCCTGGTTGGAGCTCCGCTAATTTCAGTCTCCCTTTGATGACCCAGTTGCTGGAATTAAGCTCCGCCCCTCCCCCCAACAGGAAAAATGCCACCTTCTCTTCCAGGTAGTTTCATGCTTCTCATTTAATCTCGTTATTCTACTTCGAGATCTGGGAGATTGTACTCCCCCTAAATCTGTGTCTGCATCACTATCTGAGCTCTAAATGGAACAAGAAATAGATTGGAAATTGAGAATTTGGACACAGAATAATTTTGAATTCGCAGATAAACCAGGTAAGTATTTGGCATGGCAATTAAAGAAAAAGAAAAATGATGAAATGATAAATAGAATAGGAGTGGGGGAGAAAATTGTAGATAACTCTCAGACAATAATGAAAAAATCCGTAAAATATTATGAAGAATTCTACAAGAAAAAAAGAGGGAAAAAGAGAGGAAATGAAACAATATTTAGAGAAACACCAATTGCCAATCAATATAAGAGAAAAAGGGTTAAAGAGTTAGATACACCAATAACATTGCAAGAAATTAGAAATGTATTGAAAAAACTGTTGTTGTTTAGTCGTTTAGTCGTGTCCGACTCTTCGTGACCCCATGGACCATAGCACGCCAGGCACTCCTGTCTTGCACTGCCTCCCGCAGTTTGGTCAAACTCATGTTCGTAGCTTCGAGAACACTGTCCAACCATCTTGTCCTCTGTCGTCCCCTTCTCCTAGTGCCCTCAATCTTTCCCAACATCAGGGTCTTTTCCAAGGATTCTTCTCTTCTCATGAGGTGGCCAAAGTATTGGAGCCTCAGCTTCACGATCTGTCCTTCCAGGGAGCACTCAGGGCTGATTTCCTTAAGAATGGATAGGTTTGATCTTCTAGCAGTCCATGGGACTCTCAAGAGTCTCCTCCAGCACCATAATTCAAAAGCATCAATTCTTCGGCGATCAGCCTTCTTTATGGTCCAGCTCTCACTTCCATACATCACTACTGGGAAAACCATAGCTTTAACTATACGGACCTTTGTCGGCAAGGTGATGTCTCTGCTTTTTAAGATGCTGTCTAGGTTTGTCATTGCTTTTCTCCCAAGAAGCAGGCGTCTTTTAATTTCGTGACTGCTGTCACCATCTGCAGTGATCAAGGAGCCCAAGAAAGTAAAATCTCTCACTGCCTCCATTTCTTCCCCTTCTATTTGCCAGAAGGTGATGGGACCGGTGGCCATGATCTTGGTTTTTTTGATGTTGAGCTTCAGACCATATTTTGCGCTCTCCTCTTTCACCCTCATTAAAAGGTTCTTTAATTCCTCCTCGCTTTCTGCCATCAAGGTTGTGTCATCTGCATATCTGAGGTTGTTGATATTTCTTCCGGCAATCTTAATTCCGGCTTGGGATTCATCTAGTCCAGCCTTTCGCATGATGAATTCTGCATATAAGTTAAATAAGCAGGGAGACAATATACAACCTTGTCGTACTCCTTTCCCAATTTTGAACCAATCAGTTGTTCCATATCCAGTTCTAACTGTAGCTTCTTGTCCCACATAGAGATTTCTCAGGAGACAGATGAGGTGATCAGGCACTCCCATTTCTTTAAGAACTTGCCATAGTTTAGTTACTTGAAAAAAACTAAACCTGGAAAAACACCCGGTCCTGATGGACTGCCATTAGAATACTATAAAAAATTAGAAGAGGGATTGATGCGCCACTTACAAGAAATAATGTATCAAATTTTAGAGAAAGGGAATATCCCAGACTCCTGGAAAGAAGCATATGTCACACTATTACCTAAATCAGATGTAGATCTTGAATTAATACCCAATTATAGACCAATATCCCTATTAAATACGGATTATAAACTATTTGCTAGAGTAATTGCGAATAGATTAAAAGAGGTGTTTAAAGAGATAATACATCCAAACCAAGCAGGATTTTTACCAGGGAGGCAAATATCAAGTAATACAATAAACATAGTGGATATATTGGAATATTCAGAATTTAAGCCTGATAAAAAAGCAGCTCTTTTACTGTTAGATGCAGAAAAGGCATTTGACAATGTGTCACGGTATTTTATGAAAAAACAAATTGATATGATGTTCCCAAATAAAAGGAGGAATGGGTAAAGCCATAGAAGCAATATATGAGCAGCAAAGAGCAAGGTTAATAATAAATGGAAACCTGACGGAAAGTTTTCCAATCACAAAAGGGACAGGGCAGGGATGCCCTCTTTCACCCCTGCTATTCATTATAGTCCTGGAAATTCTTTTACAAAACATCAAAACAAATTGAAAGGAATTGTAATTGGGGGGAAAACTTACAAAGTTAGGGCATTCACAGACGATTTAATAATAACAACACAAGATCCAAAAGAAAGTATACCAGTGGCGTTGGAAATAATTAAAACATATGGGAAAATGGCAGGATTAAAAGTAAATTACCAAAAAACTACATTGATAACTAAAAATTTAAATACAGAAGAGAAGAAAGCACTTAAAGAACGGATGGGTATACAAGTTAAGAACAAAGTAAAATACTTAGGGATCTGGATAACAAATAAGAGTATCAACTTATATGAAGATAAAGACATGGAGGGAAGTAAAAAAAAAAAAACCCCATGGAAGCACCTATCTCTCTGGGGTAGAATCTCGGTGATCAAAATGAAGGTATTTCCAAAAATGATGTTTTTGTTTCAGACCATACCAATATTAGGGGGGATGAAATGTTTCAAAGAGTGGGAAAAGGATATGGCAAAGTTTATTTGGAATGGAAAAAGACTGAGGATAAAACATCAAGTACTAATAGACAGAAAGGAGAGGGGGGGTTTTTGCGCTACCTGATTTTGAGTTGTATCATGCAGCTGCAGGTCTTCTATTGGTAAAAGATTGGATAACATATTAAAAAATGGACGTGTCAGAGGGATATGGTAATTGGTATGGGTGGCATTCCTATCTAATTTACAAAAAGGTAAAGGTCCACTGGTGTTTTTTTTAAATCACTTAGTAAGGAAATCATTATATAAAATCTGGTTGAAGTACAAAGGAATATTAGAGCCTAAGATTCCCCTGTGGACATCACCAGCAGGGACAATAGCAGTCAAAAAATTAAATATGGAAGGGGAATGGGCCACATACAGATTGTTATTAGAAGGAAAACAGGATGAATTAAGGCTGAAAAAATACAAAGAAATTAAATAATATTTGACGGACTGGCTGCAATATTTTCAAATATGCCAAAGATTTATTGTCGATAAAAAAATCAGGTCTTGCAGAAGAAACATCGAAATTTGAGAAAGAACTAATACAAAGTAAAGGGAAATATATTTCATGAGTTTATCATCTTTTATTAGAATGGGAGGTGAAGGAGGAACAAGTGAAGTTAACAATGGTGAGATGGGCGCAAGATCTGGGTCATAGCATCTTAATGGAAAAATTATGGCAAGTAGATATAAAATTCACGGCCTGTTACAACCTTAGGGAAAATATATTAAAAGTGATGTACAGATGGCACCAAACACCGGAAAAGCTTGCCAAAATGTATAAGAACAGGTCTCCCTTATGTTGGAGATGCAATAAGGAAAATGGTTCTTAAATGCACATGTGGTGGAACTGTGTAGACATTGGTGTATTCTGGAATAATAAAAGAAACTACTAAAATGTACATTTAAAAAAAGGCTGAAGGTATTTTTACTAAGTATACTGCCAAATGAAATAGGAAAATCAAAAAGAACATTGTTCAGCAGCAGGGAGAATATTGATAGCAAGAAATTTGAAAAATAAAATATTACCCAATATAGCAGATTGGCAGACTTTAATGGTAGAATACCTGTGGAGGGGGTGATGATGGCCATCTGAATTGAACGCAGCTTATTATTGCTGATATTGAATATATCCCTGTACTATACCTGTTCAAGCACAGAGAGGAACCAAGTAAAAGGTTGACTTAGGAATCCCAAAGCGGGGCCTGACTCATACACCCTGCGTTATGCCAGAGGCCCCAATGAAGTAAAAGCCTTGAGAAAGAGACATTGCAGGAAGACAGAGCAGCCTTGCCAAAAGGAAAACATTCCTAGCAAAAGGATTCCCTTATCAGAAGGGAATGATGCGCTAAACTGCCCCCAGACAGGGAACATGCCCAAGGGCACAGAGAGAAAGTCAGAGATAAGTAACTGACGGCATGCACAGATGATGTGGAGGAGGGGGCAAGGATGCACAGACCACCATAGTGCATCTGTGCTCTATGTTTCTGACCTTTTGCCTTGCGTGGATGCTTTAGATCCTGCGTCTGTGTCTTAGGAAATCATAGTCAGAGAAGGGTATAAGGGAGCTTTGCGATTTGTGTTGCTTTACTCCTGTTGTGAGCTTGACCACCAGGAGTCTCTTAAATTTAAGAATTAAATTCTTTCTCTGGATTCAAGCCCCCAGTGTCATTATTGGCTATCTCTGTCCTGCCTGGGCGCAACTTAAAGGACCCTTACTAGCTGATAAGGCTGCACCTGCAGTTGGCAAAGACGACAGGAAGAATAAGACGACAAATGAATCAAAAATTCAATAAGGAATGGAGAGTTTTTAAAGAATACTTAAGAAACAATGGTATAAAAGGAACCCTTTTGGCAGAGCTAGACTGAACCTTGTAATATGTAGATATAGAATTATAAAGAAAAGGCAAAGAAAATAAGCAAAAACTGTGCGAAATAATTTAAAAGAAAAAAATACAGCGAGATTAACTGGAAGTCATTTTTTAATATTTGTTCTTTGAATATAGGTTTTGAAAATTATTGAATGTTATTATTTGGTTGTGTAATATATTGAATATCAAAGTTTGTTGGTTATTGTTTATTAGTTTGTTTATTTTATTATTATTATTAATTTTTATTAGTTTTCGCATACCACATATTCCATTATCAGACATTTGGGCTCATTACATTCATTATCTTTGCAAATTCTCTAGAATTCTCAAATAAAAATACAACTTAGTATAATAACAACAACTCTTAAAGTTCAAACCTAAAGTTACAAAAATTTCCGATGATCGACTTCCACACTACTTTCTTCTGCTGTTTTTATATTCATATGTTTGGTTGCACGGTATAACATTCCTTATAGTTTCAGTCTATTTTCAACATTCTTCATATCGTTTTTAAACCTTCATCCTCTTTCTTTTTGTACTCATATTTTCTTGTTTAATCCTCTTTTTGTATATATATATATATATATGCGTGTTTATTTATTTATTTATTTTTACTATACATTGTACTGTATTTTCTATCTGTATGTCCAATAAAGCTTTTTAATTTGTTGTTGTGAGTTTGTTTCCTTCTGTGAGTAATTTCTTATTTAAGATGTTATTTTGTTTCAACTATCTTATCTATATATGCTATAAATTTTCCCCATTCTTTCATGTACACCTCGCTGCCTTGCTGTCTTATTCTCGATGTTAGTTTTGCAATTTCCATATATTCCACCATTTTCCTTCTCCAGTCTTCTACTGATGGAATTAACTCTTGTTTCCAGACCTGAGCTAGAATTACCCTCGCTCCTGTAGTCGCATATAGGAACCATTTGACATCATCCTTTGCAACATCTTTCCCCACCATTCCCAACAGGAATGCCTCCGGCTTCTTTTTTATTGTATATTTAAGAATCTTTTTAATCTCATTATATATATCCTCCCAATATTTCTTGACTCTTTCACAGGACCACCACATGTGTATGAAGTTGCCTTCCTTAGATTTACATTTCCAACATTTCGTATCTCCTGTCTTGTACATTTTGTATAGCTTAGTTGGTGTAAGGTACCACCTGTATATCATTTTGTACATATTTTCTTTTAAGATTGTGCAAGCCGTAAATTTCATTCCTACATTCCATAGTTTAAACCACTCTGCATATTCTATATTATGTCCCAGATCCATCGCCCATTTAATCATCACGGTCTTTGTTTCTTCATCTTTAGTGTTCCATTCCAGTAGGAAATCATAAATTTTTGATATGTTTTTTTCCTCACTTGATAATACTGTTTTTTCTAATATTGTCTTAGAATGCTCAAAACCTTTTGATTTCCTATCCTTTGTGAACACACTGTATATTTGTTGGTATTCCCACCACCCCTGTAGATGTTCTTTAAGTTCTTCATATGGTTTCATCTTTAACTCATTGTCTTGCTCTGTCAGGATATCTCTATACGTTAACCATTTTGTTTTCATGTTTATTTTTTTCACTGACAGGGCCTCCTGGGGTGATAGCCAACCTGGCGTTTTCCTTTCGAACCATTCTTTATATTTGGACCAGACTTCGAATAACGATCTTTTTATACAGTGGTTTAAAAAATCCTTATGTACCCTCACCTTATCGTACCCAAGATACGCATGCCAGCCATAACGGTTTTGAAATCCCTCTAAGTCCAGCACTTCTGCGTTGTCTAATTTCAACCATTCCTTCAACCATACTATACATGATGACTCGTAATATAGTTTAAGGTCCGGTAGTGAGAAGCCCCCCCCTTTCTTTTTTGTCAGTTAGGATTTTATATTTTACTCTGGGCTTCTTGCCTTGCCAGATGAATCTCGTAATTACCTTCTGCCAGTCCTTGAAATGGTTGTTTCCCGTAATAATTGGTACTGTTTGAAATAAGAATAACATTTTGGGAAGTACCATCATTTTAATTACTGCCATTCTTCCCAGCCAAGACAACTTCAGTTTACTCCATACTTCCAGGTTTAGTTTGACCTCTTTCCAAGTTGTTAAGTAATTGTCCTTAAATAAATTTACATTTTGGGGGGATAGCCAAATGCCCAAATATTTTACCTTTTTTGTAGCCGTTATTCCCGTTTCTATTTGAATCTGATCTATTTGCTCCACTCTTACATTTTTGAACATCATTTTTGTTTTATTCCTATTTAATTTTAAGCCGGCCAATGTTCCGAATTCTTCAATTACTTTCAAGGCCTCCGGCACTGCAGTTTGAGGATCTTGTAACGTTAAAACTACGTCATCTGCAAACGCCTTTGTTTTATATTCTCTTGTACCGTGTTTAATTCCTGTGATGCTTGGTGTATTTCTTATTTTCTGGAGCAATACTTCTAATGTTGTTATAAAAAGAAGAGGTGATAAAGGGCAGCCTTGCCTTGTCCCTTTAGAAATATGGAAACTTTCTGTTAAGTCATTATTTATAATTATTTTTGCCTGTTGTTCATTATATATCGCTCCTACACATCTTCTAAATGTTTCACCTACCCCCATCATTTCAAGATTTTTTTTCATGAAGAGCCAAGATACATTATCGAATGCCTTTTCGGCATCGATGAAAATCAAAGCCGCTTGTTTATTTATTTTAGTTTCTAGGTATTCGATTATATTTAGAATATTTCTCATATTATCTTTAACCTGGCGTCCAGGTAGGAATCCGTTCTGATCATGGTGAATTTGTTGTGCCAGTATCACTTTAAATCTTTGCGCCAATATATTTGTAAATAATTTATAATAATTATTAAGCAGTGATATTGGCCTGTAGTTCTTAACATTAGTTGGCTCAGAACCTTGTTTATGTATAAGAGTGATGTGTGCTTCTTCCCAGGTTTTCGGCAGTTGTCCCTTTGTCATTATGTTGTTCATCACCTCCTTGAGAGGAGGGATTAGTTGTTGGCTTAGTTTTTTATAGTAACTAATAGATAAGCCATCAGGTCCCGGGGCTTTCCCATTTTTTTCCTCTTTTTATTGCTGCTAAAATTTCTTCTTCTGTAATTGGTTTATCTAGTTGTATTGCTGACTCTGGTGGGATATTTATTAGTTTATGTTCTTCCAGATATTTCTGGATTTTGTTCTTGTCTTCTTTTGCTGCTTTATATAGTTCCATGTAAAATTTAAGAAATACTTATTTTATTTCTTTCTGGTTGTCTATTATTTTCTCATTTTGGACAATTTTGTTTATCATATTTTGGGTTTTTCTTTTTTTGAGCTGCCAGGCAAGCCATTTGCTGGTTTTATTTGCTGATTCAAAGCTCTTTTGTTTCAGCAGGTTTATCTTCCACTCCACTTCTTGTCTAATTAATGCCTCAAATTGTGTCTGTAATAATTTGTACGCTTGCTTTAATTTAATATTCTCTGGTGTTTTTATTAATTGTTTTTCAATATCTGCAATTCTTTTTAGAATGTTTTCTTTATTTTTTTCTCTTTCCCTTTTGCGAATACAGTTTTGTTGTATTAGGGACCCCCTTATAACGGCTTTACTTGCGTCCCAGACCATGTTTATATCTGTTCCTTTGTTTAAGTTTAAGTCAAAATAGGTGTTAATTTGTTCTTTTATTTTTCCTAGGATTTTCTCATCATTTAGCAGTGTATCGTCCATCCTCCATCTAAATCTTTTAGGTTCTTTAGCTTTCCATTCTATTGTTGTAGCTCTGTGGTCCGATATTGTTTTTGGTAATATTTCCGTCTTAGTTACTTTTATTGTTAATTCCTTTGACACCCATATATGGTCTATTCTACTCCAGCTTTGTTTTGATTCCGAGAAAAATGTAAAATCTTTTACAGTTGGGTTTTTCCACCTCCAGATGTCTACTAATTCCAAATTACTTGTTATTAGATCAAATGAGTTTGGTAATTTCCCTTGATTTAAATTTTTCCTCTTTTTTAGTGATTTATCCATTTCTAATGATGGTACGCCATTAAAATCTCCCACCATTATAACCTTATAATCCAAATAATTCGTCAGTGTTTCCCCCAGTTTTTTATAGAAATCTGCTTTTAATTCATTTGGAGCGTAGATCCCTACTACCAACAATTTTTCACCTTCTATCTCGATCTGAACGCCTATAAATCTACCTTCTTTGTCTTTGAACATTTGTTTTGCCTCATATTTAGTTTTTACATAAATCACTACCCCCCTCTTTTTTTGAATATCTGAGGCTATGAATTCATTTCCTACTTTCCTATTTTTTAGAACTCTGTTATGTCTTTTTACTATATGCGTTTCTTGCAGACATATAATGTCTGCCTTGTGTTTTTCTAATACGTGATTTATCCTATGTCTTTTATTTTTATCGTTCATTCCGTTAATATTCCAAGAAATCAATTTAACACTCATTTTGCTTATTTAATTAGATATCTTTATTATCAGCCTTTAGATTAATTTATCATCTATTTTTAAATCCTGGTCTTGTTCTTGTTCTGGAACATCCAAGTCTTCTTCCACTCCTTCTATTTTCCCTAGTTCTTTATATGTTTCTCCAAATCTCTTCATTTGCTGTACTGAATCAATTTTGAATTTTTTGTCCTTATAGTGAAAAACAACCCCCCCAGGGTAGTCCCACCTGAACCTTATATTATTCGCCGTCAGGTTTTTAGTCAATTCTTTGAAGACATTCCTTTTACGAAGCAACCTGTTCGGAATGTCCTTAAACACCACTACTGGTTTACCATCAATACTCCATTTGTTTTCCCTGCTTTTCCTTAGAATCTCATTTTTGGCCTCTATCGAGTTCAAAGTGATTAGGCAGTCATCAGGATACTTTTTTCTTCTTCCTTGTGTTAGATTTAGTTTAATTCTGAATGCATTTATTAACCAATATTCCATTTCTTCCTCTTTAATGTTTAATAATTTGGCTATTTCTGTAATCAATTTTTCTCTTAGATTTTCTCCTTCTATCTCCTCTATCCCTCTCAATTTCAAATTATTTGCCTTCTGGGCCATTTCAACCATAGCCAAATGGTCCAGAATTTCTTCCTGTGTTTTCACAATCCCCTCAATCTGTCCTTTCATTTTTTCCCCTTCCCTCTTGTTTTCCTTCACTTCTTTTTGAGTTTGTTTCGATTGTTCCTCTACAATATGAATTTTCTTATCCATTTCTTTCATTTGACTTGTTATTTCTGAGACTGCCTCCTTCAGTTTTCCACTAATGTTATATTCACTTTCTCTCATTTCCTTTCTTAATTCTCTAATTTCTGCCAATATTTTAGCCATGTCTCCTTCTCCCTCTATATCTGCCTTTGAGGCTCTTCTTTCACTCCCTGCCACTGTTTTTTGTGCTTTCTGCGTCATGCTTAAACTAAGTCCAGATCTCAATTGCATTTACCTGGGTGTTATCAACTTTACCACCACTAGGTGTCAGCCAGTCTTAGCTATTACCTTCTTATCATTGGTTAACCATTTTACCATTAACCATTTCCATTAGCACTCATTGAATACTTAACTTCCAGTTCCCTCTATGTCCCTCCTGTTTGTTATTACCTCCCAATATATACCTCCCCTAGATTGGTCTTTGTTGCAATCATGAATTTGTAGTCCTACAGTTTCAATCACCCCTGCCCCCCAAAGTTTGTCTTTCCACTTAAATCCTCCTGTTCAGAAGCAGGTTTTATACAGTTCAACTGTTTATCTCTGTGTAGGCTGTCTTGCCCTTCTCACCCAATGTTCGTATTCAGTCTTTTTATCCGAGGAAAATGAGGAAATCTTTTTATTCTTGAGTTTCTTTGGTCTTTCTCAAAGGTGTTCTCATTGCCTTAAGCGTTTCGCAATCCGCAGCAACCCCCGCCCTTGTGCTCACTTAAAGTCACAGTGCAATCAATTCACGGGCTTTCCAATTCCAGTTTTTTATAATTTATGAAGCACTTATCTTGGTAGACTCAGTAGTTGTCCTTGTTTTTTTGGTTTTGTAGCTCCTTGGTTGCCTCTGTCCTGTCGTTTTGGTATGTTTTGATACTACCGTGTTTCCCCTTTTTTAAGACACCGTCTTATAACTTTTTTTCGTTAAAAAAACACAGGGTGGCTTATTTTTGGTGGGGTGTCTTATGGTCTCCTCGGCTGGGCCAGGCCGCTGGCTCAGGGTGCTGCTGTGTGCTACGCGCAGCGCTGCTGAGCTCTGTCCTACCTGACAAGGTTGTTGTATGTATTAGAACAATACAATGTATGCACAAAGATTTCAGTGCTCTGAGGTGCTATTGAGCTTGGACTCTCCTACATGGGAGGTTTTAAAACCCAGGTTTGGATGGCCAAGGCTGTGATTTTAGCTGTGATTTCTGCATAATTGCAGGGGGTTTGACTGGATGGCCCTTGGGGGACCCCTTCCAGCTGTACAGTACTATATTCTCAGGTCTTCAGGTTCACAGGTCTTCTCCATCGGTGATGGGAAAACCTGTGTCCCTCCAGATGATCATAGAATCGAAGAGTTGGAAGGGACCCCAAGGATCATCTAGTCCAACCCTCTGCAATGAAGAATCATCAGCACCATGCTCTAACCAATGGAGCAAATATAGATATAAATAGGGTTGCCATGTGTCACATTTTTTCGAGGACACGTCCTCTTTATCACAGGCAGAGTCGTCATAGCGATCCATAATTAAAAGCAGGAGTTGCCAAATGCGTCCTCTTTTTTGCTTTTGCAAAATATGGCAACCCTATTAAATAATGAAATAGAAAGCCCCCATCTTCCCACAGCGTCCCCCTCCGATCACCCTTTAAAGGCATTTTCTCCGCTGCGCCCCTTTTAAGACAGGCCAGACGGCAGAAGAAAGGGGCGAGGGCTCTGCTGGGTGCTCCGAGCGCTCCGCGCGCTCCAGCAGCTGGTTCTGGGCAGCGGGACGGCAAGCCTCCTTGGCCGGGTAGAGGCGAGGCCGCTGGCTCCGGTGCTGCCGGGTGCTCTGAGCTGCTGAGCGCTCTGCGCGCTCCAGCAGCTGGATCCTGGCGGCCGGCCAGCCGGCTGCTGGCTCCGGCGCTCCGCCCGGTGCTGCTGGGCACTCTAAGCGCGCGGCGGTGGCACTGCGGAGCGCTCCGCTCTGCAGCAGCCGTTCCGGGCGGCGGGGCGGCAGGTCTCCTCGGCCGGGCGGAGGCGAGGCCGCTGGCTCCGGCTCTCCGCCCGGTGCTGCTGGGCGCTCTGAGCGCTCGGCGGCGGCGCTGCGGAGCGCTCCGCTCTGCAGCAACCGTTCCAGGCGGCAGGGCAGCAGGTCTCCACGGCCAGGTGGAGGCGAAGCCGCTGGCTCCGGCGCTCCGCCCGGGGCTGCTGGGCACTCTGAGCGCTCTGCGGCGGCGCTGCGGAGCGCTCCACTCTGCAGCAGCCGTTCCGGACGGCGGGGCAGCAGGTCTCCTCGGCCGGGCGGAGGCGAGGCTGCTGGCTCCAGCGCTCCGCCCGGTGCTGCTGGGCGCTCTGAGCGCTCGGCGCTGCGGAGCGCTCCGCTCTGCAGCAGTCGGTTCCGGGCGGTGGGGCGGCAGATCTCCTCGGCCGGGCGCTCCGCGAGCTCACCACTACAACAGCAGCCGCTTCCCAGGCCCCGCTGGCTGGCTGGGTCCCGCTGGCTGGCTGGGGCGCTCGGCGGTCTCGCTTTTAAAATCCAAAATATAGTCACTTAAATAGGAACTCAGTCTAATTCAGCGACATCTTACTCCCAGTAGTGGCCATAAGGAGGGTGTTAGTTTTCATACAAGGCATGGAGGTATGTCTTATTTTCGGGGTATGTCTTATCTTTTGCAAATGCTTAAAAATGCTGCCATGGCTTACTTAATGACTACGTCTTAAAAAAGGGGAAACACGGTATTTAGTTCCCACACGCTGGCCCTCTCTCAGCTTTTCAGCAGCCTTGTCACTTTTTATAATGTTACTTTCCTGCCAGCGGATACAATGTCTCCCAGCCTCCGGCAGACTCCGTGTACTTTTTAGATCAGTAGGGAGCTTCAAACCACTCACTAATCTTATTCACAGTTCATTAACACTTAGTTAAGGTTCGTAAATACTTGGTTAGAAGATGTTTTCCTCACCTTGTATTTGTTACTCAGCAATTTAGGTCAGCTCCGTCTCTCACCACTTCGAGGTACCACGCCCTTCAATCTAGCAGAGTCCGGTATGTTCCCTTTTCTTTATTCCTTTCATTCCTTCTGAATCTTTTCTTCCTCTCTTGTAAACTTTTGATATTATTCAGCTCCAGAAGGGTTCTTGGGTTAGGGATGCTTCCCCGCTTTTCCGAGGAGCTAGTGGCTTCGCTTTGCCGGCTGATTAAACCCTGGCACCCCCGACTTCTATCCAGCTCCCTCCAGACCCCTCAAACGGGTCTGGTTTCCGAGCTGGAGAGTCGCTACCGGGTCTTGGTCCCCAAGAATTTTATTCTTGGGTTTCGAGGACTGCGTAGCCCAAGCAGAACCTCTTTTTTGCCTTTGCAAAGCTCAGGGCTTCTCCCCAGAGAACGCCCCGCGCTCCTTCACGGTCCGCGGCGGAAACAGGAAACTATTAGGCGGGTGTCCCCTTCCTCCCTCACCGCTCCATGTGCGTCCCTCCCGAAGCTGCGCGCTCGGTGGAAGAGGACGACCTTCCCAGATAGAAGGAGTGTACCGTTCTTCGGTCAAGGGTATACGATAGCTGCGCTCCCCTGCTAGAACCTGCAAACAAGCTATTAGTTTGTTTATTATGTGTTTTGTGCGTTATTGTGTCTGTTTTATAATTTTAAACAATAAAGATAATTAAAAAAACAAACCTCTAGCAGTACATTCTTCTAAATGTCTACTCAGAAATATCGTTCATTTACTTCAATGGAACTTACTACCAGGGCTGCAGTCTAAACCATTGGTGACACATATGTTAAGAACAGATGGGGATAAATAGCAGTTAGAATAAACTACAATTTGGCATGATGTCTGAATTGAGCCAGAGTCTTACTCCAACTTTATATTTCCCTTTGCATGCTTCCCCAAAGTTCACAAAAGAAAGAAAATTAATGGTGGTGGTGCCATTTGTGCAGAACAAATTAAGTTGAAGCATTTAGGCAGGGCAATTCAGAGCCAGCTTCAAATGGAAAATGCAATACACTAGTCCTTAGCTAACCTCTAGTGTTTTCCTCACATCTGATGACTGCTGGGTATTTTTCCAAACCCATTCTACAGGCACTCTCTGATCTAAAGAAAGTGTGAGCAATGCCCCAGCATAAGGAGACAATGAGACAAAAGCCTTGTGCTCCAAGGAAGGAGAAGTCCCTCCCCTTTGGAGGTAATCTCTAGCTCTAACCAAACTAGTCCTAAAAATGTGGAAATAGCAACCCATTCTATTTTTGTTGTTGGCTCTCAGGGAAACCACAAGATGATATGAAAAGAACACAGATAATATTATAGTAGGAGGAAGAATGCACTCATATTTTTATTGCAAGCTTCTCTCAACAATACTTACATATATTGAAAGCTAACCTTCCACACCACTGCTAGTAAGAGGAGGATGAAGAATAAAGGGATTTCAGAACCACAGTTTAGAGTTACCAAATACAGCTATAAATGTTTCAGTCCAGGATGCTTTAAGGATAGAGTTTTCTGCCTTGGTTCAGGAATGAAACTAGATGGCCACAGAGAGAAGCTGCTCTGGTTAAAGCAATATAAACTCATTAAATTACTTACTTATCTAGCCTCTCGTTTGCTTGCCGCCAGTGTGTCTGCTCTTTCCTCCATCGTAGGTTCTCATTAAATCCTGGGAATTTATCATTCCCTACAAGGACAACATACATAGAATCACACTGAAACTTTAATATCAATGTTTCCCTACTGATATGAGTTCTGCAAGAGATAAGATATCTTAATTGTCATTGTCCCCTTGTGGGAACAACAAAATTACTTGGTTGCTACATCCACTCAGATAAAGCATTCCACATAATCCAAAATTACTACAAAACCTATTTAAAAACAGTAAATACAATACAAAATAACAAGTAAAATAAGATGACTTCAAAGTCCAGACTTTCCATTTAAGGCCAAAATCGCTCTAGAGACGGCTCATTCTTGCCTGCATAGTTCTATATCTCCGTCCCGATGGCAGGAGCTCAAAGAAATGGTGACCAGGGTGCGTTGGATCTCTTGATATGTCTAGTGGTGGTGTAGATTTGTTCTAAGGTGGAGAGTGAGCAGCCAATAATGCTCTCTGCTGTTTTAATAATTCTGCACAGCCCTGCTCTGTCCTGAGAAGTACAGCTTCTGTACCACACACATAAACCATACGTAAGAACACTCTGTATGGCGCAGTGATAGAAGGCAAGCAGCAGCTTTTGTGGGAGATGGTTTTTCCTTAAAATTCTCAAAAAGTACAGTCTCTGCTGCGTCTTATTCACAAGCCCCCCTGTATTAACACTCCAGGACAGATCCTCCTGTAACTCAATGCCTAGAAATCTAAACGTTGTTACCCTCTCCACACAGATTCAGTCAATCAAAAGTGGCTGGACCTCGTTCTTCTGTCTCCTAAAGTCCACCACACAAGCTCCTTTGTTTTCTTTGTATTTATGAGCAATTTATTAACTCTGCACCACTCTGTCAGCTGCTCCACCTCATCTCTATAGTCCGTTTCACTCTCCTTATCAGAGATGAGCCCGATCACAGTTGTGTCAACTGTAGATTTGACAACCCTATTACTAGGGTGGGCAGCGACACAATCATATGTATAAAGAGTATAAAAGAGCGGACTAAGCACACATCCCTGTGGTGTTCCTGTGTTAGTCCTAAGCATATTAGAGGTATAAGCGCCCAACCGGACCCTCTGGGAGCGATCTGAAAGAAAGTCCAGCTACATCCATTGTGCTAGCAGTGAAGGAAAGTGTAATTTTTACACACAATCTAAAAGGCATTTGGTATGAAATTGTTGAAATACAACAGATGGGAACAATGTGCCCCTGAGAACAATGGGGCTTAGAGCCAGGAAATAAAACCAAGCTAGAAGCAAAATGGGACAGGGGTGTCGCTGTGGTCTAAACCACTAAGCCACTGGGCTTGCCGATCAGAAGGTCGGCGGTTCGAATCCCCACGATGAGGTGAGCTCCCATTGCTCTGTCCCAGTTCCTAGCAGTTCGAAAGCACGCCAATAAGTGCAAGTACAGGTACCGCTCCGGAGGGAAGGTAAACAGTGTTTCCGTGCACTGCTCTGGTTTCGCCAGAAGGGCTTAGTCATGCTGGCCACATGACCCGGAAAAACTGTCTGCAGACAAATGTCGGCTCCCTCAGCCAGTAAAGTGAGATGAGTGCCGCAACCCCAGAGTCGTTCGCGATTGGACTTGACTGTCAGGGGTCCTTTACCTTTACCTTTTAGAAGCAAAACATTGGACCGAGGCAGACAAAGGAATGAAGCCCAGAAGTCCAGACTTGGGTGAGCAGGAGTAGCCAACATGGTGCTACCAGATGCTGTTGGGACTCTAAGGGATGATGGGAGCTGCAGCCAAACAACATCTGGTACTACCACAGCAGCGTAGGTATAGGATGCACTCTTGCCTTACCCTCTTAATGAAAAAAGTGTTTAACCAACACCTGCAAGCCACCTTCTTTCATTAAGCAGAAAGAGAGAATGGCTGGCAACCAGTCCCAGAACTCAGCTCACCTTTCTGCAGAAGTGGCTGTGCTACTGACCTGGTTGCTGTCTGTCCTGACTACCAGAAAGAAGCAGCCTGTAGGCTTCTTTTGGCAGTCAAAGCAAGCAACAGCAGCAGGAGGTGAGGACTAGTTCCAGGCACTTCCTCATAAAATGGGCACCTTCAATTGGCCTGTACTGTAGTAAGGATCAAATTGGGGAGTTGAAACAATGATCAAACCAGCTTTCTGGTTACTTCCTAGAAAAAAACTTGAGGATGAAAGAAGAGGGTGAGCAGTACTAAGCAATCAAGAAGAAGCCAAAATGATACAGTTATTTGCTTAAAGAAGTGATTTGCTTAAAGAAGGCCTTGGAAAAGAATAGTCAATGATAATCCAGTTAGATGCAGCGCCTTGTCTACTGCTGACACTTTATCCCTAGGCATTATCAAATATACAAGCACAGTTTATCCCATCTAGTTGTAGGAAGCTAAGTTTAACAACAACAACAACTTATATTATTATTGTTGTTGTTGTTGTTGTTGTTGTTAACATTCACCACCTTTACTGGTTCTGATTTGAGAGGCAGAGCTGAACAGAAAGGGCTCTTGCTTCTCCGTGCTCTCAGCCACTTTAATTGCACAAGCCTAACGTTCCGGGACGCAGGTGGCGCTGTGGGTTAAACCACAGAGCCTAGGGCTTGCCGATCAGAAGGTCGGCGGTTCGAATCCCTGCGACGGGGTGAGCTCCCGTTGTTCGGTCCCAGCTCCTGCCCACCTAGCAGTTCGAAAGCACCTCAAAGTGCAAGTAGAGAAATACAGCAGGAAGGTAAACGGCGTTTCCATGTGCTGCTCTGGTTCGCCAAAAGCAGCTTTGTCATGCTGGCCACATGACCTGGAAGCTATACGCTGGCTCCCTCCACCAATAATGCGAGATGTGCGCCGCAACCCCAGAGTCGGTCACGACTGGACCTAATGGTCAGGGGTCCCTTTACCTTTACCTTTAAAGTTCTGATATGCACTTGAATCCCTCCCACAAAAGAGGAATAATCTGGAGGGACACCCTTAGTATACGGCAACTTCTTAATTTTCTAACTTAGTCATTAATAATCTAACTCTTTTCAAATTTTTCTTCAGACATTTTTTTGCTGTCAAAGTTGTTTTGGAAAACTGCGTTTTTATAGCTACAATTTCTTTTTGGTTCCACAAATGAGAAAAAGAAGAAGCAAGGAGCATACCAGCAGGCATCCTGCACCGCTTCATCATTTCACCCCTGGCTCCCTCTCCTCTTAGTAAGGCCTCTTCTAGCCGAGCTTTTACATCCCTTGATTTCTGGAGTACTTGAGTGCTGACTTTGTCTGAGCTTTGCTTGCCCTGCACAGACATAAAGAAATATGTGACCTAAACCGCCAGTATCAAAAGGTTAGTATGTCTTTTAAATGTACAGGGCGAGTCATTTAAAAGAGGCCCCGCGGATACAGAGTACACATGTTCCACAGGGCCTCTTTTAAAAGACTCACCCTGTACAGTCATACTTCGTGTTAAGTACGCTTCAGGTTGAGTACTTTCAATTTAAGTACTCTGCGGACCCGTCTGGAATGATTAATCCACTTTCCATTACTTTCAATGGGAAAGTTCGCTTCAGGTTAAGGAAGTTTCAGGTTTAGTACGGACTTTCAGAACCAATTAAGTACTTAACCTGAGGTACCACTGTACAAAGAAATCTACAACCCAATTATTTTGTACCTCTTGAAAAGTTCAGCTAGAATTTTGCAGTTAAAAGTGAAGAACACTTGAAAAATAAATGTAGCATAAGGTTACCATTTTCCCCCCAATGAATCCGGGGACACTTTAAATAAATAAATAAATACTACACGTTTGGGACGTTGATGCTGCAGCGATGGTGGTGGCAGAGGGGCAGCTACCGCCTTGACCTCAACCGCCACATTTCCCCTTCCTCCGAGGCTTCTATCTGCTTTATCCATGAGCCTGGGCAAACCCTTAGTTGTTGGTTCTTCGGTGGTGGTGGTGGTGGTGGTGGTGGTGAAGCGGTGCACGGTGGGTCAGACACATGGAAGGTGGAGGAGGGCTGAGAGTGGTGGCGGCGAGACTTGGGCAGCGCAATGCCTCCCTTCCCACCGGAGCAGCCCCAATCCCATTCATACTTACGTGCAAGCAGGACAGGGTGGGGATCTCTCAGGCAGGGCGCTGCCTCCCTTCCCATTGGAGCAACCCCAATAGGCAGCATGAAACCTCCCTTCACAGCTTAGTTGCTGGGTCAGGGAAGGTGGAGGCAGCCCAGAAGCTGCATCTTAAGAGTAGCTCCTGAAGCTCGCCAGAGCCAACTGCTCTGGGTTGCTGAGACTGCTACTGCTGCATTTCCCAGGGACATTAGATGAAATCCGGGGACATTCCGGGGATGGAATTTATCTGGGGACTTATTCACAAATCTGGGGACTGTCCCCGGGAAACGGGGACATCTGGTAACCCTAGTGTAGCGTACTTCTATCCAAGAAAACCTGTACACTGTGTCTGTAATGCATCAAAACAATTAGCAACAAGTCTGGATTGAACACCATTCTATTTACCTTATACTCAAAGCCTGAGACACAGATGTAAAGGACATCTAAAATCCTGTTTAGCTGCATAGATGGCAGGTCTGCAACCCATTTCTGAATAAGATTCTGATCAGCGTTTTTCAGGATCCACAGGAAACAGATCAAAAGGTGGCGTGTAGTTTCTGGACTTAACGTGTTGTATTGTTTGTAGGGCTTGGAAAAAATAAAATAAGAAGTTCAAGAAAGTTAAACTTATGCCAACTATTAATATTGTGTGACTGGTGATATTAATAGTCCTAATGAATATCACCAGTCACACAACTGGCAGGGCTCCTTTCTATTGTTTAAGGTGCCGTTTCCAGCTAATTAATCTGCTGTAGCCACTTAGATCTGGGAGTTGGGAATATCTCTATTTCAGGTGGTGGGCTAGAGTGTACCTTCTCAATGCTGGGTATGGGGAGGTTTTTCATTTGCTAGCAGAGAGGGCACCAGTGCCCTATCTGAAAATGAGCTACTTATAAGCATCTTCTTCTACTAGCAGAGAGGGCTCTAGCAATTCCAGTTGAAAAGGCACCATTCCACGTCTTACTGCCTACAGGAGATTATCAGCTAAAAAGAGTCCCTCAGCCCAGGACTAATTGCAGCCATCAGCAGCCATTAACAGCCATCTACAGGTTTACCACTCCCTTCAGCCCATCACCCTTTCCCCACCACCCCCACCACCCTCTGTATATATATAGGGTCTGACACTTCTGTTTCTAGTGTATCTGAAGAAGTGTGCATGCACACGAAAGCTCATACCAAAACATAAACTTAGTTGGTCTTTAAGGTGCTACTGAAGGAATTTTTTTATTTAGCTAAAAAGAGCTTTGCTTTAAGCACAACTGGAATATTGCCAGTTATCAGTTAACACTGAGCTACTTGCTCAAATGTAATTCTGCTGGGGTTTTTTTGCAGGTGTGAATGGCACACTTGCAACAAAACAAAACAAAAACAGCATCAGATACTCTGGAGTAGCCTTCCTCAATCTGGGGCCCTCCAGAAGTCTTGGACTACAAGTCCCATCAGCTCCAACCAGCAAGGAGGCTCAAGAAGCATAGAGCTATAGGAAGCTACTGGATACCGAGACAGATATTTGGTCCAACTTGCTTAGTACTGTTTACACTGACTGGCAGTGGCTTTCCAGGGCTTCAGGCAGGAGTCTCTTGCAGCCTTACCTGGAGATGCTGGAGACTGAACCTGGGACCTTATGCATGCTCTACCACTGAGCTACGGCCCTTCCCCCTGGAAAATATGCCCAGTATGCCCACTAGATCAAATGAAAAACATAAGAAATTCTAAAAAGTTGGCCCCTAGAATTTGGGTCAGTAATAGGGAGTAACAAAACAAGAAAAAAATCTGCGAGCACATAGTGTAGGCAGACCTACCACTGTGGACACAGATGAACCATAGGACCGTAGGAGATTAAACTGATTCCCAGCAATGGCCAGAGCAATATTTTGGTTAATTTGGCTTGCAACTTCTGGTTCTTCATCTGGAGATCCAATGCGGCCTTTCCCATTGCGGCCATCTGAAACTATACAGTATTAGAAAATATAAGTTGCATACTTGTAACTGAAGTTCTTAAGAATGGTCATCTGTAGAACCATTCATATGGAAATACTTAGGTATATGCAGTGCATACTCTACCCCTTAAGTTCCAGCTTGCAAGTCCAAAGAGGTTTTGCTCAGTTCAAAGATTCCCATACCAACATTCAATATCTAACCACAGTGTGCAGCTGAGAAAGTGCTGTGGCTCCACATATGACCACTCCATAGAACTTCAGTTAAGGTTAAGCTATCCATCCTTCTTCGTGGTCTCTGTGTAGACACACATATGGGAGACTAGCAAGCTTTCTCACCTGAAATTTGTAGTAGTTTGTCCTAAAGAGTTAACACGTTGGAGGATTATTGTTCCAAAAAATACACCAGCACAGGCTGAAGTATCAAGAGCAGAGTGGAAGTTGAAAGTCAAGAGCTGTGACGATGTTGTAGTGCAACATGGCTCTGGGATTAACATTCTCAGAGTGGTTGCTGCAAAGGCAGCTACAGACTGCATGCAGCACAGTCTGAAGTCATCTTGCAGGGGATGATAGCGCTCTTGGAACCCACCCACTGAGGAGAAAGTTTGTGATATTTATACAGAGTGGCATTAACAATGACAATATTAGGGTGTTTTTCTTAGGAGAACAAGGTCCAATCAACACAAAGATCAATACAGAGCAGGGGACAAGAAGAAAGGTAATATAAAGTTGGGGTGGAAGTTTGACAAAGTCTTTGGCAGAAAATAAGAACCTGGATGGAAGACTCCCTTGTCCCAATAGAATGTCAGGAAGAGAGGACTGGAGGGCAGAGGTGCAAGTTACCCGACATCCTCAGAAGCTTCAATTGCCCCAAGCAAGGCTATGCTCCAAAAAAGAAAGGAGAAAGGCACGCTGCCAAAGGTTTGAAAGGATGGTGCATAAGTTGTGTCGACACCAATTAAAGGCTCCACTAAGGCAACATTCCATACTTCCAAACTTCATTAATAGGTGTACAGAAAAACTTGATTGCAACAAGTTAGACAGTCCATAGTTATGTCAAAGTAGGGTTGCCATATTTTGAGAAGCAAAAAAGAGGACACATTTGGCGACTCTCATTTTATTTTATAATAATACTTATTAATTTTTTAATACAATCAAAATAAAATTTTATCACCATCACATACATCTTTGCTCGATCAGAGCATCGATTTCCCCATTCCGCAGCTTCCATAAATACTAACATTAATCTTAGCATTTCTCTATTACCCCTGCACCCAAAACTCCCTTGGGGTTTTTTTAATGGAGCTCACAGCACCTTTGTGTAGCTCCAAATCTCCTGCAGAGCTTGAACTTTCCCCAAGAGGCTAAATCCACATCCATAATGGCTCTGCAGCCGACTGGAAGTTGCTGACTCTCATTTTAAATGCCCTTCTATAGCCTACAGCTATAGAAACTGTGATATATTGTTATGTTCTTAACTTTCAACAACAAAATAATAGTATTGTTATTTATTTATTTATTTGCTTTTATTAATTATCCTTTATTTTTGCCATATTTATTGTAACTATGAACTTCAACTGTTTGGCTAAAGAGAAGAGGGAAAAAACAATTCTGCCCAACACTTCACTTAAAATTGCTACAGGTGCAAAAGAAGGTTAAAGAAAGCAGCTGCTTCCATCCATAGCTGCCAAGTTTTCCCTTTTCTCGCGAGGAAGCCTATTCAGCATAATGGAATTTCCCTTAAAAAAAGGGATAACTTGGCAGCTATGCTTCCATCACTTCTGGTTATTGGTGGCACAATAGCAAGGGACCTGAGGGGAATCAACTAAGTGGCCGGGAGAAAATGAATGCAACCTTTACCATGAAGGGGTTAAATAATGATGCCTAGTAATCAAGAAAAACAAACGGAACCACGTTCTGCTGACTCCTGAAAAAGGGACAATGAACTTAAAAGAGGGAGCCCCGTACTTCACAGTGAAAAATATTCTCTCTCACACTTGTGCCAAGCTAGAAATGTGGGAGGAGCCCCAAGGGCCCCAAAATGGATAGCCTATCACTTTAAGAAAATGCTAATAAAATGCAAAAAGCTTTGGAACAGCTGAGAAAGCTTTTGTTATGCAAGCACCCTTTCCCATGGGAAGAGAAGAAGCTAACATTTTTATTGCAGAACATACACAGCTAGACATGCAGGTTCAACAAAAGCTAAATAGATTTTGCTATAAAAATGTAACACATGGAGGCCATTTAGATGACAGCAAAACAGCCAACGCTTATGCTAAGTTTGCGCAAGCACACAAACATGAAATGTATTCAATAACTGAATGAGGTAATGAGAAATGCTTCAAGGCATATGACTGAAGAAAATTGAAATTGCTTTGTGTAAAAACTTATAAATATCACCCCCAGACCACCGAATCGTGGTTGCAGCTACAACCTATTGCTTGGAAAGTAATAAATCGTTGGAATCTATCTCCTCCCAGCTCCTGGGTCTTATTGGCCTGACTTAGGAGTTTTTATAGCCTGTATAAGCTTGCAACAGAAAAACTCCTCTTCATACCCACTCAGCCCAAACACACAGGATTAAGTTGAACAGTCCCAAATGTACACACTTCCACTTAACTGCAAAGTGAAAATAGCTCATGTTTCCCTTTCAGATCAAAGCTGGTTTGAGGTAAAATGCACCAAGCAGCAATATTTCCCCAAAAAACTGAGGGTTAATACTGTAGCATAGAATATTGTGATGTCATGTGCCGGAGGCAGTCCAGTTATAATTGTTGTGTAAGTTTTAACTGTTAGAGCAGCAAGTATCTCATGTTGTGCTGCTGTTTGCCTCAGAGTCAGTCTGTAAATCTCAGTCAGTTTCAGATACAAATTACCCGGGGCAACTTCTGCACAGCTCTGTACAGTATAATTACCACATAGTGGTACCTTGGTTCTCAAATGCCTTGGTACTCAAACAACTTGGAACCCAAACACTGCAAAGCCAGAAGTGTTCTGGTTTGCGAACTTATTTCGGAAGCTGAACTTGCTCCATTTTGAGTGTTACGCTTTCGATTTGAGTGCCACAATTCCGTTTGGAGTGCCACACTTCTGTTTTGAGTGTTGCGCTTCCGATTTGAGTGTTACACTTCCATTTGGAGTGTTACATTGAGGTCAGTCTGTTTTTGCTACTTATTTTGTGTTTTTGTGACTCTTTTGTGTGTGTGTGACCGTGCGGAAGGAACCCAGTTCAGCTACTGATTGATTGATTGTGTGACTGCAGTACATTGTTTATTGCTTTCATTTTATGGATCAACGGTCTCATTAAATAGTAAAATTCATGTTAAATTGCTGTTTTAGGGGTTGTTTTAAAAAGTCTGGAACGGAGTAATCCATTTTGCATTACTTTCTATGGGAAAGCGTGCCTTGGTTTTGTAACGCTTTGGTTTTGTAACGGACCTCTGGAACGATTAAGTTTGAGAACTGTACAAGATGGGTAATGCTGTGTGCACACAAATTCAAAAGCCAGTGGCGAGAGTGCACTGGAACCAGATTCAGTGCTAATGGGTACACAGCCTTTGGCCAGAACCAAATAAGGTAGTAATAACCAAAGCACAACACAGAGAAAGATTGAATTGCTCTGGCAAGCCTGCTTAGTGATTTTTTGGCACACAAGAAGCCATCAAAATCCTCTACTCAAAAGACTTGTGACCGTCAGTGATGAACTTTTGCATTTCTTAAATGTAGGCTACTATGCCACAAGGTGCGGGGGAGGGGGCAACAAAGAAGGGAAGAAAACAAAATCACATTTTCCAATGGAGGAGAAAATGTAAAGGAAAGAGAGGGAGAGCTGTAGAAACAAAGACTCAGTGTCTTGCTCACTTGGTCTGCAGACCAAAGGAATGTTCTTCATGATGTCACAACTGCAGCTGTGGAAGAAGAACTAAGTGTGTGGAACCAAGCAGATGCACATGCACTGGAACTGGAGGTTGGACCTTGCCACCAAGAAGTCTCTAGAGACTAACATTTCCCCCAGGAATGCACTCAGCAGGCACAGGTTTTCCCACTTGTGTGCCTACACCAAGAATACGAAAAAGAACCTGCCATTACTACAAAACTCTCTGTAGTTGGAGGCATGTATAATATATACATTTCTAGAGTATAGGCAAGGAAAGGCAGTGTGTGAATCTCTCTGAGGTCTAGTGAATAGGAATATTTATTTGTCTTATAAATTAAAAACACTTCATATAACCAATCAATTAACAAGAAAAACAATGAATAAACGAAAACAATAAAACTCATAAATGACCAGGACCCAACTGAGCCAATGCCACAGTGTCCATTAATTATTGCTAGTCATGTTGGATTTTTTGAATAGTCAAGTTACTTTAGAGCCGGTCTAATGTAAATACTGTCTGTTTAAGAGAAACAGGTGCAGGTGATTTCTGTTAATTGCCCACAGGCGTGGGCTCTGCTTCTTGTATATAAGGCTCTGCCAGAAAGACTTCTGTATCTCTTAGTTAGTTAGATCAGTTTGATTCATCTTGTAGTAGATCACTCTCTCAGTTGTTCTCTGTTTAAGAGATTCCTTAGTTGAATCTTAGTTATAATGCTAGTTTGCTGTTAATTCTCGGGTAGTTTAATGGGAGTTTTGTGGGAGTTTGTGGGAGGTTTGTAATGTGGGAGAAAGCATTTATCTTTAGTTTAAAGTCTCTTTAGATTCAGTTTGTTTTTCAGTTAAAGAAACCCAACCGTTTGTATTTTCACCTGCATACTTTTACAAGTGTGCAGCTAGTAAGGGGTTTCATATAAGGGAAATAATACCCTACGCTCTTGGTGGTGTTTTCTTAGCCAGGTCAACGTCTGACTGCGTATACTCTGTGTGAAGCGTACTTTAAAGGGCCGCTGTAAACTGGGATATATGATTTAGATTAAGCAAGTTTCAATACCCAGTTTTCTCCTATATTATTCTTATTACATATATTATTTTTCAATAAGTCAAACAGCAGTTTGTTTTTGTTCCTATCAGTTCCTATTGCTTTGAGTCTACATCTCATTTTCTTATGTCTTGTCTACCTTTCTTCTCTGTCTCTCCTGTTCTGTTCTCTAATAACTTTTTCTTCCCCCCAAACTGTCACCAACTGAACTCCCCTCCCCCGCTTTGATCTTTCCCAACATTCTGTGCTCCTCTCACACCCCATGATGTCATGGGGGGGGGGGCAAAATACATGCTCTCCAAAGTTTGACCAAAACAACAATTCCTTCCTAGTCTGTTAGCTTGTAAGACAGAGACTGTATTTTTAAGATCTTTGTGCAGCATTTTGAAAATGTTAGGTACTTTAGCAACAGCAACAACAAAAAACTTATCTTGCCTGTAAAGTCATGGAACTGTGGAAGTGCATCCAAAATTATTCCAACCAGGGGCAGATAAAGGGCAGCAACTTTCACTTTCACTTCTGGTTTCAAGCAGGATTTGTCCAAGTCGTGGGCACTCAGAAGGCTGTGGATGGCACTGACAGCTTTCCTTTGCACTTTGCTTATTCTGTCAGCACAAACAAGAGAACAACGCTTGTGACTGATGCACATGTTGACAGCATGGATTAAGCAGGCTTCAAGGGATAACCAAACATGATATTAACTGACATGGTATGTTAAATGAATGGGCTCCTTTTTTTGCAATGTAAATTGCAGTCCCCTTTGGAGACAGGACACAATCCAGATTCAGACTGCAGCCAGAGGGGCAGATGGTTAAACTCCCCACCCCTCACACTAGATCTCACCTCCTCAGTGGCAGTGTGCAGGTGGAGTGGGACTGCACTCAAGGTCACTTGTAGTTCTGCCCTTCAACTGCTAGGGAACTATCACCCAGAGTGCAGCCCTGACACAGTAAGAAAGAAGGACTCAGTGCAAGCTGGGAGCTGGGAGCTGGGGGAATTGTCATGCAGTGGTTCCGCTCCTTCCTCCTGGGCTGTGTTCAGAAAGTGGTGGTGGGGGATGAGTGTTCGGACCCCTGGGCTCTCACTTGTGGAGTGCCTCAGGGTTCTGTCCTCTCCCCCATGCTTTTTAACATCTACATGCAGCCGCTGGGAGAGATCATCAGGGGGTTTGGGCTGGGTGTCCATCAGTATGCGGATGATACCCAGCTCTACCTCTCTTTTAAATCAGAACCAGTGAAGGCGGTGAAGGTCTGGTGTGAGTGCCTGGAGGCGGTTGGAGGATGGATGGCGGCTAACAGATTGAGGTTGAATCCTGACAAAACAGAAGTCCTGTTTGTGGGGGACAGGAGGCGGGCAGGTGTGGAGGATTCCCTGGTTCTGAATGGGGTAACTGTGCCCCTGAAGGACCAGGTGCGCAGCCTGGGAGTCATTTTGGACTCACAGCTGTCCATGGAGGCACAGGTCAATTCTGTGTCCAGGGCAGCTGTTTATCAGCTCCATCTGGTACGCAGGCTGAGACCCTGCCTGCTTGCAGACTGTCTCGCCAGAGTGGTGCATGCTCTAGTTATCTCTACTGCTGCAATGCGCTCTACGTGGGGCTACCTTTGAAGGTGACCCGGAAACTACAACTAATCCAGAATGTGGCAGCTAGACTGGTGGCTGGGAGCAGCCACCAAGACCACATAACACCGGTCCTGAAAGATCTACATTGGCTCCCAGTACGTTTCCGAGCACAATTCAAAGTGTTGGTGCTGACCTTAAAAGCCCTAAATGACCTCGGTCCAGTATACCTGAAGGAGCGTCTCCACCTCCATCATTCTGCCCGGACACTGAGGTCCAGCACCGAGGGCCTTCTGGCAGTTCCCTCGTTGCGAGAAGCAAAGTTGCAGGGAAGCAGGCAGAGGGCCTTCTCGGTGGTGGCACCTGCCCTGTGGAATGCCCTCCCATCAGATGTCAAAGAGGAAAACAACTACCAGACTTTTAGAAGACATCTGAAGGCAGCCCTGTTCAGGGAGGCTTTTAATGTTTAATAGATTACTGTGTTTTATTTTTCTTTTGGAAGCTGCCCAGAGTGGCTGGGGAAACCCAGCCAGATGAGCGGGGTATAAAAATAAATTATTATTATTATTATTATTATTATTATTATTATTATTATTATTAGCAATATTATGGGCAGCATAAATTTGGCACTGTCAACTCCTATAATCTGCTCACATACCTAGGTCTCCGGAAAAAGAAGAAGAAGAAGAAGAAGAAGAAGAAGAAACAAACCCTACCCTTCTGCTTCTGTGTCCAGGGCAGCTGCCAGTTCAGTGAAAAGTAACCCTGTTAGGAAGTGTTGCTGCCGATATTCTGCTGTCAGGTCAAATATGTTGGCAAATTTGTGATCTTGGAAGCTTGAGCAGGAGCTTGAATTCTGCAAAAGAAAAAGAAAAGTGGTGCTTGGATTCAATTCAAATGCATAAAAGTAGTAACAAAGAGCTGCCCTCACCATTATCACACAATTGAGCATTCTTTAAATACTTAAATATTTGTTGAAAATATTGCTCCTCATAAGATCTTTAAATCTTTTCAAATCAACATAAAAATGTCCAGCTCAGCAAAGGTTGGATTGGTCTATGCGGTGGTAGTGGGGTCCTGTGCAGCTCCCCTCCCAGCAGCACTGTGTTACTTACTGGCATAGTACTAGTTACAGGTAGGTAGCCTGTTGGTCTGACGTAGTCGAAACAAAAAATAAAAAAAAAAATTCCTTCCAGTAGCACCATAGAGACCAACTAAGATTGTCATTGGTAGGAGCTTTCGGTATCTGAAGAAGTGTGCATGCACATGAAAGCTCATACCTATGACAAACTTAGTTGGCCTCTAAGGTGCTACTGGAAGGAATTTTTTTATTTTTTGTTTTTACTGGAATAGGAGAGGGCTGAGGGCAAGCAGCAGAGATAATGCTGTTGGGAGGGCAGCTCCACAGGACCGCCCCACCATCCCAGCTGTGCCCGGCAACTGATATTCAATGGCAGACTGCCTCTGAACATGGAAGTCTCATTTTAGCATCAGCTAGTGAAATTTGCCTAACTGCCCTGTATTCTGAATCAAAGAATAATCTACAGAGAGAGCTTGTAAAATGCCACTCACAAAAAGAGCATGGACTTGGAAAGATAGAGCAACTATGGAAAAGTCAGAGTACTTTTTCTGCTACCCTGTTTGAAAAATGCACGGTCCTCTTGCCAAGGGAAAGCACTGTATAGAATTCCTCTATTCAGCAGAAAACTTGCCCAAACCCTACTCAGCCTGTATTGAGATCCAGCCCTGAGGGCCTTCTGGCGGTCCCCTCACTGTGAGAAGTGAAGTTACAGGGAACCAAGCAAAGGGCCTTATCGGTAGCTGCCCAGAGTAGCTGGGGCAACCCTATCAGATGGGCAAGGTACAAATAATAAAATTGTTGTTGTTGTTATGGAGAGCTAAAGAGATCTTAAGACTGTATACCCACGGAAGCTCAGTTTACTTGGCTGAAGGACAGCCCAAAATCTGAGGCCTGGTTTTGGTCTAGTCTAATCACTACAAATGGAGAGAACCATACACTCGTTGGGAAAGAAGTATCTCCTGCCAGTTATTGTCTGTGGGGCTTGTACAATACCAATCATATGAGGAAATAGTATGGCACAATAATTTTAGTTTATTGTTTTTAATTGGATTATGATTACAGTGGTACCTCGGGTTGAGTATTCAATCCATTCCGGGGTGCCGTTCGTACCCCGAAAAGTACTCAACCCGAGTGGCCATAGCACGCGTGCGCGAAGTGCTGATAGAGTGCTTCTGCGTACGCGCAAAGTGTGCAGAATGCTTCTGTGCATGCGGCAGAACTCGGGTCTGCCGAGTACGCAACTTGAAAGTACGCAATCCGCAGTGTCCTTAACCTGAGGTATGACTGTATGGATATGTTAATTGGCTGTTTTTATTGGGAAATTAATAAAAATGATTTTTTTAAAAAAGAAGACGAGTCTAGCACACAGCATAACACCCCAAATTCATAACACTACCTGGGAGGTGTTTAGTCGTCCTTTTATCACACATAGCAAACTGTAGGAGTGGGGAACTACCTGAGATGACAGAGAAGGAGAGGGAGATGTTGGAGCAGATCCTGAAGTCATAAAGAAGAGATTCAAATTGAGGTAATGTTCATGACTGCATAGAATTTGGAGAAACTCCAGCCTCATGGAAATCAGTGTTGGAAGAGTATTAAGTTTATTTGACAACTGAAAAAAAATTACAAAGGAAAACATGACTAGAGTGAATAAGTGTATTAACAGAAAGAAATAGCCTGCCTCACTTTAGCATCACTTTTTGTTTAATAAAAATAATGGAGAATCAAATACTGTAAACTGCTCCTTTTAATACTTGCATCTTGTAAGTTTCCATCTATTAGAATCTAATGGTTTGATGTTCTTTGCTAGTGATAATGTTTTATCACTTGACTGACTTTCCACTAATGCAATGCTTTAGTAAATTTTTCTGGAAAAGTATAAAAACAAAATAGCCCTATTTTTTTGAACCCCAGATTAAGAAATCAATATTTTAAATTAGGGTTGCCAAAACCATTAATGACATTTTAACTTACAAGCAGATGGAAATCTGTAGCATTGAGGCATGTGAAAGAGAAAGCTGCAGAGTCCAGGCAGGAGGCCTGCTGCAGCCTGCTCCCCCCCCCAAAAAAGTCCCCAACCCAGCCACTCACTGCCGCCTTGCCCAGGGGGGCCTGTGGTCCCTGAACTAGTCCAGAGTGAGCACATTGTGTGTGAGAGGAGAGGCAGGGGTCTCCAAGGTGGGGAGCTTGGGCGAGGGCAGCAACACCACCAGGCAACTCCGGGGAGGGTGACCTGAAGGAAAGGCAGTGAAGGGTTGGGTCATTTTGTGTGTGTCCTGAGGGGAGGGGGCTGGGACTCGCTCACATTCAGATCTGGCTGGCTGGCAGAGGAGCAGCAGTGTTTGGGTTGGTGGCGGATTTTGCTGTGAGTTGCTTTTTACTCCTCCTCCACCTGCTGCCTGATGCTTGCATGGTGGAGCTGAGTGCTTCATTGCATGGCTGCAGCAGCAGAACAAACAGGGACAGCTCCTGGGCGAGAGCCATCTCCAGCTTGCAGGGCCCTCCCTGCCATGGGGGAGCTCAGCCTGAGAGAACCAGGTCCTGGGGGAGATCAGTGGCAGCGGCAGCAAGTTCTTGAGCTTTTTGGGGGCCGATTGCTCTTTATTTTGTTAAGCTTTTTTTGTCCAAGCAGACAAACCACCCAAGCCAAAACTCTGTGTATAAGACTACCACCCGTGTATACGGTATGTGGCTCAATGACAAAAGTCTAAGAACCAAGCTGTCTCAGTGTCAGAGTGAGGAGAAAGACTCATCCCCTAACAGATTCTGGCAGGAGCTGCTCTCTGCTTGACACCCCCCCCCCACTGGACTAAAAGATGATTCAGACAGCCAAGAAGACCATGCCCTCATAACACAGTCCTCGTGGGCCCCCTGGATGATGACTTGTTCAGACACCCCACCTCTCTTCACAAATGGCTTTTTGACCAGGAGGCCTAACAAGAAGCCTTCTGTCAAATGAATTAGCATTGCATGTGCAGGATGACCGTGAGGTTACATTGCTTTCAAGGAACTGATTCTCCTGCTCTAATAAGCTAATAGGGCTTATTAGCTGGAACTGTCCCAGCCGTATAATTAAAACAGAAGTGAATTATATGAAGAAATGAACTGAAACTTCGGCTGCCATCTATGCCCACTAGGGAGGGCACACTATTCCCACTGAACCTGGTGGGGCCTCCTTCGATGGTGCTCCATGTTCTGGTGGAGGTTTCGGTAAGGCCTACCTGATTGCAGTAGTGTTTGATAAGGTGAAACACAAATCCACGATCCATGAGAGATAGAAGATCATACAGGAAAAATGCTAGGCTAATGTTGATCTTTTCTGCTTGTTCACTTTCCTTTAAAAAAATAATTAAAATATGTTAATACACTTAAAATTATTTTATCTTTACACATATTTTGAAGGGGGAAACCTATAAAATAATCAGAGAGGACTTTTCTGGTCATTGTTTATGTGAGTGCCCTCCTGACCAGCCACGCAAGTTTGTCAAGCAAACGAGAAAGCCACATAACATGACTGCCATGCAGCCAAGAGCCCAGAAACCACCAATTTGACAGTCTTGGAAGAAACTTAACAACATTAGCATTTGCAAATGAAAATGGCAACGTGTCATTTAAGGCTCATTCTGCATTGAATTAATCATGATAATACTTGTAACATATAACACAAAATGCAAAAAGCTGCTTGGCAAGCTAAAGCTTGACTGATTTTAATAGAAGGCGTTAAGCAGCGTGAGGATATGTGAGAGTCACAAAAGGGCAGTATTTGTTCCTTGTATATTACTATTTTTCTTTTACTTCCAGAGAGAAGCACTTGTCCGATTTTCTGCCTCATGTCAAAATAACTTGGCCAGCCTTGAGTACAATGAACCTTGACCTGCGAAGGTCTGGGTGGTGAGGGAAATGTCATTTTCTGTTCAACCTGAGGTAGTAAAATGCATTGGACCAGCTCTGAAGTACGGTAATTAATCTCAATGGTGTTATAAAATCCATGGGTTTTGTAATCTTTATATAATTTATTAACCACCCTCCAATAAAATTAATCCTGGTGTCTTATAAAATTCTAATTTCAAAATCATCATAAAATACAAAATTAATTTGAAGCCCTGGAACTTGGCCATTTTAGGGTCATTTGGAAAAACTAATTATGCAGAAAATCTGTATAAGACCATATCAAATTTGTTGCTGTTACATTTTTTGAAGCCTGCAAGAATAGAAAGTTATTAACCTGGCTGCCATATATAATAATTAGGTCCCATAGTGAAAAAGGTAAAGTTAAAGGACCCCGGGACAGTTAAATCCAGTCAAAGGCGACCATGGGGTGTGGCACTCCTCTCGCTTCAGGCCAAGAGAGTCGCCGTTTGTCCACAGACAGCTTTCTGGGTCACTTGGCCAGCAGGACTAAACCACTTTTGGTGCAATGGGACTCTGACGGAAGCCAGAACACACGGAAATTCCATTTACATTTAATGATTAGGCCCCATGGTATGTTCTGAAGACACATGAGGCCACCATCTTACTATAGCCAAGTAGGTCTGACCAGCACCTGAGATACCACCTTGGGTTTCATGACAGAAGAAAAGCAGGATTTAAATGTAAGAAAATGAATATATTTTAAAATACCTTTGTTCGTCTGCTCACATAGCAGTATAAAAGAGAACATAAATCAGAGTATAACAGTTGGGGGGAACATATTCAAAAGTTATTCACTTCCTTCAAAACAAATACCTTGGAATGCAATTTATTGGTGTTCAAACCATTTCTACCAAATTTCAGAATGTCTTTCTGTCTTATCGATGGAGTACAGAAAGCAGATAAAGGGAAGTTTTTTTATTGATCTGCCTTTTATAATACTACAGCCAGGAGTCATCAAATGAAGCTGATTAATGGGAGAAAATTACCTTCTGAGGTTTGACCAGAAGTGCTGCAATCTCTGAGGTGACCACATTCACGATAGTGGTGATGTCATCCTTGAAGCGATTGGAAAATCTACTTTGGCGGGGCATATCCTGTTTCTTCATGTTAGCAACATACTGGGCCATGCTCTTGATCTTTAAAAGAATAAGCACTGTTTAATAAATGTGTGGGCTTTAAAATGGGGACGAACTGGGGATATGAGAAAATCAGCACATTCTGGAGCCCCTTAAGAAACCCTCCTCAAGCTTTCCTGCATTCCCTGAAACCTGAGACAAAAACCTCTAAAATCTGTACCAAAAATCTTTGCAAGGAATGTCAAGTATTCAAACATATAGGCACATTCTCAACTCGGAATCAATACCCAAATTTCCAGAATTCCTGCATATAATGCAATAATACACAAGCTCCCTGGTTTGATTTAAATATAATACTGGTGGTTTTTTTAAATAACAAAATCACAATGACATCAGCGTAGGGATTCATGCAACTGGTGTCATGTTTAAACTGGCCTATATTCTGCCTTTGCCTGCACATGAGAGGCTTGCCGAGTGAGACAGAACGGCAATGCTAGTTTTCTGGCATCGCTGTGGGTTACTGAGAGGAGGAAAGGCAGGGAGGCTGGGGCTGTGTGCACCAGCAGCATTGCTCAATGGACTGCCCTGGCCTCCCCTGCAGTGACACAACTGCCAGGAAGCGAGGCAAGCATCTTCTGGTGTGGCATACGCCTGGCTCACAATATCCTGGTGTGCAAACATGGTGAATGGTTTTCATAATCTAATGTAACACTAGATACAGTTTTGTTTTAAAAATGAACCACACACACCTGGCCTCATGTTTAAATTTCTCTCCTTTTGTTTCTTGTTGTGCAAGTGATCACCTCAGCTGAGTCACTTTCCCTCCCTTCCACTGGCAGTCAAATCCTCATAGGCTTACCAGTGACCCAGAGTTTTAAGCAGAGCCTAAAGAACTCTCTACGGTCCTGATTCCTTGAAAGCTATTCCCTCCCCACAGCTCCTTCCTGAATAAGCTGCCATAGGTTGCCCATAGTTCACACTTTCATATGATTACAGAGAAAGGCTCAATAGCTGTGAGGGGCAAGGTATTGAAGCGTTCTTCACCTTCCTTCAGTTGGGCCACTTCAAAACCTCCAACAGTGAGAATGCACTGAACTTGCCTGGTTACCGAAAACAAAGCACTGTTATAAAATCTTACCAACAATTCAAAGAAGAACCAGGCATACTTGAAGACAGATTCTCTCACGATGCCAGTACTGACTACCATCTGAAGTGCTAACTCTTCGTGGAAGTGCTACAAAGTATATTAAAAAGAAAAGAAAAGAAAAAAAGATAATCTGGTTTTCAATATTGGACCTCAACACAACGTAACTCTGAGAGGGGGAAATCTAAAATGAGAACCTTTTTTGATTTGTGCACACACACATACATAGCCGAATAAGATTAATGAAAACAGAGAAAACTGGTAGATGAAAAAGCAGGTAGGTGCAACCCTAAGTAGCAGATTTGAGACAGAACAGCATGAAGTAAAACAGGGCAGCAGTGATCATTAACATCTCGGGTAAAATGAATTAACAATGCCAACATAACAAAATTAATAGATATAAATATATTGAATATAAAGTTCATTGATTGAAGGCCAAAATAATTTGGAGGTATTACAATTAATATTAGTTACACATTGCTCAATCTGCCAGAGACCTTGTGAAGGTAAAATGGCTAATGTGCAGTCAGGCTGGCCTACAAATTCCATGGAATCCAGACACCATTTTAAATATTTAATCTCATAAAAAATATATATGCACAAGGAGAATGTCACATAAAAACAACACGGGAGTCACTAGCATTATTTAAAGCAATGTTGAAATCAATATAGGCATCATTTTTTGAATGAGATATTTCAAATGTGGCTGAACATTCTGGCTGGCTGAATGCACTTGAGCATTTAGGCTTGAATAGCAAAATGGGCTCATTCTTTTCATTTGCCTGGCCAAACGTTGCCTCCCTTGAACACTGGGCTTCCTGCCATTCGTAGCCACTCTCCCCACAGCCCCCCAGGGGGATCTGCTGATAACTTCAGTCCTTTTATCATTTGCCTTTCACTCTTTTTCTGCTGCACTGGAGAAAGATGATTGAGTATATTTCCAAAAAGATTTTTTTTAATAAAAAAAAGTTAAGCCACTGTTACATTGTAGAGATCACTTGTTTAAGAGTAATTTTATAAACACATTGGTTTTATTTATTTTTTCAATTTCATATGCTACTATTCTGGTCCACCTGAATCTCTGCGGAATGGTTCACCTGTCTGCCCAATACAACCCTCCTTGCAACGCCTTCCTTTTTCTTCACAGGAATATTTACTGCCAAAACTGATGTGCTTGCAGACCTCATCATTATGGGGCAGACTACCTTTTTATTTGATGGCCGAGGGCTTCCACAGGGGCTTGACATATCACTGGTGGGCTCACTATAGCAAGACATACGGTTAAAGCTCCGATCTGCAACCTGGATAAAATTACCAGAAGCCATATATAAAACGAAATGAATGAATGCCTGAGCATACACAGTCTTACCAAATAAAGACATGGTGACTTTTTATGGTGATTGCTTGGCAACTTTGTTTACACTGGAAGAATAAACTTGGTTTAACCCTACACAGGTGGTATACTAGCATATGGTATACTAGATTTCTGACACATTGTTCTGGCAGATAAATTAAGTGGCCAAATGAAGGAGGCAAGAGGACATGCTGACAATTTTGGAATGGAGTGCTTTGTTTCATTTCTAATGTTAATACAGCAGACTCCCCCAACAGAGCCACCTTCGACTCATGGATTTCTCTGGAGGGACACAAAGAATTAAATCACAATGTTGTATCCAATAGTACTTCAGTTGGTTATGGTTGTTTATATGTTGTATGTTTTATGAAAACTGAATAAAATACAAATATTTAAAAAGAAAGAGAACATGTACACTGTATTCCCAGTTTTCATGCTTACTCTCAATCCCATCCAGCATTGAGTGAACCTTTCTTGCATAGACTTTAGGGTCAGATTCATTTGTTATGTAGACACGACACACCTCTGGAATAAAGTAAGTTTTATCGTGGAAATAGTGGGAGAAGTTATCTGCTTTTAATATTCAACTCTCTAATATAGGTATTAGAGCTGAAGGTACTAAAGTAATGGTGAAAAACATGGATTTTTCATGAAAAACAACTGGGCCAAAGCAAACAAGATGAATTTTAACAAGGAGAAATGTAAAGTACTACACCTGGGCAAAAAAAATATATGAAAGGCACAAATACAGGATGGGAGACACCTGGCTTGAGAGCAGTACATGTGAAAAGGATCTAGGAGTCCTGGTAGACCACAAACTTGACATGAGTCAACAGTGTGATGCAGCAGCTAAAAAAGCCAATGCAATTCTGGGCTGCATCAATAGGAGTATAGCGTCTAGATCAAGGGAAGTAATAGTACCACTGTATTCCGCTCTGGTCAGACCTCACCTGGAGTACTGTGTCCAGTTCTGGGCAACACAGTTCAAGAAGGATACTGACAAGCTGGAACGTGTCCAGAGGGCAACCAAAATGGTCAAAAACCTGGAAACAATGCCTTATGAGGAACAGCTTAGGGAGCTGGGTATGTTTAGCCTGGAGAAGAGAAGGTTAAGGGGTGATATGATAGCCATGTTCAAATATATTAAAGGATGCCATATAGAGGAGGGTGAAAGGTTGTTTTCTGCTGCTCCAGGGAAGCGGACACAGAGCAATGGATTCAAACTACAAGAAAGAAGATTCCACCTAAACATTAGGAAGAACTTCCTGACAGTAAGAGCTGTTCGACAGTGGAATTTGCTGCCAAGAAGTGTGGTAGAGTCTCCTTCTTTGGAGGTCTTTAAGCAGAGGCTTGACAGCCATCTGTCAGGAATGCTTTGATGGTGTTTCCTGCTTGGCAGGGGGTTGGACTGGATGGCCCTTGTGGTCTCTTCCAACTCTATGATTCTAAGAGGAGAGCGCAAAATATGGTCTCAAGCTCAACATCAAAAAAACCAAGATCATTGCCATTGGTCCCGTCACCTCCTGGCAAATAGAAGGGGAAGAAATGGAGGCAGTGAGAGATTTTACTTTCTTGGGTTTCATGATCATTGCAAATGGTCACAAAATTAAAAGACACCTGCTTCTTGGGAGAAAAGCAATGACAAACCTAGACAGCATCTTAAAAAGCAGAGACATCACCTTGCCGACAAAGGTCCGTATAGTTAAAGCTATGGTTTTCCCAGTACAGTAGTGATGTATGGACCATAAGGCTGATCGGCGAAGAATTGATGCTTTTGAATTATGGTGCTGGAGGAGACTTGAGAGTCCCATGGACTGCAAGAAGATCAAACCTATCCATTCTGAAGGAAATCAGCCCTGAGTGCTCCCTGGAAGGACAGATCCTGAAGCTGAGGCTCCAATACTTTGGCCACTTCATGAGAAGAGAAGAATCCTTGGAAAAGACCCTGATGTTGGGAAAGATTGAGGGCACTAGGAGAAGGGGACGACAGAGGACAAGATGGTTGGACAGTGTTCTCGAAGCTACGAACATGAGTTTGACCAAACTGCAGGAGGCAGTGGAAGACAGGAGTGCCTGGCGTGCTCTGGTCCATGGGGTCACGAAGAGTCGGACATGACTAAACGACTAAACAACATAACTGTTAAACAACTGCTATAATATGCTTAGTCCGTGAAGCGACTCTAGTTGCTCCAATATACTACACCCAGACTCATTAGCTACTGGGTGCAGCACAATAAGCACCCAAAATAAAAGCCATCCTGAATTTCAGCTTTCCAGGATCTTATTCTTGCCCCTTACCTTGGAAGACATGATGTTTCTGACTTCTTCATCAGTAGAAGCCTGTGCCCCAGCAATGTCTGGATTGCTGCAGCTTGTTGCCCGGCTTTGTAAGAGTCGAGAGCCCATGGAGATAGCTGTGGTGCGGCCATACGTGTAATAACGAGATTCAGCCAGGTTAGTGCTGCCTGCCAAGAGGAAAACATTGTTGTAGCCCATGTCCTATCAGCCTTTGCTCCTAACTCAAGTGGCGATGCTCATCCGTGTGCCAACCAGCATCTCATCCGATGCCCTGGCTCCCTAGGCAGCCTTAACTGTCCACTCCACACATGGGAGGAGGAGGATTGGCCGGCCACTGCAGATGTATATATACTTTTATGTCATTCTTCTGTGCTTATAATCTATGTATTAGGTTCCATCCTTAAGTCATGGAAGACTGTGGGGTATGTTGTTGCCCCTTGGTGAAAGATTAGACATCCACCTGATAGTGATGATGATGCATCAGGGACGCGGGTGGCACTGTGGTCTAAACCACTGAGCCTCTTGGGCTTGCCGATCAAAAGGTTGGCAAGGTTCAAATCCACACAATGGGGTGAGCTCCCATTGCTCTGTCCCAGCTTCTGCCAGCCTAACAGTTTGAATGCATACCAGTGCAATTAGATAAATAGGTACCACTACGGTGGGAGAAGGGGACGACAGAGGACGAGATGGTTGGACAGTGTTCTCGAAGCTACCAACATGAGTCTGACCAAACTGCGGGAGGCGGTGCAAGACAGGAGTGCCTGGCGTGCTATGGTCCATGGGGTCACGAAGAGTCGGACACGACTAAACGACTAAACAACAACACGGTGGGAAAGTAAATGGAGTTTCTGTGTGCTCTGGCTTCCGTCATGGTTTCCCATTGTGCCAGAAGTGGTATAGTCATGCTGGCCACAATGACCCAAAAAACTGTCTGTGGACAAACGCCGGCTTCCCTCGGCCTGAAAGTGAGATGAGTGCCACACCCCATAGTCGCCTTTGATTGGACTTAAGTTTCCAGAGGTCCTTTACTTTTACCTTTTAGTGATGATGCAATTTCAGACATTGCATCACTCAACATACATAGCATTTACTATGCCACATAGATCTCCTTATCTGGCTCATCCTCAGTGAAGCTTTTACCTTGTGCACCCTTAATTGGAGTTAAGACCAGCTGCACTCGCTGCAATTTATTTCCGAGCCCATATCCACAGGATTGAGCTATAAATGAGCAAAGAGGATGTCAGGACCTTCTTACTTGCTGCCCACAACCAGAAGGTTCAGTTCATAAGCAGCTTATTTTTACTAGAAGCCCAAAAACAATACCTAGCTTGATAGCATCTCTTTGTACTTCAGGAATGCGGAAGACATAGTAGACATAAGATGCTAGGAGACAGTTTCTGCCATGCAAGTCCTTGCTCAGGTCCTTGCTGTTGTGGAGGCTGTTCACTATCGCAGCTGCAGATTCAAAAGCAAACTGGGAGAAGTTGGCTGGAGACAAAAAGAAAATACTTAGTTTCTGATACATCAAATAAAATGTATAAAAGGATCCAAGTCCACTTTATCACAGACACCCCTACACAAATACATTCCTCAAAACACTTTTTTTTCTTATTTATGTAGCAAATAGCATTTTATTGTTAAACCAAAACAAACCACTGCAGAATGTATGATGGGGTTTGGCAATCAACAGCATCACTTTGTGAAACTACAATGATAAGTACCTGTCTGGCCAGCTATAACCATGGGCTGGACAGCCAACTGGAAGAGTTTATCCAACACCAAGTGTAAAAACAACACCAGGGGCTCCAGGCGGGAGGAATGCAAGCAGATAATGCTGAGTTTCAGTTCATGTTCCAGAGTGGCTTCTGTGATCTTCTCATTCAGCACTCGAATGGGGAATGCAACTTGGCTTTCTAGTGCATGGCACAAGGTGAAGAATTTCTCCAGGTGATTGTCCTATAAATATAAGCCCAAAAGATGTATATGGTGTGGGGAATCTAGTACGTAACTGAGCTTCCACTACTAAATATTAATCCAAATGGAAAATGGAAGAAAGGGAAGAAATCATAAAGGATCAATGTTCAATCATTTCTGATATTTCTATAAAATTCAAAACTGCTTTGAAATACAAGACTAGATTTATAGAAATTAAGTTGTAATGCAATCACACTAGTCTGCTATTTATGTATTTGTGCCAGAATCTAGAAACTTCTCAGTAACAATTAAAAATATGACAATGTGATCCTGCTCACAATCCAGCGCCGAGGGCCTTCTGGCGGTTCCCTCATTGCGAGAAGTGAGGTTACAGGGAACCAGACAGAGGGCCTTCTCAGTAGCAGCACCTGCCCTGTGGAATGCCCTTCCATCAGATGTCAAGGAAATAAGCAGTTATCCTAATTTTAAAAGACATCTGAAGGTAGCCCTGTTTAGGGAAGCTTTTAATATTTTATGCTGTATTGGGAGCCGTCCAGAGTGGCTGGGGAGACTCAGCCAGATGGGTGGGGTATTAATAATAATAATAATAATAATAATAATAATAATAATAATAATATTCCATTGTCAATCATTTTGTGTAATTCTTTCAGGATTGTAATCTTAACTGCTTTAGTTTAAAGTGAAAAAGCCAACAAAGCAATGAAACTAAGATTACATTTGGAGACCACCACATCATACCTTTTATCCTGAAACAGATTTTATTTCCCCATTTGAAGCGTAAACCTATTCTAAGATACACATGAATAAACTTTGTTGAACTTAATGGGCACCCATATTCCATTACACACACACACACACACACACACACACACACACACACACACACACACACTGTCACAGAGGCCGGATCAGGCTACTTCAGAGTGACGACGCTACGCAGCTCTGCATTTTATTCTTTTATTGGTGCTGCGTATTTACAGTGCTGAAGTCATTGCTATGTACAAGGAACGATGTGGTCATTCGGTTTCAGAACCTCCGAATGGCTTTTGGCGCGTCTTTCTCCAACACAAAAGCTTTGGCAGACCCATCCTCTTTCCCCTCCTATTTCTGCGTAATTCCGGAGTTGGGGGGATGGGTCTCCCCCCCTTATTCGCCCCTTCCTGTCCCACCTGGGACCCTGGCTCCTCTACCTTGCCTGAGCCTCGGACACGACTTCCTGCTTCCCCACTGGAATCGGAACTCTCTCTGCTTTCCCCTGTGCTCGGGGATGGGCTTGAACTCAGGAGGGGAGGGACTTCGCGATATCCCCTGTCCCTCACATCCACCCCCCTCCCAAGCTCTCCTTCACCCCTCCCCAGGTCCCCCCCAGGTGTCGGTGACGACTGGAAGCCTAAGAACTCAGTGCTTTCCGAGCCCGTTGGTGTGAACACCTCCCCCCAGTCCTGCGAGCCCCCCCCTTCCGCCTGGGAGGACGGGAATCCCAAAAAGTCCGTGGCGTCAGAGCTGGTGGGGGTAAAAATGTTCTGCCAATCTGCTCCTTCCTCTGACTGGGTGGATCTCGGTGACGCCCATACCTCATCCTCTGGTTCCTCAAACTCCGCTTCCCAGCGCCATGGTGAACTGCTCTCCCGTGCTTCCTCCCCCTCCCCCTCCCTTTCCATGTGCCAGGGCTTGGGTCTGTGGGGAAAGAGGGCGTGAAATTCTTCTACCAGGAATTCCTCCTGTATCTGAGTGGCTGGGACCCATTCATTCTGGGACGGTGGAGCATCCTCCCATGCCATGAGGTACTCCAGGCCCCCCACCCCCCTCCTTGAATCCAGGATGGCCGTGGCCTCATTGAGTTGCTCCCTGCCTTCCCTCTCCCCCCCTCCCTTGGGGGTTTGTTCGCTGCCTCGGAGCCTGCTGCTTTCCCTGTACGGCGACAGCAGCGATCTATGAAACACTGGGTGCACCCTCATGTCCTCTGGCAGTGCCAGTCTGAAGGCCACCGGGTTGACCTGTTGCGTGACCGTGAAGGGGCCCAACCTTCTGGGCGCCAGCTTTTTGCACCTCCCTCTGATGGGAAGGCCCTCCGAGGACAACCAAACTTTGTCCCCCACCCTAATGACCTCCCCTTGTCGCCTGTGGCGATCTGCCCCCTTCTTGTACGCTTCCTTGGCTCTCTCCAAGTGTTCTCTGAGCTGCTGGTGCACCGTCTCCAGTTCCTCTGCCCAATCCTCAGCCTGCGGGCCCTCCTCCTCCTCCTTCCCCTCCCTCTCTGGGAAAGATCTGAGGTCGCGCCCATAATTGGCCTTAAAGGGCGACACCCCTGTGGAGACGTGCACTGCATTATTGTAGGCAAATTCTGCCAGTGGCAGGCGATCCACCCAGTCTGTTTGCCTCTGGCTGACGTAGCATCTGAGGTACTGCTGCAGGATGGCGTTGACCCTCTCCGCCTGTCCATTAGTCTGCGGGTGTCTAGCCGTCGACAAGCTGACCTCCACCTGCAGGAGGTTCATGAGTCGCCGCCAGAACCTGGAAACAAATTGGCGGCCACGATCCGAAATAACTCTTAAAGGCAATCCATGCAGTCTGAAGACGTGGTCAACAAACAGTTTGGCCGTTTCTTCTGCGGAGACCGCCCTGGCACACGGTATAAAATGGCACATTTTGGACATAAGGTCCACCACCACCAACACTGCGGTCTTGCCTCTGGAAGAAGGCAGGTCTGTGATGAAGTCCATGGACACCACTTCCCACGGCCTGTGTGGTGTGGCTAAGGGCTCCAGCAATCCTGCTGGCGGTGCTCTGACCACTTTTGCCCGCTGGCAGGTGTCACAGCCCCGTACATAGTCTCGAACATCTTCCCGCACCCCTGGCCACCAGAAGTGTCTCATGACCAGGTGAGCGGTCTTGTCCCTCCCAAAATGACCCGCCGTTGGGTTGTCGTGCATCTGCTTGAGGACCTTACGTCTAAGCTGGGTGGTGGGCAGGTACAGTGCACCCTTGTAGAAAAGCAGCCCACTGCGTTCTGCAAAGTCTTTCGCCTGCTCCCTCCCCCCTCTCAGTTCTCTGAAGATGCGGGTGGCAAATTCATCCGCTGCTGTCAGTGCTGTGAGTTCTGCCTCACTCACCACTGCTGCTCCGCAGGACCATGCTGACGGGGGGAAAATGTGCCTGGGTGCCGGTGGCGCCTCCTCCTCCATGTACTCCGGTTTGCGGGAGAGGGCATCCGCCCTGACATTCTGCTCCCCCGGGATGTAGTGGATGGAGAAGTTGAAGTTCGAGAAGAACTCTGCCCACCGTATCTGTCGCTGGTTGAGCACCCTGGCCGTTCTCCAGAACTCCAGGTTCTTGTGGTCTGTGCACACCTGGATGGGGTGCTTGGCGCCCACCAGGAAGTGTCTCCAATGCTGGAACGCAGCGTGGATCGCAAGAAGTTCCCTATCAAACACCGTGTAGTTGCGCTCTGGCTGGGTCAGCTTCCTGGAGAAGAAGGCACAAGGTCTCCACTCCCTGTTGGCGTCCAGTTGCAACAAAATGGCGCCCAGAGCTCTATCAGAAGCATCTGTCTCCACGCGAAGGGGCGCGTCCTGCACCACGTGGAACAGGTTCTGGTCTGAGGCGAACACCCTCTTGAGGCTTTCGAACGCTGCTTGCGCCTCTGGTGTCCACCTGAACTTCTGCTTGCCTCTCAGGCAGTCAGTGATGGGAGCCGTAACGCGAGAGAAGTTCTTGATGAACTTCCTGTAGAAGTTGGCGAAGCCTAGTAGTCGTTGGGCATCTTTGCGCGTCCTGGGGCTGTGCCAGTCCAGGATGGCCTGCACCTTGTCCTTGTCCATCGCTAACCCCTTGTCTGACAGCTTGTAGCCCAGGAAGTCCACCTCTTTGGTGTGAAACTTGCACTTCTCCAGCTTCACATACAGGTGGTGCTCCTTCAGGCGCTGCAACACCTCCCTGACGTCTTTCACATGCTGCACTGGGTCATTGGAGTAAATAAGGATGTCATCTAGGAAGACCAAGCAGTTCTTGAAGAGGAGGGACCCCAGGACGTGGTGCATGAAGGCCTGGAAGCATGCTGAGCCCCCTTGCAACCCGAAGGGCATCACCAGATATTCAAAAGAGCCCAGAGGCGTGAACATCGTGGTTTTCCATTCATCGCCTTCCCTGATCCTGATCAAGTTGTACGCCCCCCTCAGGTCGAGCTTGGTGAAGATCTTGCCCCTGCGTGCCGCTGTCAGGAGATCGTCCACTCTGGGCATGGGGAAAGCCACTGGCTCTGTCACTGAATTCAGCCGCCTAAAATCCACCACCAGACGGCGCTGTTGCGTGTCTTTCTAGTCAACCCAGAAGACCGGGCTGCCCCCTGCTGCCTTGCTTTCTCTGATGAACCCCCGCTTGAGGTTCTTGTCGATGAAAGCGCGCAGATCCTCCAGTTCCTGGTCTGACATGGCGTACAGTTTGGCTGGGGGTATAGTTGCCCCTGGCACCAGGTTGATCTGGCAGTCAAAAGGCCTGTGTGGGGGTAGGTGGTCGGACTCCGCTTCGCTGAAGACCTCCTGCAGGTCCCAGTACGGCTTGGGTATCGCCTCACCCCCTTTGACGTGCATGGTGGCCACCGTGGCTATTGGAGGCCCCTCCCCTGGTTGGTGCTCCATGCAATGTTCCAGACAAAAGTCCGACCCAAACGTGATGCATCTCTGGTGCCAACTGATGGAGGGGTCGTGGCGCGCCAGCCAGCTCATGCCCAAGACGATGGGGGGGTCTGAGATGGTGGTGACGTTGAAAGCCAGTGTCTCTGAGTGCCTTCCCACCGTCATTCTCATGGGGGGGTGGGTTGATGAGTGATGGCCCCTCCCAGCAACTCTCTGCCGTCAATGGTTGCCACGTGCAGAGGAAAATCCAGCTGCAGAAGCTGGATCTGGTGCTGTTCTGCAAAGTTCCTCGAGAAGAAGTTCGCTGACGCCCCACTGTCAATTAGGGCGAGGACCGTCAGGGGATAGCCATTTGGGAGCGTTAGCGTCACTTCTAGAACCACTCCTGCTCTGGGAGGGGTGGGCTGGCTCTGCTCCTCTCTGTGCGGGTGGGCGGGCTGGGGCTGTTGTCTGCTGACTGTGCCTGGCTGCTGCCCCTTGTCTCCTGCAGCCAGGCTTTCCCGTTTCCCTGCTGTGGTGCTGCATCAGTGGGGGAGGGCACAACCGTTCCCGCCTTTCCTTGCCACTCCCTGCGATGTGGGCAGTCTCTGACGAGATGCTGGGGGGAGTTGCAGAGAAAGCAATTCCCGCCTCTTCCCTCCCTGCGTCTTGTCGCCGCTGGGGTTTGAAAAGCCCGCGCGCGCGCTATCAATTTGCATGGGTTCCTGGTCCTGGCTGGCCCCAGGCGTGGCTTGAAAGGGTTGTTGGGGGAGTGGCTTCTCCTGCGACCGTGGGAACCAAGCCCGCTTTGCGCGCGTTGCTTGCTTGTCGCTCCACCGGGATTCCTGTCTCACCCCCACCGCCAGAGCCGCTTTGCTCAGCTGATCCATAGTACTGGGCTTTGGACCTCTCGAGAGCTCATCCTTCACCTCCTCATGCAAACCCAAGTAGAACGCCGCTTGCATTGGGGCTGACTCTAGTTCCCACCCCAGTCTGTGCACCAGCATGGTGAATTTCGCCCAATATGCGCGAACTGTCATATTTCCTTGGCGTAAATTATGAAGTTCCTCCTTAGTCTGGTCCATATGACTATCGGACGAATACATCGTTTTCAGACCTTCTAGAAATAGTTTGACATTCTTCATGCAAGGATTCTTTGTTGCGATTAACGGTCTTAGCCACTCCCTGGCTGCCCCGGTAAGGTGCTCCACAATAAACGCTACCCTGTGCTCATCATCAGGGAACTCATCATGGTGCAGCTCAAGAGCATACACAATCTCAGTCTCAAAGCCCTGATATTCCCTCGGGTCTCCATTGAACTTGCTTACTAGGGTCCCGGCTCTCCTTCCTGGCAGCACTTGGACTTGGGGTGCCCCTCCCGCCTTGTTTTTCTCTGCATCTAGCTTGTTTTGGAGGTCTACCGCCGCCGCCCTTAATTGCTGCTCTCTTTCCTGAAGTGCTCTCACCTGTTCCGCAAGTTGTAGCCTGTCGTCCTGGACCTTCTTGGTTTCTTCTTTAGCTGCCTTTAATTCCCCCTGCGCCTGCTGCGCCAGCTGCTGCAGGTCTTGCTGGGCTTTCTCTGCGATCTGCCGCCATTTCTCCGCCTCTGACACACTCATCCCGCCAACTCCAAAGTAGCCCAAAAAAAAGATTCGGAGGTTGCTGTCACAGAGGCCGGATCAGGCTACTTCAGAGTGATGACGCTACGCAGCTCTGCATTTTATTCTTTTATTGGTGCTGCGTATTTACAGTGCTGAAGTCATTGCTATGTACAAGGAACGATGTGGTCATTCGGTTTCAGAACCTCCGAATGGCTTTTGGCGCGTCTTTCTCCAACACAAAAGCTTTGGCAGACCCATCCTCTTTCCCCTCCTATTTCTGCGTAATTCTGGAGTTGGGGGGATGGGTCTCCCCCCCTTATTCGCCCCTTCCTGTCCCACCTGGGACCCTGGCTCCTCTACCTTGCCTGAGCCTCGGACACGACTTCCTGCTTCCCCACTGGAATCGGAACTCTCTCTGCTTTCCCCTGTGCTCGGGGATGGGCTTGAACTCAGGAGGGGAGGGACTTCGCGATATCCCCTGTCCCTCACACACACACACCAAGTAGCAGAAGAACTGGTTTGTGTGTGTTGGGGGTTCATGCCTAAAATGGTCTAATGGGAAAGGCTTATGAAGCCCCCCTTCTGCTAATATTGATATATGAACAGGCTCCAAGTTTAATGGAAGCTGACACCTTCTCCCTGGTTCTTTTCATGGGTACTTGTAAGGGCAATGCACATGATTTCAATTGGAAGTTATGACACCATTTTGGTCTATGGGGCTTCTTTGAGAACTTCGTTTGGAACAACAGGACTGCAAACCAGTCTTGCTCAGCACCTGTGCTGCATTGTTGTTTTTAAGACTCTAAAAAAGTCTCATAGAACTCCACAAATAAGCAAGTTGCATTATATTTTAAGTTGGGTTTCCTTGAAAAGGAAGCTGGTGACAGCTCTAACTCAGGTTTCAGGTATTCCAACAAATGGTTTTTCTAATGCCAGAATTTTTTTAAGTAAGTCATTTTATCCAAGTGATGAACTTGAAAAAACTCCTCTGATGCTTGGGATTTTAGTTGCCAGTCTCTAGGTAAAAATTAAATCCTCACCTGTGTGTGAACTGATGATATACCTTGCACTTCAATATTAAACACTCCCTTGTGTCCTTCAACCCATTTAACTGGAGGAGTTTGTGGAGGAACTTTCTGTATTGAAGATAAAAACAACTTGTTGATCAAACGACACACACATACACATGATGTATCAATTCCACTACGTTTTTGGCCTTTTTTGCAATTAACACTTAATGTTTACACCCAACATTAACATTTGCAATCCAGACCAGGTCATTCTCAGCCTATCAAGTTGCTGAGATTATGGCACGACATTTTATATGGCTTACAGTATGTGATTAATTCATCTGGGTTAAGTTTTTACCAAGGCTCATTGTTGAAACTGTCCAAGACATTAGCTAGGAAAGTGCTCATAAGCAAGTTGCTGGAAATAATCATGATCTCCTAGTCTATACATGATTACAGATGCTTGTGTAAGCATAAAGGTGGGGGCAAAAAGGGGGTGTTTTAAAAGAAAAGAAAGCAGTGTCTGGACTACTTCTCCTATGTTTCATAGAAACAAGTTGCAGTGGTGGAACTGGAATCTCTATCCATCACATCTTGTATTCCTGGAAAGTTCTCCCTGCAAACAATTTCCCAAAGGAACATAAGCTGCAACATTCCTCTGAATATTAGAGCCTCATATTTGCTTGTAACCTAGAGGAACAAACCAGATAATTCCATAACATAATTTTTAACATGAAACTGACTGAACTGTAGGACCAAGTCATAAGTCCTGTTATGAAAATAACAAAGTTCAGATACATGTATTTTTTAAAAGGCCAGCAATTAAGACCCTGTTTTGTTTCATGCTGGAGAACAGATTATGCCTCCCCCCCCATATTACTTCCAGAGACTTTGCTGAGATTTAACATACATAGGGCAGGATCCATCTAATGAACCCCTTCAGTGGGATTCCTATGCAAGGGATTTTCCAACCTTTCTTCCACCCTGTGTGGCTCTGGTGGTGCCAAGAGAACCGCGAGAACAGCACATGGCAGAAGGGGGATTATTCTGCCTGGCAAGCTGATAAATTCATCTTAGTGCAATGTTTAATTCTACCCCTAATGTATACACCCCTTGCATTTATATATGATACTCTATTTAAGGAAGGCAAATATTAGTATGAAAGACCAGGTGCGCAGCCTGGGAGTCATTCTGGACTCACAGCTGTCCATGGAGGCGCAGGTCAATACTGTGTCCAGGGCAGCTGTCTATCAGCTCCATCTGGTACGCAGGCTGAGACCCTACCTGCCTGCAGACTGTCTCGCCAGAGTGGTGCATGCTCTAGTTATCTCTACTGCTGCAATGCGCTCTACATGGGGCTACCTTTGAAGGTGACTCGGAAACTACAACTAATCCAGAATGCGACAGCTAGACTGGTGACTGGGAGTGGCCGCCGAGACCACATAACACAGGTCTTGAAAGATCTACATTGGCTCCCAGTACGTTTCTGAGCACAATTCAAAGTGTTGGTGCTGACCTTTAAAGCCCTAAATGGCCTCGGTCCAGTATACCTGAAGGAGCGTCTCCACCCCCATCGTTCTGCCCGGACACTGAGGTCCAGCACCGAGGGCCTTCTGGCAGTTCCCTCGTTGCGAGAAGCCAAGTTGCAGGGAACTAGGCAGAGGGCCTTCTTGGTGGTGGCGCCTACCCTGTGGAATGCCCTCCCAACAGATGTCAAAAAGGAAAACAACTACCAGACTTTTAGAAGACATCTGAAGGCAGCCCTGTTCAGGGAGGCTTTTAATGTTTAATAGATTATTGTGTTTTATTATTCTGTTGGAAGCCGCCCAGAGTGGCTGGGGAGACCCGGCCAGATGGGCGGGGTATAAATAATAATAATAATAATAATAATAATAATAATAATAATTAACACCCCCCTAAAAATCCCCACATTTTAAAAGGGACTAGGAAGCTTCCTCAGTTTTCCATCTCATCAGAGTTCTTTCCTTCCGATTTGTTTCCCGACATATTTCCCCCAAAGTGCTTTCTTCTTCCTTTTATTAAGTTTCAGAACAATTGGAAGGGTGGTATTTTATTTGATTTTTTCAAAAATGGCCCCCCCCCGGCACACCAGAGAAGGATGGGCCCCCTCAATATCCTGCAGCCTGGCAGGCCCTGCAGCTGCAACTAAGCCCCGTCGGGCTTCCTCCCACCACGTGACAGCACACATGTGTGCCAGCGCCCCCCCCCATATTGGGTGGAACTCGATGTGCCTGCCACCCCCAATGCTTGACTTGGGGAAGTCAATCAATTGACTTGGACAATCTTTATTCCAGGTTAGATCCTGCAGAACACTTTTGTCTCTGGGTCCACCCAGATTTCCCTTGAGGGAAAGTGGCCCACCTCTGCATTATACTGAAAATAAAGTCGATCGTGTCTGTTTAACAGGGGAAACTCTTTCTTTCTGTGGTTTTGCCCATTACCTCTGCTGAGTGCATGGAATAGTTGGCAGGCAGTCTATCCAAGGCAACAGGGAGGCAATAATGGCCTGTCTGGAGACGATCATTTAACAGAATTGGCAGCCACTGAAGAAATGAATGGGAAAACAGTGTTATATCATTACTTCATGTGATGATGGATACTGATCTGGCTTAATTATATTCTTGAGTAAAAGATTTAAATATCAATTGAGATTGTATTCCTTCCTATAGTGAATACTGTAAAGACTTTTACAGTCTAATTTCTTTGATAGCTACTTTGTAGACATGTTATCTGGATCACTGCCACCATCTTTCATTCTGTAAAAGTTGTTAATTAGTTCCGAACCAAAAATCATGAATAGCTTTCTAAGAGTCCAACCAAATGAAGGCGGATTACTCTTCTTGGCAGGCTATACATTGATACCCCAGAGCTGCAGCTGCCCCTGGAGGGAGTCATTCCTAGTTGGACACCACAGGTGGCACACCACATGCCTATGACAGGTGTGATATACATGTAAACTATGAGTTATATGTGGGAACTAAGACGTGGACCCAGTCCATACACTAGCATACATGCAACAGATGCAACAGACATTGGCACACATGTCTGTGACCTATGTGTGTCTCATTTTCTTGTCATTTGAACTATGCTACATATGTTACATATGCCTTTCACATATGTACAAGTGTGTTGCAACTGTGTTTCTAGTACACTTTTGTCACACACATTACAAACATGATAGTGTGATGGATTATATTTCACATGCTCCTTTGAAATCTTGCATCCATGATAAGAAATTCAAATACTTTTGTCTTTGGTTGAAAAAAATCTTTTGCAAGTTTTGCAGGGGGAAATTGTTGCAGTGGAACATTGTTGAGCTTTGTGGAAAATGTCTATTTCCTTAAGAACTTGCCAACATGAACCCAAATTGACCTACTGAATATCCCAGGAGAGTTTCTACACAGGCTCCTTGCTTTGGCTGACAACTGATGTGGTAAAATGTGAACAGCAGGTGATGTTTTTCTGTGAGTTTAGCTGGCAGCTTAATTTTCACTTCTTCATAGAAATCAGGAGATCTACATTTGAAAACATAAAATAAAACAAACATATGTAGCAGTGTTAAGGCCGAGTAATGGAATTCCAACTGGAGGAAGGAGGTGGAGAGGAGCCTGTGAACCTGCAGCCTTCTCCGGTTTTTTTTAAGCACTTTGCAGCCATTGGCAACACTGTACCTCTGAGGATTTCATCTGCTTAAGGGCCGACATGGTTCAAGCTGTAAGAGCATCTGGGGGTGTGCGCCGGGGCTAGGCACCCCCCGAAAAAACCCCACAGGCAAGTGGGGGGTCTAAAGGGTCCAGCAGAGCACCGGATAACTTGCCCGACCCCGATTTACCCTTCACTGTTTTGCGAAGGGGAAAGGGGAAGAGGCTGGAGTCTGCTCGTGGCTTCAACATACTCTGCAGCTGAAGCCACATGGCCGTCACCGTAAGCAGCGGACTTTCTGATTAGAGGTAAAGACCACATTAAAACTTTAAAGAAGAATTTTGTTCTAAATTTATTGATTTGGCAAAACGGAAGCAAAAAAGGAAGTCAGCTTCCGTTTTCTGCGGACAGGCTCTGCAAGGGAACATTTTGTGAATGGGAGCAGAGCACAGTGTAGCAGCCAAGGGAGACTATTTAACAACTTTGAAACATAGTAGATTTCCCTTCTTCCGTATACATATTGGATACAATTTTATGCGGTTGTTCTTCAATAGTGCAACGTTGAAATACAAGTTGACAGTTGAGCAGAGATATATTTGACAGACTGAGTGATATCTGGCAGAGCAGCAAAAAGCCTCTGTTTAAAGCAGGGGTCAGCAAACTTTTTCAGCAGGGGGCCGGTCCACTGTCCCTCAGACCTTGTGGGGGGCCAGACTATATTTTGAAAAAAAACATGAACCAATTCTTATGCCCCACAAATAACCCAGAGATGCATTTTAAATAAAAGCACACATTCTACTCATGTAAAAACATGCTGATTCCTGGACCGTCCGCGGGCTGGATTTAGAAGGCTATTGGGCAGCATCTGGCCCCCGTGACTTAGTTTGGGGACCCCTGGTTTAAAGAGAGGCTTAGAAATACAGGAATTAAAACCTTAAACCCGGGAACTTGGAGGCACAAACTGAAGCTGCAGGACAATTCTCTACCTTCATCGGGGGAGGAATCTCCCAGGAAGGGAAGAGACCCAGAATAGCTGGAGTTGAAGCTGGATTAAAAGTGCTTATCAAAGACCAGGAATTTTATTGCAATATAATCTGCCAGCAAGCAACTTTTCAACAGTCTCTGATGTCTTTTGAAGCATATCTCTTGGGGACTTCCAGTCTGCCGCGCCGGCAAGAGGACGCAGAGACCTTGAGCTCCCGGGGCAAAAACCCCGGGAAGAGCATCCCGGGGGCTAAGCTGCCCAGCGGAGCTCCAAAAGACACGATTCCTCCGCTGCCCGGGAGACAGTAGTAGAGTCAGCCAAGAGCCAGCGGAGTGGAGTCGCCGGAGCCATTTTGGGCACCACCGTCACCTCCAAGAAGCGAAGCCCCGAGTCTTCTACCAGCAAGCGGCAGATTCTTCCCAAGAAATAAAAGATTTGGATAAAGTAAGTGAAATCTCTATTTGGAACTTTGGAAAGTCAATTGGAATTATAGGAAGAGATTCCAAAAAAATGGAAGTCGATCTCTTCTGAAGGGAAGAATTGCCAATTATATTATTGAGCTAGATCTGATCTTATAGTTTGCATTGCTTGCATTGTATGAATTCTGACTGTATGGCTGTAGCCCTGGGATGTCTTGCTTAAAATGCTTTTCAGTGCCTCTGTGTCTCTGCACCAAAGTGTGTCAAAGTTCAAAGCAAAAGGAACAGGATGCCCAGCTAAGCTATCAAGGCCAGATGAGCTGGCCCTGTCTGGAACACAGAAGGACTTATCAGCTGCGTAGTCTCACTCAAGGCTACTGGAAGTGCTAGCTTGACGCGTGAACTGAAGGCTAAAGGTTTACGCACAGGACGTGTACTAGTGACCCCCTTGCGTGTGTGAACCCCTTGCGTGCGTGAACCCCTTGCGTGCGCACATTTACAGGGAGGGGAAAGGAGCCCAAAAGAAGTGTATAAAGAAGCTTTGAAATCTGTGTTTCTTCACTCATGTCATGGAGGACTACCTTGAGTCTCTCTATATAGAGATTAAAACTCTTTCTCTGAAACTCAACCCGGTGTCGTTTTGACTATCTTTGTCCTTGCCTGGGTGCAACTTAAAAGGACCCTTATCAGCCCAATAAGGCTGCACTTCCTACTGTGGACTTTAGAGGCGTGAAAATATCGCAAAGCCGAAAGGGAAATTGACTGCCAAAGAAAGCAAGCTTTTTTAAACCCCTTCTTGACCCCAGAGCTGGCACCCCACGAGGCTCAGCAAGGTTACTAAATAAATTTGACAGCTGTCAAAAAGGGAAAGAAGGAGAAAATTTCGTTAAGGACATTATTTAAGACTAGAAGATGTTAAAGACTTTGAAAATGGTTAGCCAAGATGGAGGTCACCGTCTTTGAGGAAGGAAATTTCCAGTTTCTACTGTCCTCTAATCTTCACTCTGTCTGTGGTTAAGAAAGAATGTCAACACCCTATTCAGCAGCCTTCCCGCGGACTGTGCTAGACTATTTGGAAATTCTGGGAACTCTGAGAGATCTCTTAAAGGTACAGGAACAATTTAGTTCACCGCTGGCGAGTACAGTGGACTATGGACAGGACCAAGATGCTACTTCTGAAAATGAAAGGGATCTCAAAAATCAAGAAGAGGATGATGCTCAACAAAAGGTGGAAAAAGAAGAAGATGAAGAGAAGACGACAATCAGCATTAGCTCTTGGAATTCAATTGAGAAAGCAATCTTCGTGGAGAAGCATCACTTCCAATGGAAAATGATTTTCGAAAATGGGGAGACTGGGGAAAATAGAAAAGGGAGAAGTGAGACCGAGGGGTGGGGAAAACAGAGGGAGGGGAGGACAGAGTCCGGAATTTTGAACTGGGATAGATTTGGTGTGGGATGAAAAATTGGTAAACTGGTATAGAGGCTGGCTGAAAAACGGTTCTGTGATCTTGGCTTGATGAAGGAAATGCTGGACCAAATGGGGGAAAGACTCCGGGGGGGGGGGGAGGAGAGGGCGTTTAAGAGAATAATGTTAAGATGTTTGGTTAGAGATATTAATAATATGTAATAATTGACATTTCTTGTGGGGGGTGGAGGAAGGGCTGGGGAAAGAAACTTTAGACTTGTTGAGTAGAATGCTATGTTTAGTTAGGTAGTTGGGTGGATAGCCACCTATCTTCCTCCCTATCGACCTGAAGCCTCTGGTGGCAGGGGGGGCTCTGGTGGGGGCTCGGGGGGGGGCTCTGGGGTGGAAGGAAACCCAATAACAAAATAGACCTTCCTTGGGTGGTCGCACCTCATGGGTCCTCTTGTGGCAGGAGGGGGCTTGTGGGGAGGCGGCACGAAGAAGGAGGGAGATAATGTTGATTTTTAAGAATAAGAATCGGAATTAAGAAAAGAAACCTGCCATAATTATATTAAGGAACTAGGAAAATCAGGAAGAAGGGATCTGAGGAAGTAACAAATACAATGTTTAACAAAGTAAGAAATTGATATTCTTAATTGTTTGTCTGTTTGTTATTATATATAAATAGTTGGGGGGTTCCTTATCCCAATCTCTCCTTTTGTCTCGGGGCCTCCTGGTGGCGGGGGGGGGTCCAGGAGCTAAGGAGAGGGGGGTGAGGACAAACCCAGCTTCAAAATGGACTACCTTCGACTCTCAACACCTGTAGGATCCACTTGTGGCAGAAGGGGACTTGTGGGGGGGGGGAGGGAGGGAAGGTGGATAAAAATGTTTTCTTTTATTTTTTATTTTTTATGTTTTTGTCTTTTTGTGTTATTATATAAAACTAATAAAAATTATTTAAAAAAGAAAAAAGAAAAAATGAAGCATATCTCTTGAAATTCTCAATTTGGATTACAATATATTAAAATCTATTGGATCGTAAATACCTTGGATTACAAATGGATTACAATTAGAAGTTTCTGACTAACTCTCATTCGCCACCACTGTTTGAGAAAGGAAAAGAACTGTAAAAGTATATCTTTATAGGGTGTATTTACATGGATTTTGCCCATTTTTGGTGGTATTTTATTGGTGAATTGCTTTGTGCAATATATGGTCTGCTTTCTGTAGCAGGGGGATCTGGCGGTACTAACTAAACAACTAAACAACTCTTGGGTGAAAGGGGGATTGTGATAAATTAATATTGCTACTTTTGCTTTTCACTTGTATTTTTGTCTTTTTATTTTCTTTCTTTTTGGTTTCTGTCTCTTCACTGGCAAGTGGCAAAATGGCCTAAAAGTAGTGAAGAGAAACTTTTATGGATCGTTTGGGAGTGGAATAATACATTTCACTTTTGAATACAGTGGGAAATGAGGTGTGGCCTTGAATAGAGCATAACAAAGATCCTTGACTGTGAGAAAACCCTTTAGCTAAACATGCAAAAAAAGTACACAGGATAAGGGAGCTGTAACCAGGAAAGCTGGAGGAGACTCTTGAGCAGGCAGCCCCAAACCGCAGCCCTCCAGATGTTTTGGCCTACAACTCCCATGATCCCTAGCTAAAAGGACCAGTGGTCAGGGAAGATAGGAATTATAGTCCAAAACATCTGGAGGGCCGAAGTTTGGTGATGCCTGCTCTTGAGAATCCCATGGACTGCAAGAAGACCAAACCTATCCATTCTGAAGGAAATCAGCCCTGAGTGCTCACAGATCGTGAAGCTGAGGCTCCAATACTTTGGCCACCTCATGAGAAGAGAAAACTCCCTGGAAAAGACCCTGATGTTGGGAAAGATGGAGGGCACAAGGAGAGGGGGACGACAGAGGACGAGACGGTTGGACAGTGTTCTCGAAGCTACAAACATGAGTCTGGCCAAACTGCGGGAGGCAGTGCAAGACAGGAGTGCCTGGCGTGCTATGGTCCATGGGGTCACGAAGAGTCGGACACGACTAAATGACTAAACAACAACAACAGAATGGGAAATGAAAGATGCAGAGGTCAAATCGGTTATGATTAAATGGGTGCAAGATGTAGGATACAATTTGAGGACTGGGAAAAATTGTGGAAAGTAAAATTTATAAAATTTATAGATTGTTCTCTTTTGAAGGAAAACTACATGAAAATGATGTATAGATGGTACATTACATCAGTAAAAATGGCAAAATGTACAAAACTGGGTTAAACAAATGTTGGAAATGTAAAGAAATAGAAGGTACTTTTTATCATATGTGGTGGGAATGTAGAGAAGTTTAAAAAAGATTGGGAGATGATATATAATGAACTGTTTAAAAGGACATTTGTAAAAAAAAAACCAGAAGCTTTTCTGTTAGGGATTTTAGGACAAGACCTGCTAAGGAAAACAAAGAACCTATTTATATACGCTACAACAGTGGCAAGAGTCTTGTTCGCACAGGGATGGAAAAACTGATGAGTTATGCAGAACTGGCAAAGCTAACACACAAACTACAAGAGAAGGACAATCGTGAATTTAAAGAAAAATGGGAACTTTTTACAAGTTATTTAAAAAGACAACAAAAGAACTTGGACTCCTTGGCAGGTTTTGAATAAACATCCATAATTTATTAGGAGAATAAGATAGAATTAGGAGAATAGGATAGATAAGGTAGATATGTACAATGTTATAACATGCAGAGAACATAAACCAGAGGGGGGAGCTGAGGGAAGCAGCCGTAGGGCGTGAGGGGGAGGGAGGGGAGGGGGGAAAGGGGGAAAACATAATTGGCTATACTGATTGATAAATTGCTCTGTTAAATTTATTTAATAAAAAATATAATAAAAAAGGACTGCGATTGCTTGTTTAACAGCACCTGATCTCCTAGACCAGGCGTGTCCAACTTCCAGCAAGGTTTGACCCACTTTCCAATATCAAAAACTGACAATGATCTACCAAACTCTCCCATTGTCATTCTTCAACTTAAACCTATTATATTTGGCTGAGTTTATGATAAAAATAATAACAAATGATAGTCGCTTCCATAAAACCTGAAGAGTTAGTTATAAATCAATATTTTTAACAAAATACATACCTCCATTGGCTCGGCCCGCTTGGCCCCCTGGCAGAGCCCAAGTCCCAGCCTGCATCCCCATTTGCCAAAACGGTGCAGGCTAGGATCCAGTTCCTAATGGTGGGTGTCCCCCTCCTACCAGGCAGGGTGCAGCAGTTCCAGTTCCCATGGGAAGGATGGCAAGCCAGCATGCAAACACACACACACACACACACACACACACACACACACACACGTGTGTGAGAGAGAGAGCGCGCAGCTCTCCTTTAGCTGAAAGGCCATCAACATGGGATAAAACATCCCCTACCACTCTCTGGAAGCCAATTGGATCCATTAAGTGGTGTGAGCGGAACATCTGAATCAGTCCCACCTCCCTGCAGAGGGTAAGGGTCACGGAGAAGTCCTGTTGCACCAGGAAGTGATCTGACCATGACACTTCCTTTGTTTCACTTTTACTTAGTGTCAGATCGCCAACATCCGTAGAGGTGAACACCAGGTCCAAGGCATGTCCGCATCTATGAGTTGCGCCAAACTTATTCAGGGACAGCCCCATGGAGGCCATGCTTTCCACGAAGTCCCGAGCAGCCCATTGTAAATTCGTGTCAGCATGGATGTTAAAATCCCCCAGGACAACCAAACTAGGTGTCTCCCCGCCCACATGACCTGGGTTGCTGTGCGTAAGAGAAACCTGGTGGACAAGCAGTGGCAAGGACAGGCCCATCTGCTTCATCCAACCAGGTCTCTGTCACACATGCCAGGTCAAATCCTCCATCCACAATCAGGTCATGGATGGCAGTGGTTTTGTTCATCATTGACCTGGCATTGCACAGCAGCACCTTCAGGTCATGTGGGTTTCCCTTGCTGGTTCCAGTTTGCCAGCCCATGCCATAGATGGTAATGGTAACCTTACTTGTTATGATATGTAACAGGTGTGCAAACCTCTGCAACAAATTCTGCACTTGAGGATTTCCCAAAAATGACCTACATGACAAAACATAATACATTAAACAACATTAATTTAAAAGTGACCAAGACATAAAGCTTATGGTTATAACATAATGCATCAGTATTAAGCATTCATTTGAAAACAGAGTCAGGTCATGCAAATGCTAATTTAAAATATAAAAACTAAAGTTGACTTCTTAACAGAAGTGGCTTTAATTGGTGGTCATGAACATTTTAAAAATATTTATTATTGCATTTAGATCTCACCATAGTTAATTTCAGCTTTAATTAGCTAGGCTAGTATCTGATCTGTTTTGCCACCTAGTAAATATATGCTGTTATAAATTGGCTCAGCCTTACCCTGAAATTAATGGACTACTTTTAAATTTAAAATGCTCTCCATTTTTATTTTGGCTAGAAACGTACAATAGACAATCTTACCGGCATTGCACAGGCAGGGTCTTCTCCACACATAAACTGTATCTTGATGGTAATATTTCGGCCTGAAGCCAGGCGGTTTGCAAAATTCAGCCGTTGTGGATACACATATAGAAGATTTCTGGGGGGAAATGAAATTTCAGAAAACCAAGAGATAATTTTATGTCACTTTTGTATTTGTTTAGAATTCTCTCCTGCCATTTGATACCCTCAATCCTCCTGATGCAGCACATGTCGAATGAGTTGAGGTGTCACTCCTGATGGTTGTAACTTGCCCCACACTGCACCAACTTGGGCCCCCCACCTTGGCTGCCCAGCATGCACACACTGCGTGTTCCAGTGCCACCACCCACCTGCACTTCCGCCATGAGGACTCTGGCCGCTGCAAAACCTCCATCTGGGGCCACAGTGGGCCCCAACGAAGGCCCCATGATGAAGACACAGGCCCCAGCCCAGTCACCACCACGGCACCTCAGGGCTGGAGTTAAGGCGGTGCTGGTGGCGGGGGAAGAAGGCTGGGCAGTGGTGGCAGGGCAGAATGCTGGGCGGTGCTGGGGTGACGCAGTGGCAAGAGGGGCAAAGGTAGTGCGGGGGCAGAGGCCGGGCACCCACAACACAAGAATTGTGGGTGCCCAGGCACCCAGGACACCCGAAGTTGGCACCAGTGCTCATGACTCACTTTCATAAAGCAGCTTGATAGACCTCCATCTTGGTATTAGACATTAGCATCACATTCTCCCATATCCTTTTGGAGAAGTGAGCCAAACAAAGGCCGCTTGAACTGTATTACAACAACTGGTTTGGCATTAATGCCAATTGGTACTGAGGACGGCGTCCTTGGCATTTCTCTAGATTATTTGGCGGTGGGCAACAGAGGAATATATACTTTGATCCAAATTACTGATTTACACATTATGCGTGTCTGTGTGTGGGGAATGCATGCATTTGAGTGGGTGGGATGTGCTGTACTGTATGTGTGTACATGCACACACTGTGAGTAAGATGGGGGTGCGCACTTTTGTCTTGGTCACACCCACTGCTGGCTTGCGGCCCCCAGAGGAAATCTGGCCTTCAAGCAAAAATTAATAATCTTCATCTTTATTCTAGAATTTGCACCCCAAATTACTGAGTACACAGAAGAGTGGTGTGGAAACAGTAGATTAGGCAATTTCAGGCATTTCTACTAGAGAAATAAAACTTCATCAGGCCTATGCTATCACAATTAGTAGCTGTAGATCACACGTTTTCTGTTTTTGCATTAACTATAATAGGTTTTGGTGTTGTTGTTTTGACAGAAGGCATTTTGAATGTATCAAACTAATGTTTTGTTTCTGTTTTGCTCTTTATTAGAAGAGGATAATAGTTCTCTGACAAAAGCATTACTGTTTTGAAGATGCTGATACAAGAAAGGACACATGAATTCATCCTCTGGCTTTGATGCCAAGGAAGGGGAAGTTCAAGCACATTACTTTTCTGCTAATCCTTCAATCCCCCCTAGTATTCAGGATCTAAATTAATGTAACTCTGAGGCAATTTTATTGGGAAAGAAATAAACCTCATTTTTGTGAAGGGAAGAATCTGTGACAAAAGATGTTCTATAAAAGGTAAGGAATCATAGGGTGAATGTTCATTGCCACTTCTCTGCAACTCTTCCGCTCTGCAGGGAGGTGGGACCAAATTGGATGGTCCGCTCCCACTACTTAATGGATCCAAATGGTTTCCAGAGAGTGGTAGGGGACGCTTTATCCCATGTTGATGGCCTTTCAGCCGATTCCCTGGTGGCCCGCTGGAATGTGGAGCTAACCAGGGCTATTGACTGTCTGGCTCCGAAGTGCCCTCTCCGATTGCATGGAGCCCGGACAGCCCTGTGGTTTTCCATGGAGCTGAGGGCAATGAAACAATCGCTGAGACGGCTAGAGCGCCGGTGGCGGATAACTCATTCTGAAGCTGACCAGACTCTGGTTAGAGCTCAATGTTGACGGCAAATAAGACCTTCTTCAGCGCCTCTATTGCATCTGCAGAAAACAGTAGCAGGAGACTTTTTCAGGTGGTGCACAATTTAGCGGAACCACCTGCTCCATTGGGGCCCAGTACAGGCCACATGATCTCCTGCAATGATTTTGCAGATAGTCACTCCGATTCAGGAAGAGGTAGACTCCACCGTGGGAGCAGAGCCAGGGCAGAAGAGTGGTAGAGCCCTGTCTGGTCAAGTTAAAGGTAAAGGGACCCCTGACCATTAGGTCCAGTCGTGACCGACTCTGGGGTTGTGCCACTCATATCGCTCTATTGGCTGAGGGAGCCGGCGTACAGCTTCCAGGTCATGTGGCCAGCATGATAAATCCACTTCTGGCGAACCAGAGCAGCGCACGGAAATGCCGTTTACCTTCCCGCCGGAGTGGTACCTATTTAGCTACCGTACTTGCATTTTGACATGCTTTCGAACTGCTAGGTTGGCAGGAACTGGGATCGAGCAACGGGAGCTGACCCCATCACGGGGATTTGAACCACTGACCTTCTGATCAGCAAGCCCTAGGGCTCTGTGGTTTAGACCACAGCGCCACCCGCGTCTAGTCAAGTTACATGGGATCAATTCCAATCTGTTACCTCTGAGGATGTGACAGGCTGCTTGGACGAGTGAAACCAACCACCTGTCTCCTTGATCCTTGCCCATCCTGGTGGGGGAGCCTTCCCAGACCCACTGAAAGAGGCGGTTATCAAACCGCTTCTTAAAAAACCATCTTTAGATGCTGCCCAGTCTCAAATCTTCTATTCTTGAGCAAGTGGTTGCTGAACAACTCCAGGCACGCCTGGAAGAAGTGGACCATTTGGATCCCTTCCAGTCGGAATTCAGGCCTCATCATGGGACTGAAACTTCCTTGGTTGCACCAGTTGATGATCTCCGGTGGGCTAGGGACAAAGGTGAGAGCTATTTCCTAGTTCTGCTGGATCTCTCAACGGCTTTTGATACCATCGACCATAACATCCTTCTGGACCATATAGAGGGGCTGGGAGCTGGGGGCACTGTTATACAGTGATTCCGCTCCTTTCTCCTGGGCCGTGTTCAGAAAGTGGGGGGGATAAATGTTCGGACCCCGGGGCTCTCACTTGTGGGGTGCCTCAGGGTTCCGTCCTCTCCCCCATGCTTTTTAACATCTACATGCAGCCACTAGGACAGATAATCAGGGGGTTTGGGCTGGGTGTTCATCAGTATGCGGATGATACCCAGCTCTACCTCTTTCAAATCAGAACTAGTGAAGGCAGTGAAGGTCCTGTGTGAGTGCCTGGAGGCAGTTGGAGGATGGATAGTGGCCAACTGATTGAGGTTGAATCCTGACAAGACAGAAGTACTGTTTGTGGGGGACAGGAGGCGGGCGGGTGTGGAGGACTCCCTGGTCCTGAATGGAGTAACTGGAGTAATGAGCACACAATGTACTGTGTCAGACTCTTGTTTCCATGTCAAGATCACTCCCAGATTGCCCATCCACTGCACCCCCACTGCACATTCCAAAAGTCTCAGCCATTTATAAGCTGTATTCATTAATTCATAGCCTATTCTGCACAGACGTATAAGCAAACAGCATACAATACTGAACAAACACTTATTTGGCTGATGACTATTCAACGTGTGCAATTGCAGGCAGTGTGCTGGATGATGTATTAAGTGTTCATGGACATGCATTGACATGCACACAGACTCGGGACAGATGGCAGTTGTCTTCTGCACCTCCTGCCTAGTCTCAGATTTAACCGGATGCGGCCCAATCACCTTCAAAATCCGGCACGCGGACGGTCCGGGAATCAGCATGTTTTTACATGAGTAGAATGTGTCCTTTTATTTAAAATGCATCTCTGGGTTATTTGTGGGGCATAGGAATTCGTTCATTCCCCCCCAAAAAAATATATAGTCCGGCCCCCCAGAAGGTCTGAGGGACAGTGGACTAGCCCCCTGCTGAAAAAGTTTGCTGACCCCTGCTCTTACCTATATACAGTATGGGGGACATAGACTTCTCGTACTGGAAACTCCAGAATCTCTTTATGAGGCCGACTGCGGTTTTCAGGGAATGGCTTCACCAGCAACAACTCTGGGCTGAGGCAGCAACTGAGAGCTTCTGAAACTGGGGAGATCTCCAACTTGAGCAATCCTTGAAACAAAATATAGTAACATGAAAGACAAATGCTTTATTAAAAATAAACAAGACGGAAGAAAATGCCAAATCTAACAAATGAGACAGGTCAATACACTCCGATTCACATACAGTCTCAGCATGTACACAGCCTGAGATGACTGCGACAGGGGTAGGCAACCTAAGGCCCGGGGGCCAGATGTGGCCCAGTCACCTTCTCAATCCGGCCCATGGACGGTCCGGGAATCAGCGTGTTTTTACATGAGTAGAATGTGTCCTTTTATTTAAAATGCATCTCTGGGTTATTTGTGGGGCATAGGAATTCGTTCACGCCCCCCCCCCCAAATACAGTCCAGCCCACCACATGGTCTGAGGGACAGTGGACCGACCCATGGCTGAAGAAGGTTGCTGACCCCTGGCTGAGAGTGTGAACACTGGGTACCCCATCCTCCACAGAATATTTATCATGAGGTGATTCTCACAGGGGCACCTGCCATATGATGCAGTGGGGAACAAATGGGAATGGGGAGGAGAGGTAAATATAATAATAATAATAATAATAATAATAATAATAATAATAATAATAATAATAATAATTTATTTGTACCCCACCCATCTGGCTGAGTCTCCCCAGCCACTCTGGGCGGCTTCCAATCGAATATTAAACAAAACAGCATTAAATATTAAATATTTAAAACTTCCCTAAAGCATTGATTAAGGAAAATTATAACTGTAGGAGAATGACATGAACTGGGGTAAGGTATCCTCAGCCCAGGAGAAGAAGTCCAGGGTGGCAAGGAGAACAGATGAATCCTTCAAGGCAAATCCCCAGGAGCAGGAATACTGCTTGCCTGCTCCAACACCTCTGGAATCCCAAGAAACAAACTTGGCCAGGTTTGGGTAATCTTTCTCAGCTTGACAAACCAGGGTTTCCTCCTGAGCCTCCCTTTCTTGACGTGCTGTGCGGAATTTTCTTCCTTCAGCCATCATCTTTAGGTATTTCATTCCTGACTTGTATTACTGTAATCCCAAATTCCTCACTGCGTCCAAAATGGTGGACAGTGGCTTAATGTCAGTGAACAAACCAGGATAATAAGCCATCGCTTAAGGAGCTGGGTAAGCCTATCTGAATCCAGTCACTGTATATGGCTGGACCTAGATTTAATATTAAAAGTACCCGGTATAGATTTCACTCTTCTCTGCAAAGAAGACGATCTCTTGTAATCAGCTAAGAACTTGAATAAGTCTTCATCAGTCAGCCGATCTCCTTCCTGTAAACAGCGAGAAATTTGACAACAGTCTCATGATTATATATATATAACTAGCAGGCCCTGCCACGTGTTGCTGTGGCCCATCCCTGTGATTTCCCCCACCCTGTGCCGATCCATGACGTATCCCGCCCCCTCCCCCCACTCCTGGGCTTATCCCTGTGATTTCCCCCTCTCTTTCCCGACCCATGATATATCACGCCCCCTTCTCCCCCCACCCCAGCTCATCCCTGTGACTGGTCCCACCGTGTCCTGACCTATCCCATCCCCCCCCCAACCCTCACCCAGGCGAGTCAGTACCTCCATTTGGCCTAGTCTGTAAAGGCTTCGGCCTAGTATGTAAACGGGAGCCAAGGTGCTGTTGAGAGGGAAGGTTTTATAGGTGCAGTACCAATGTAGCAGCCGCTAGAGGGTGCTGGTTTTTAACCTGGTTCTTTTCCCAGCATGCACTTTTGGCTGAGTGGTGCGTTCTGGAACAGGGAGTTTTGGGGGTTTTACCTGGCGGAGGTGTGACATCTGTTTTAGCAAACTTTCCTATATCCTTCGGACATTCGCATGTGCTGTTGTGTCAAAATTTCACCTCAATCGGTCAAGCGGTTTTGGTGAAAAGTGGAAACACACCCACATGTCCTTTTCCCATTTATATATATATATAGATCAAAGATATTCTTTTGCAGCTAACTATATGAAACCCTATGACAGGCATCCCCAAACATCGGCCCTCCAGATGTTTTGTACTACAATTCCCATCATCCCTGACCACTGGTCCTGTTAGCTAGGGATCATGGGAGTTGTAGGCCAAAACATCTGGAGGGCCACAGTTTGGGGATACCTGCACTATGACATAATGGGTGACTTAGGTCTGGTAGGTATCAGGGGCGTACCCAGGATCAAAACTAGGGGGGCAAGGGGCGGGGCCAAGGCACGGGAGGGAAGGGGCCACAAAGTGTGGACGTGGGCGGGGCTACGGAGCCCAGGTGGAGCGCCGCACACAATCTTTCACATGACACAGTGTACGCGCGCTGTTTGAATGGGAACGCTCATCAACTTGGTGAGGTCCCGACCCTCTCATATTTCTAGTGTGAGGGCTGAAGCCCCCACGGTGCCAAAGAGTGGGCTCCTGTGGTTCCTTCCAACTCTGCCACCAGCGCGAGACGGGCAGGGCCTTGGCTGTGGGCAGAGCTGCCAAGCGCTCCTGGCAAGGGTGGCGCTTTTACCTGCCCGCCGGCCAGTGCGCCCCGGACTCGCGCTGTCCGAATTGCGCGGGCGGCGCTTCCTTGCTACCTGCTGCTTCTGCGGCTGGCGAGCCTCTTCTGGCTTGGGCTCCTTCCACGCTGCCTTCCTCATAGCGGCGCTGCCAGCGGGGCTGGTGGGCAGAGGCGGAGCACAGCCCAGTGGAGCGCGAGTTCGACGTTCCCGCCCGCCGCGCTGCGCTGCGCCCTCCAGCTTCCCGCCGCGCTCTCTAGTTCCCCGCCGCGCTTGGCCTTGTCAGAGGGCGCGACGGGGAGCTGGAGGGAGGGCGCGGCGCGGTGGGCGGGAACGCCGAACTTGCCCTCCACCGGGCTATGCTCTGCCTCCGCCCATCAGCCCCACCGGCAGCGCCGCTCTCGCCCACGGCTGCCATCCACAGCATTGTTTGCCGCGGCGGCAGCGCAGCCTCCTTCTTCCTTATCGCACCTTCAGCAGCAATGCGGCACGGGCCGGATCGCAGCCCTTGGGTCCCTAAAGTGCTCCCTAGTGGTTGCCCCCCAAATACAGCCGCCTAACCACAGCTCCTTGAATGCTAGGCATGGCGCGCTTCCCGGCTGCGTTCTGGGGCCACGGCTGCGATGCTGGCGGAAGGCCCGCTTCCGTGCCCCTCCCACAGCTGCACCGGCCCTGCTTCTAGGGAGGGGCAGATGCCCCCCCTGCCCCGTGCTAGGTACACCCATGGTAGGTATCAATGTTCCATGTTCATGTTTATCATGTACCTTGATACTAATTATGTATCACTGTTAAATACAACTCAGTTTATCCCTTGTGTTTACTTACAAAAATATAGCATTCAAAAAAATTATCAAAAAGAAACGCACAATCACAAAAACTAAGCAAAATATAATATATTCAAAATTTTACTCATTTTGGAAGGTATATAGTTTGAAAAAGTTTGATGGGAGCTAAGTTATTTTAACTGCCTTGACAGAAGAGAACTTTTGTCTACTCAAAATAAGTCCTACTGAATTCAATTGAGCTTATTCCCAGGGAAGTGGGGCTAAAGTTACAGCTTAAACAATTCATAATTCTGCAACAGAATTAAAAATACTGAACTTTTTTGTTTTCAATATTTATTAGATAAGAAAAACTCAAAAATTGCATACTGGTATTTTCAATTTCCTCTATGTTACTACCCAAAATACAGTGGTAAAAGTACTCCCCTTACTTTTCATGCTATTTGTTTCTAGGTAACTGGAGGGGTGAAACCATAGAAATCTTGAAGATGTCAGTCTATACCAGGCATCCTCAAACTGCAGCCCTCCAGATGTTTTGGCCTACAACTCCCATGATTCCTAGCTAAGAGGACCAGTGGTCAGGGATGATGGGAATTGTAGTCCAAAACATCTGGAGGGCCAAAGTCTGGGGATGCCTGGTCTATACTATACCTGTTTAAAAAATGTGTTCAAAGTCAGAGTGGTGTTTTTGAAGGTTGGCAAGGCAGGAACGTCCTCCAATCCAAGGCTTCTTTCAGAAAGTCTTCTACCTTGCATTGCCATTGATTTTCTGTCACCAGTGGACCCTTTGCCTTCAGTGGAAAAAATTCAAATGCATCTTAGTTTCAATAAAAAAAATTAATCACTTTACTATTGTTATGTTGCACACTTTGGGGATGTAAAAAGCTGAAAGACTTCCTCATTTGCTTACATTTCCCATCACCTCATCTTGAAGCTGGAAGACATCACTTAATGCAGAATGAAACAATTGTATCCTATGTTATAGCATGTGATAAGATTGCAAATTTTATTAACATATACACATATATATTTCATAGAAGCAAGTCTTACAATTAAACAGTATATAAATAAATACAGTAAAGAATATCACATACTTAATTCAAGAAAATTGTAAACACCTCCATACTTCATTCATTTCCATAACAGCCTTGAAGGAAATATAACCAGAGGCTGTAATATTATGATTCCCCTGTTACAGGGCTAAATGTATTACCACAGGGCAAGAAAGCCTTCCCATTGTTGGTGTATTTAAGCAGAGTAACTATTGCGCAACAAAAAGCGTTTTGAGGAGACTGCAAAGTATATTCAGGAGTAGATTTAATTAAAGAAAAATAACAGAAGTTACACTAATCATAAGAACATGGCAGAAACATGACCCACCCAGTGACCCACCGCCCAGGGGACTGAACGAGGTGCGCAGATCTCCTCCTACGGTAGATTGGATGGGATTGCTGACACGCCTTCAAGCAATACAAACTGAACATCAGCTCAGGGCCGTCTTAAGCGCCCCTCGCGCCATGGTGCGCCGGATCTCTCCGGCGCCCTCCCGCCCCGTTTCCCAGCGCGGTGGGCCTCACTGAGAAGTTTAGTACTATTCCTTTGGGTTTCAACAGAGTCAATCACTGTCCATCCGACTCTCACAGGGTGACTGTGCTTATGTAGTGCACTTTTAAGCTCCAATTGTAGACTGTGCCCCCCCCCCCGGAGGGCCGCATTGCCTGTTATTATTTAGTAGCACCTTAAAGACCAACTAAGTTTTTATTTTGGTATGAGCTTTCATGTGCATGCACACTTCTTCAGATACGGTATCTGAAGAATATATGAAGAATCTGAAGAAGTGTGCATGCACACAAAAGCTCATACCAAAATACCAAACTAAAAATAAAAACTTAGTTGGTTTTTAAGGTGCTACTGAAGGAATTTTTTTATTTTGCTTCGACTCAGACCGACACAGCTACCTACCTGTAACTGTTATTTTTTGCCATACTTTTTTCTCCTTCATATCCTTGTAAACTGCCAAAACATGCTTTACAAATACAGGACACAAATTACATTATAATCTAGAGGCTGGAGCAAAGCCACTTCCTTGACATTATATTGTTAAAACTTCCTGCTTTAGTATTAATTCTTATGTACACATACACACAACATTTAAACTTACCATTTAAAACTTCTAACTCTGCTATATCTCTTTCAAGTGTTGAAACACTGAAGAAATTTGCTAAATTTATTGGAACCCAAGCAAAAGGCATACGATACTTTCCCAAACGTTGGCAAAAGGACTCAGCGTTCACTTTTAATTTCTCAATTTTTTCTTTGGTCTGAAAGAAAGCAGAAAAGGGGGTTAGCTAAAATCAGATATGGATCCAAACACTCTGAAAATTAGTTTGTAACACACACTAGCAACCTCTGTTAATTCCTCTATGGATGCCATAAATTAAGGTTGTTAGAACAGGGTTGGTGTGAAAAGCGAAGCGGCAGAATAGAAGAGAGAAATAGCTTCAGAAATGGGATTGGGAAGGAGAAAAATGAGCTTATTAATTACATGGGAAGAGGAAAGTCTACAGGGTTTGCTAATTCATTACTCTATTTTATTTATTAATCTATTTATTTCAGAAGATTTATATACTGTTTTGATTGGAAACAAACCTCAAATTGGTTTATAAAAAACAACAAAATCATCAGTAGAAAAACAGATAAAAACAACTACAGTCATACCTTGACATCCGAACGCTTCGACTTCTGAAGGTTTCAACTTCTGAAGTCGATAACCCCTGGACGTCCGCCTGGCGCGCATGTTTGCGCAGAATCGCGAAATCGCACTTCGCACATGTGCCATAGTGGCGCTTCAACACCCAAAAACCTCGACTTACAAAGACGGCTGTGGATCGTCTTTGTAAGTCGAGGTACCACTGTATTTGAAACAGCCAATATATAAATAAAATCAACAATAAGCCAAAATGTGGGGGAATGGTAGGTGGAGTGTGTAAGCAGAGAGAGCAGGAACGTAGCCCCCCAGTTATTATACATAGATAAAAACCACAACAGTCCTGAGGCACTGAATTTAGACTGAAAAAAATCTTTATTGTATCATATGTACCTTCCCAACTTCACTTTCTTTTAGAATCAGGTAGGGTTCTGCACAATCTCCAATTTCACCTTGTTGAAGGACTTTTTCAATCTACCGAAAAAGAAAAAGAAAAAAGAGATTTCAAAAAACCGAAAAGAAAATGAAATTTAACAAAGTACATTGCTAGTATTTGTCAACATAGTAAAATTTGGAACATAAGCTATCAGGGCCGGCTCTAAGGCAAGGCTGGGTGCTGCGTTGAGAAACGGGGCGGGGGGGGGGGCACCAGAGCGATCTTCGCACCACAGTGCCCGGGCGCCTGACATGCTTAAGACGGCCCTGTAAGCTATAGTTACTACCTAATTACAACCTGGGTCAGTACTGAGAGAAATCCCTCCCCTCCCTGTGCTGATGAGATTCAAAGGAGAAGAAAATGGAGAGATCTTCAGACTTGTTGAAAATAAGGCAAGGACTGTTGCTTTTGGAGTATTATGGGATGGAAGTGCTAAGCAGGTGAAAATTAATAAAAAATATTTAACAACAAAAAGAGAGGAAGTGCTGAGCTGGGGAGTGGAGGGGCTGAGTTAATCTTGAGAAACCAGCAACGGACTGAAGAACAACCACAACAGCACTGCAGGCACCCAAAAGGAATGCTGCTCAAGGTCATCTTTGGAAATGGGGAGGATTGAAAACGGCAGAGGATAAGGTCAATGAAAATTATATACTAGAAATGTCATACACAGAATGAAATGAAAGCAGTATTATATTATCACTTGAAGCTTTACAAAAGTATGTAAATGCTTTAAATCAGTGTTTCTCTTTTTTTGTGTAAATTTTTAAAGTTAATTCTCCAATATACCTCCAATAATAGCCAAATTATAGCTACAGTGATTTAGCACTTCTGTGCATGCGTGTGCGCCAAAACCCCGAGGTAACCCGTTCCGGTACTTCTGGGTTCGGTGCAGAGTGCAACCCGAAAAGACGCAACCTGAAGCGGCTGTAACCTGAGGTATGACTGTATAACAATTAATTCCCAAATTATAAAATTCTCAAAATGCCAATCTACTTAATTAAAGTGGCTCCCCGCATGATGGTTTGGCTCAGGGCCGTCTCGAGCAGGTCGGGCGTCCTGGCGCTGAGGCGCGGAGATTGCTCCAACGCCCCCGCCCTCGCAGCGCGCAGCACGGCTTCCGCGCGGCTTCATCACGCAGCGCCCCGGCCCGGCGCCCTGGCACCCCGCGCCACCGGGACTGCACCTAGAGCCAGCCCTGGTTTGGCTGCATTTCCGATCTTATATCACTGCGTTCTATAATCTTAATTAATATCACTTACATTTCAGTTATAATAATAATCCCTTAGCCAACAGCTACATAATTAATGATTTCCATTCATGATGTTAAAATAGATACATTTATAAAGCTTCAAGTGAGGAACTCAAACTATTATCATTATTCTGCCCTGCATGTGAAAACTGTTATATCCATGGAGATTCCTTCTGTCCATCTATGGTGTTGCCTCTTTTACTTCCCAGCTGTTGTTTTCTCCCATCATGGCTTCAGGCGGAACTGAATCTCCAAGTTTGCCAGAGGTCTTATTTCTCCATCCCTTGCTTTGATGCCTTCGGAACAGGTGACAGTCTGCTAGAAACCATTCTGTCTCACAGAATCTGAACCTACGTTTGCAGTTAAGCTCTCTACTCCCTGACCAGGTTTGATCTTTGTTACAACGTCTGGTTAGTGAAGAAAAAGCTTAACCATGTGCCCCTGATGTTCCATATGGCGTGGCAGTAAATAAGACTGAGCATGAGCCAAGGGGCCATGTGCTCCTCTCCAGGCGCCTGCAAGTTTCCATGGTGTTGCTAAGTCTTCGTTTGGCTCAGTGCAAACCAGGTCATGCTCAGTAGACTCAAGAGAATTTTATCGTGTCCGATCTTTCCATAAAGTTGATATACACAAGTTTGCTTATTCTGCATCAGTTCTAGTTAGAGTCAGAAAATACGATTTTAAAATCCGTAATTAAGATACAAATATGACTTACCTTCACTACTAGATAGATATCCGGAGATGGATATGTTACAGAAAATACTGCAGACCTTGCCTGACTAGATGAGTCAATACATGGGGCATGTGATCGCAAGAACCCTTTGAACTGTTCAGAGTTCAAGTCACAATGAAAATTTTCTGAGATCTTTAAAAAAATGTAAAAACAAAAAGATATTTCAAAACTCTTGCAGGAACTGGTGCGCAACCTATCGTAAGTAAATAATCACAGCATTCTCACAGGCCCATATAAGATCAGCGTACACAGTTGGGCCTGATGAGCATTTGCTGTTCCCAACTCTAATCCTGCAGAAAGCCATCAACTGACTTATTTTTAAGAGGTGATTTAATTATTGTTTGATTTTATATCAATGTTATATATTTGATGTTAGCCGCCCTGAGCCCAGTCTCGGCCGGGATACAAATAAAAATTTATTATTGTTGTTATTGTTATTATACTAATGTGTGTGTGAATTCTGGTGTGTTGTTTTAAGCACTGAAACAGAGCCAGTTGCTTTAGAGGTAAGATTACACAGACTCCAGCTTCAGTGGTCATTTTGGCTCTGGGGAGTCAGAGAAATATGAATTTTTACACTCAGGAACTCTCTCTAATCCCAATGGCCCCTCTGCAGGATTATGGTGAGGTTAAAATGATAGAACCACACAAATGCACATACAGGTTTTTAGCCAAGTAAATTCTACTCAGACCAGACCCACTGAAATCAATTGCCCTAAATTAGTTATGCCCAGCAACAGGCCTGCTTTCTCATCCATCTCTGTGACTAATTAATTGCAGTGGATAAATAAGGGGGTGGCTTTTTCAAAGCACATCTTAGAAACTGCTGAATTAATTTCATACTGACTGATTTTATTTTGCAAAACATGGCAAGCAGCTTATTATGGTTGATTATGGTTCATAAACTATTGTCAGTTGTGAAAATGTTGAGTCACGCAAACTTAAGGATAGGCTACATCCAAAGGATATTTACCGCGTGGTGACCATTTGTCAGTATATTCTTGCAGCATGCATGCAGCTACGGGAAAATCTATGGCTACCTATTACATCCGGACATGTCCCAGGCCTCTGTTACCTTACTGCTTCAACTGATTGCAGAGCTCTGATAAAGGTTGCCTCACCATGTGTTCAGGTGCTAACATGACCAACTTTCCATGTGGCTTCCTATCTCCCACTGTTGTTGTTTAGTCGTTTAGTCGTGTCCGACTCTTCGTGACCCCATGGACCATAGCACGCCAGGCACTCCTGTCTTGCACTGCCTCCCGTAGTTTGGTCAAACTCATGTTCGTAGCTTCGAGAACACTGTCCAACCATCTCGTCCTCTGTCGTCCCCTTCTCCTAGTGCCCTCAATCTTTCCCAACATCAGAGTCTTTTCCAAGGATTCTTCTCTTCTCATGAGGTGGCCAAAGTATTGGAGCCTCAGCTTCACGATCTGTCCTTCCAGGGAGCACTCAGGGCTGATTTCCTTAAGAATTGATAGGTTTGATCTTCTAGCAGTCCATGGGACTCTCAAGAGTCTCCTCCAGCACCATAATTCAAAAGCATCAATTCTTCGGCGATCAGCCTTCTTTATGGTCCAGCTCTCACTTCCATACATCACTACTGGGAAAACCATAGCTTTAACTATACGGACCTTTGTCGGCAAGGTGATGTCTCTGCTTTTTAAGATGCTGTCTAGGTTTGTCATTGCTTTTCTCCCAAGAAGCAGGTGTCTTTTAATTTCGTGACTGCTGTCACCATCTGCAGTGATCAAGGAGCCCAAGAAAGTAAAATCTCTCACTGCCTCCATTTCTTCCCCTTCTATTTGCCAGGAGGTGATGGGACCAGTGGCCATGATCTTGGTTTTTTTGATGTTGAGCTTCAGACCATATTTTGCGCTCTCCTCTTTCACCCTCATTAAAAGGTTCTTTAATTCCTCCTCACTTTCTGCCATCAAGGTTGTGTCATCTGCATATCTGAGGTTGTTGATATTTCTTCCGGCAATCTTAATTCCTGCTTGGGATTCATCTAGTCCAGCCTTTCGCATGATGAATTCTGCATATAAGTTAAATAAGCAGGGAGACAATATACAACCTTGTCGTACTCCTTTCCCAATTTTGAACCAATCAGTTGTTCCATATCCAGTTCTAACTGTAGCTTCTTGTCCCACATAGAGATTTCTCAGGAGACAGATGAGGTGATCAGGCACTCCCATTTCTTTAAGAACTTGCCATAGTTTGCTGTGGTCGACACAGTCAAAGGCTTTTGCATAGTCAATGAAGCAGAAGTAGACGTTTTTCTGGAACTCTCTAGCTTTCTCCATAATCCAGCGCATGTTTGCTATTTGGTCTCTGGTTCCTCTGCCCTTTCGAAATCCAGCTTGCACTTCTGGGAGTTCTCGGTCCACATACTGCCTAAGCCTGCCTTGTAGAATTTTAAGCATAACCTTGCTAGCATGTGAAATGAGCGCAATTGTGCGGTAGTTGGAGCATTCTTTGGCACTGCCCTTCTTTGGAATTGGGATGTAGACTGATCTTCTCCAATCCTCTGGCCATTGCTGAGTTTTCCAAACTTGCTGGCATATTGGGTGTAGCACCTTAACAGCATCATCTTTTAAAATTTTAAATAGTTCAGCTGGAATATCATCACTTCCACTGGCTTTGTTATTAGCAGTGCTTTCTAAGGCCCATTTGACTTCACTCTCCAAGATGTCTGGCTCAAGGTCAGCAACCACACTACCTGGGGTGTACGAGACCTCCATATCTTTCTGGTATAATTCCTCTGTGTATTCTTGCCACCTCTTCTTGATGTCTTCTGCTTCTGTTAGGTCCTTACCACTTTTGTCCTTGATTATGGTAATCTTTGTACGAAATGTTCCTTTCATATCTCCAATTTTCTTGAACAGATCTCTGGTTTTCCCCATTCTATTGTTTTCCTCTATTTCTTTGCATTGCTCATTTAAGAAGACCCTCTTATCTCTCCTTGCTGTTTTTTGGAAATCTGCATTCAGTTTCCTGTATCTTTCCCTATCTCCCTTGCATTTTGCTTGCCTCCTCTCCTCCGCTATTCGTAAGGCCTCGTTGGACAGCCATTTTGCCTTCTTGCATTTCCTTTTCCTTGGGATGGTTTTCGTTGCTGCCTCCTGTATAATGTTACGAGCCTCCATCCATAGTTCTTCAGGCACTCTGTCCACCAAATCTAAATCCTTAAACCTGTTCCTCACTTCCACTGTGTATTCATAAGGGATTTGATTCAGATTGTATCTTACTGGCCCAGTGGTTTTTCCTACTTTCTTCAGTTTAAGCTGGAATTTTGCTATAAGAAGCTGATGATCTGAGTTACAGTCAGCTCCAGGTCTTGTTTTTGCTGACTGTATAGAGCTTCTCCATCTTTGGCTGCAGAGAATATAATCAATCTGATTTCGATGCTGCCCATTTGGTGATATCCATGTGTAGAGTCGTCTCTTGTGTTGTTGGAAGAGAGTGTTTGTGATGACCAGCTTGTTCTCTTGACAGAACTCTATTAGCCTTTGCCCTGCTTCATTTTGAACTCCAAGGCCAAACTTGCCAGTTGTTCCTTTTATCTCTTGATTCCCTACTTTAGCATTCCAATCCCCTGTAATGAGAAGAACATCCTTCTTTGGTGTCATTTCTAGAAGGTGTTGTAGGTCTTCATAGAATTGGTCAATTTCACTTTCTTCAGCACCGGTAGTTGGTGCATAAACTTGGATTACTGTGATGTTAAAAGGTCTGCCTTGGATTCGTATCGAGATCATTCTGTCATTTTTGAGATTGCATCCCATTACAGCTTTTGCCACTCTTTTGTTGACTATGAGAGCCACTCCATTTCTTCTACAGGATTCTTGCCCACAGTAGTAGATATGATAGTCACCCGAACTGAATTCACCCATTCCCTTCCATTTTAGTTCACTGATGCCCAGGATGTCGATATTTATTCTTGTCATCTCATTTTTGACCACATCCAGCTTACCTCTATTCATGGTTCTTACATTCCAGGTTCCTATGCAATATTTTTCTTTACAGCATCGGACTTTCCTTTCGCTTCCAGGCATATCCGCAACTGAGCGTCCTTTCGGCTTTGGCCCAGCTGCTTCATCAGCTCTGAATCTACTTGTACTTGTCCTCCGCTCTTCCTCAGTAGCATGTTGGACGCCTTCCGACCTGAGGGGCTCATCTTCCAGCGTCATAACTTTTATATGCCTGTTGTCTTTGTCCATGGAGTTTTCTTGGCAGGGATACTGGAGTGGCTTGCCAGTTCCTTCTCCAGGTGGATCACGTTTAGTCAAAACTCTCCACTATGACCTGTCCATCTTGGGTGGCCCTGCATGGCATAGCTCATAGCTTCTCTGAGTTATTCAAGCCCCTTCGCCACGACAAGGCATTGATCCATGATCCTATTGATCCTGTCCATCTTGGGTGGCCCTGCATGGCATAGCTCATAGCTTCTCTGAGTTATTCAAGCCCCTTCGCCACGACAAGGCATTGATCCATGATCCTATTGATCCATTGATCCATTGATCCTATCTCCCACAGTCATCTGTAACCACCCAAAGCACAGTCCCAACAATTCAGATGTGAACAATTTTGAAATGAGGGAGGGGGTGATGTTGTTAACTAATGCCTTGTGAAGAAGAAGAAGAAGAAGAAGAAGAAGAAGAAGAAGAAGAAGAAGAAGAAGAAGAAGAAGAAGAAGAAGAAGAAGAAGAAGAAGAAGAGTTTGGATTTGATATCCCGCTTTATCACTCCCCAAAAGAGTCTCAAAGCAGCTAACATTCTCCTTTCCCTTCCTCCCCCACAACAATCACTCTGTGAGGTGAGAGGGGCTGAGAGATTTCAAAGAAGTGTGACTAGCCCAAGGTCACCCAGCAGCTGCATGTGGAGGAGCGGAGACTCGAACCCAGTTCCCCAGATTACAAGTCTACCGCTCTTAACCACTACACCACACTGGCTTTCACATTGTTTACATTGTTTTATCATTACCCTTGGGCTTTGTTCATCTGCACTCTTACCTTTTTCCTTTCTTTTATATCATAGAGGGCTAAGCTTGCGAATAATGGCTCAATTTCTATCTCAAATCTGAAACAGGAAAAGATGGGGCACTGATAAATAACTAGGCACATTTGGCACATGTAAACAAAACAAAACACAACACAACACAAGGGTTAATGTGCAGTATATGGGCACTGGCAACATTAATTTAACTCAAGTTCTGGCTTGTCCCTTTAATCCTCCTTCCCTACTCTAATCAAGTTTTAAGTGTATGTGCTTTGCATATTCTTCACTTCCGACCCATCTCTCTCCTTCTTTCCGTTTTTCTCCACTGTCCATTTTACATTGTAAGCTCCTTGGGGAAAGAGACCTGGCTATTTCTGCCTATGACCAACTGTAGATGATGATGTCAGCCTCGGGGAATTCTATCCCTCCCCTGGTGGCAGCAAGAAGTAGGGAATAACAAAGAGAGGCCTTACTAATGAGTTTATTTAATCCTCACGGTGCGACAAATAAATTAATGGTGTTGCTCCAACTGAGTTCCTCCCCCCTCCCTTCCTAGTCTGCCTAAGGCCAACTCTCTCTGCATCTTTTGCTCTCACACTCTTAACAAATGCCGAGTTCTAGGAGAAGGGGGGTCAGCTATACTCTTCAGTAACAACATGTCAGCTGGCTGCTGTCTCTGTCTCCCTCTTCTCTTATCCCAACTCTTCTGTTTGCCTGTCTCTGAGCTGTGATCTTCCTCAAACCTCTGCTGCAAATCAAGACTGCCTTCCTCTTCTCTGGAAGTTTCAGGAGGAGGGGGGCGGTCTCCTCAATCTCCCCACCACCACCTTAAGTCCAGTCCCTGGCAGATGATGATAAAATCTGAGATTTGATTATCACTCTACTACATTTTGACTTCTGCCATAGTAAAATAGCATTTGAGATTACTGTACATTTGGTCTTTGTTAGCTTAAATTTGTTCCATTTTTAAAAAGAAGAGCACTTTGTCAGGTATGAGCAAAATGGTTGTCAGTGACAATATCAAGAGGAATATATGGGTTACTATTACTTGTTCACTATTATTGGTGCATTTTGGCATTTTTTCCATATTACCATATGGGGGCCGAATATGAGCCGCTCCCTTAAAATTCCGCAGGCACTCACACCCATTCCATTTTACCATATGTCTGTTTCAGCAGCGATATCATAAAAGCCAATTTTTGTAAGTTCACAAATTTAAGCCGCACTTTAACTTTTCATGGACAGAATTTTTTTGGGGGGGGGGGGATGTGGCTTATATTCAGGCCAATATGGTATTATCATTTTCAATCCAGCAGAAAAAAGCAGATTTCTCCCCTCTTCTTGGCCTTCAAAACAAAAGAAAACTTCAGTTAAACTAAGGCAGGAGAAGGTTTTTAAAAATATCCTGAAGTAGAGACAAGGTTTGCAAAATACTAGATGGGTAAATATTTCAGGAGGCTACCTCTGTAGATGGTGTACTGACTGTGAGAGAATCAGAAACATTTCACACAAGCAAAAGACTACCATGTTAGAGAGAAAAGTTCAAGACCTGTCCTCTCACTGATCTGCTATGGGTAATTTTCTTTTTGCCTAAAAAAAGGTAAATGTCACGGTGGCCGGAGTGGACTACTTCAGAGTAACGACGCCACGCAGCTCTGCATTTTATTCTTTTATTGGTGCTGCGTATTTACAGTGCTCAAGTCATTGCTATTTACACGGAGTGATGTGGTCAGTCGGTTTCAGAACCTCCTAATGGCTTTTGGCGCGTCTTTCTCCAACACAAAAGCTTTGGCAGACCCATCCTCTTGCCCCTCCTTTTCCTGCGTAATTCTGGAGTTGGGGGGATGGGTCTTCCCCCCTTGCTTGCCCCTTCCTGTCCCACCTGGGACCCTGGCTCCTCTACCTTGCCTGAGCCTCGGACACGACTTCCTGCTTCCCCACTGGAATCGGAACTCTCCCTGCTTTCCCCTTTGCTCGGGGACGGGCTTGAACTCAGGAGGGGAGGGACTTCGCGATATCCCCTGTCCCTCACATCCACCCCCCTCCCAAGCTCTCCTTCACCCCTCCCCAGGCCCCCCTCATGTGTCGGTGACGACTGGAAGCCTAAGAACTCAGTGCTCTCCGAGCCTGTTGGTGTGAATACCTCCCCCCAGTCCTGCGAGCCCCCCCCTTCCGCCTGGGCGGACGGGAATCCCAAAAAGTCCGTGGCGTCAGAGCTGGTGGGGGTAAAAACGTTCTGCCAATCTGCTCCTTCCTCTGACTGGGTGGATCTCGGTGACACCCATACCTCATCCTCTGGTTCCTCAAACTCCGCTTCCCAGCGCCATGGTGAGCTGCTCTCCCGTGCCTCCTCCTCCTCCCCCTCCCTTTCCATGTGCCAGGGCTTGGGTCTGTGGGGAAAGAGGGCGTGAAATTCTTCCACCAAGAATTCCTCCTGTATCTGAGTGGCTGGGACCCATTCATTCTGGGACGGTGGAGCATCCTCCCATGCCATGAGGTACTCCAGTCCCCCCACCCCCCACCTTGAATCCAGGATGGCCGTGGCCTCATTGAGTTGCTCCCTGCCTTCCCTCTCCCCCCCTCCCTCGGGGGTTTGTTCGCTGTCTCGGAGCCTGCTGCTTTCCCTGTACGGCGACAGCAGCGATCTATGAAACACTGGATGCACCCTCATGTCCTCTGGCAGTGCCAGCCTGTATGCCACCGGGTTTACCTGTTGCGTGACCGTGAAGGGGCCCAGCCTTTTGGGTGCCAGCTTTTTGCACCTCCCTCTGGTGGGAAGGCCCTCCGAGGACAACCACACCTTGTCCCCCACCCTGATGACCTCCCCTAGTCGCCTGTGGCGATCTGCCCCCTTTTTGTACGCTTCCTTGGCCCTCTCCAAGTGTTCTCTGAGCTGCTGGTGCACCGTCTCCAGTTCCTCTGCCCAATCCTCCGCCTGTGGGCCCTCCTCCTCCTCCTCCCCCTCCCTCTCTGGGAAAGATCTGAGGTCGCGCCCGTAATTGGCCTTAAAGGGCGACACCCCTGTGGAGACGTGCACTGCATTGTTGTAGGCAAATTCTGCTAGTGGCAGGCGATCCACCCAGTCCGTTTGCCTCTGGCTGACGTAACATCTCAGGTACTGCTGCAGAATGGCGTTGACCCTCTCCGCTTGTCCGTTGGTCTGCGGGTGTCTAGCCGTCGACAAGCTGACCTCCACCTGCAGGAGGTTCATGAGCCGCCGCCAGAACCTGGAAACAAATTGGCGGCCACGATCCGAAATAACCCTTAAAGGTAATCCATGCAGTCTGAAAACGTGATCAACAAACAGTTTGGCTGTCTCTTCTGCAGAGACTGCCCTGGCACACGGTATAAAGTGGCACATTTTGGACATGAGGTCCACCACCACCAACACTGCGGTCTTACCCCGGGAAGAAGGCAGATCTGTGATGAAGTCCATGGACAGCACTTCCCACGGCCTGTGTGGCGTGGCTAAGGGCTCCAGCAACCCTGGTGGCGCTGCTCTGACCACCTTTGCCCGCTGGCAGGTGTCACAGCCCCGTACATAGTCTCGAACATCTTCCCTCACCCCTGGCCACCAGAAGTGTCTCATGACTAGGTGAGTGGTCTTGTCCCTTCCAAAATGCCCCGCCGTTGGGTTGTCGTGCATCTGTTTGAGGACCGTACGTCTGAGCTGGGTGGTGGGCAGGTACAGTGCCCCCTTGTAGAAAAGCAGCCCTCTGCGTTCTGCAAAGTCTTTTGCCTGCTCCCTCCCCCCTCTCAGTTCTCTGAAGATGCGGTTGGCAAAGTCATCCGCTGCCGTCAGTGCTGTGAGTTCTGCCTCGCTCACCACTGCTGCTCCGCAGGACCATGCCGACGGGGGGAAAATGTGCCTTGGGGCTGGTGGCTCCTCCTCCTCCATGTACTCTGGCTTGCGGGAGAGGGCATCCGCCCTGACGTTCTGCTCTCCCGGGATGTAGTGTATGGAGAAGTTGAAGTTCGAGAAGAACTCTGCCCACCGTATCTGCCGCTGGTTGAGCACCCTGGCAGTTCTCCAGAACTCCAGGTTCTTGTGGTCTGTGCACACCTGGATGGGGTGCTTGGCGCCCACCAGGAAGTGTCTCCAATGTTTGAACGCAGCGTGGATCGCAAGAAGTTCTTTGTCAAACACGGTGTAGTTGCGCTCGGGCTGTGTCAACTTCCTGGAGAAGAAGGCACAGGGTCTCCACTCCCTGTTGGCGTCCAGTTGCAACAAAATGGCGCCCACAGCTTTCTCAGAAGCATCTGTCTCAATGCGTAGGGGCGCGTCCTGGACCACGTGGAACAGGTTCTGGTCCGAGGCGAACACCCTCTTGAGGCTTTCGAACGCGGCTTGCGCCTCTGGTGTCCACCTGAACTTCTGCTTGCCTCTCAGGCAGTCAGTGATGGGAGCCGTAACGCGAGAGAAGTTCTTGATGAACTTCCTGTAGAAGTTGGCGAAGCCTAGTAGGCGTTGGGCATCTTTGCGCGTCCTGGGGCTGTGCCAGTCCAGGATGGCCTGCACCTTGTCCTTGTCCATCGCCAGCCCCTTGTCTGACAGCTTGTAGCCCAGGAAGTCCACCTCCTTGGTGTGAAACTTGCACTTCTCCAGCTTCACATACAGGTGGTTCTCCTTCAGGCGCTGCAACACTTCCCTGACATCTTTCACATGCTGCACTGGGTCATTGGAATAGATAAGGATGTCATCCAGAAAGACCAGGCAGTTCTTGAAGAGGAGGGACCCCAGGACGTGGTGCATGAAGGCCTGGAAGCAGGCTGAGCCCCCTTGCAACCCGAAGGGCATCACCAGATATTCAAAAGAGCCCAGAGGCGTGAACATCGTGGTCTTCCATTCATCGCCTTCCCGGATCCTGATCAAGTTGTACGCCCCCCTCAGGTCTAGCTTGGTGAAAATCTTGCCCCTGCGTGCTGCTGTCAGGAGATCATCCACTCTGGGCATGGGGAAAGCCACTGGCTCTGTCACCGAATTCAGCCGTCTAAAATCCACCACCAGGCGGCGCTGTTGCGTGTCTTTCTTGTCCACCCAGAAGACCGGGCTGCCCCCTGCTGCCTTGCTTTCTCTGATGAACCCCCGCTTGAGGTTCTTGTCGATGAAAGCGCGCAGATCCTCCAGTTCCTGGTCTGACATGGCGTACAGCTTGGCTGGGGGTATAGTTGCCCCTGGCACCAGGTTGATCTGGCAGTCAAAAGGCCTGTGTGGGGGTAGGTGGTCGGACTCCGCTTCGCTGAAGACCTCCTGCAGGTCCCAGTACGGCTTGGGTATCGCCTCACCCCCTTTGACGTGCATGGTGGCCACCGTGGCTATCGGAGGCCCCTCCCCTGGTTGGTGCTGCATGCAATGTTCCAGGCAAAAGTCCGATCCAAAAGTGATGCATCTCTGGTGCCAACTGATGGAGGGGTCGTGGCGCGCCAGCCAGCTCATGCCCAAGACGATGGGGGGGTCTGAGATGGTGGTGACGTTGAATGCCAGTGTCTCTGAGTGCCTTCCCACCGTCATTCTCATGGGGGGGGTTTGATGAGTGATGGCCCCCCCCAGCAGCTCTCTGCCGTCAATGGTTGCCACATGAAGGGGAAAATCCAGCTGCAGAAGCTGGATCTGGTGCTCTTCTGCAAAGTTTCTCGAGAAGAAGTTCGCTGAGGCACCACTGTCAATTAAGGCAAGGACCGTCAGGGGATAGCCATTTGGGAGCGTTAGCGTGACTTCTAGAACCACTCCTGCTCTGGGAGGGGTGGGCTGGCTCTGCTCCTCTCTGTGCGGGTGGGTGGGCTGGGGCTGTTGTCTGCTGACTGTGCCTGGCTGCTGCCCCTTGTCTCCTGCAGCCAGGCTTTCCCGTTTCCCTGCTGTGGTGCTGCGTCAGTGGGGGAGGGCACCACCGTTCCCGCCCTGCCTTGCCACTCCCTGCGATGTGGGCAGTCTCTGACGAGATGCTGGGGGGAGTTGCAGAGAAAGCAATTCCCGCCCTTTCCCTCCTTGCGTCTTGGCGCCGCTGGGGTTTGAAAAGCCCGCGCGCGCGCGCTATCAATCTGCATGGGTTCCTGGTCCTGGCTGGCCCCAGGCGTGGCTTGAAAGGGTTGTTGGGGGAGTGGTTTCTCCTGCGACCGTGGGAACCAAGCCCGCTTTGCGCGCGTTGCTTGTTTGTCGCTCCACCGGGATTCCTGTCTCACCCCCACCGCCAGAGCCGCTTTGCTCAGCTGATCCATATCACTGGGCTTTGGACCTCTCGAGAGCTCATCCTTCACCTCCTCATGCAACCCCAAGTAGAACGCCGCTTGCATTGGGGGGGACCCCAGTTCCCACCCCAATCTGTGCACCAGCATGGTGAATTTCGCCCAATACGCGCGAACTGTCATATTTCCTTGGCGTAAATTATGAAGTTCCTCCTTAGTCTGGTCCATATGACTATCGGACGAATACATCGTTTTCAAACCTTCTAGAAATAGTTTGACATTCTTCATGCAAGGATTCCTTGTTGCAATTAACGGTCTTAGCCACTCCCTGGCTGCCCCGGTAAGGTGCTCCACAATAAACGCTACTCTGTGCTCATCATCAGGGAACTCATCGTGGTGCAGCTCAAGAGCATACACAATCTCAGTCTCAAAGCCTTGAAATTCCTTCGGGTCTCCATTGAACTTGCTAACTAGGGTCCCAGCTCTCCTTCCTGGCAGCACTTGGACTTGGGGTGCCCCTCCCGCCTTGTTTTTCTCTGCATCCAGCTTGTTTTGGAGGTCTACCGCCACCGCCCTTAATTGCTGCTCTTTTTCCTGAAGCTCTCTCACCTGTTCCGCAAGTTGTAGCCGGTCGTCCTGGACCTTCTTAGTCTCCTCTTTAGCTGCCTTCAATTCTCCCTGCGCCTGCAGCGACAGCTGCTGCAGTTCTAGCTGGGCTTGCTCCGCGATCTGCCGCCACTTCTCCGCCTCTGACACGCTCATCCCGGCAACTCCAAAGTAGCCCAAAAAAAGATTAGGAGGTTGCTGTCACGGTGGCCGGAGTGGACTACTTCAGAGTAACGACGCCACGCAGCTCTGCATTTTATTCTTTTATTGGTGCTGCGTATTTACAGTGCTCAAGTCATTGCTATTTACACGGAGTGATGTGGTCAGTCGGTTTCAGAACCTCCTAATGGCTTTTGGCGCGTCTTTCTCCAACACAAAAGCTTTGGCAGACCCATCCTCTTGCCCCTCCTTTTCCTGCGTAATTCTGGAGTTGGGGGGATGGGTCTTCCCCCCTTGCTTGCCCCTTCCTGTCCCACCTGGGACCCTGGCTCCTCTACCTTGCCTGAGCCTCGGACACGACTTCCTGCTTCCCCACTGGAATCGGAACTCTCCCTGCTTTCCCCTTTGCTCGGGGACGGGCTTGAACTCAGGAGGGGAGGGACTTCGCGATATCCCCTGTCCCTCACAGTAAATAAGGGAAGAATCTACCAATATGATCTCACATCTGCAGGCTGAAGTTGCAGAGTCCTCTACCATCTCAGAAGTGTCCCACCTCATTCTGCTGCATGTGCAGGTGTAACCTCAACCTCCGAAGGTAAAGGTAACATGATGGAACAATGTCCAAATGTGAAAACATGCCCTGTGGGACCAGAAGTTGCATAGATACTTACTTCAGAGTCTGTACTTTCACCAATATCCTATTGCCCAGATATTCCTTGGGGCACTCAGGCACCGGTCGTATTTCCACAGCATCCTCCTATTAACAAACACATTATGGAACCGTCAGGGCAGTCTCGAGCAGGTTGGGCGCCCTGGCACTGAGGGGCGGAGATCGCTCTGGCGCCCCAACCCCCGCACTTGCAGGGTGAAGCATGTTTGCCGCACAGCGCCCCACCTACCGGCCCGGCGCCCTGGCACACCGCACCACCGGGACTCTACCTAGAGCCGGCCCTGGGAACCGTTCTTTTTGATCCGACTATTTATGATGCTTCTGTGTTATCAGTCCCAACAAAAGCAGACGTAACCCAGGCTGCACACAAAACAACTAGGGTGATATCCAACTAAATCATATCCAAAGCAGAGCCACTGAAATCAACGAATGCAAGTAACTTAAGTCCATTGATTTCAATGGGTCTCCTCTGAGAAGGGGGTGGGAAACCTCCGGCCTTAATTTTGCCACTGGCCTGGCATGTGACACTTGGAATGTTTCCAAGAGCAGAATAGGTCCTCCGTCTGAAAAGGCTCTCTACTCTTGACTGTGCATGACTTAGTTTGGTAACATTCAGTAAGATTCACTTACAGATCTCCCAAACTAAATGCTTCAGGCAATTCGACCAACAAGTCTGCCATGAACAAGTTGGAGCAAAGTCATTCATCCTTTTAATTTATTTTATAACTCACATGCTAATCCCTTTAATGTATTCCTTCAGCTGAAGTCGGAAATGCCAACCCACCTCACAAGCCCTTCCAGTTCTAATGAAAGGATGAGATATCTGCACATGAAACCTAAGCAAAGTAAGCAAAACAAGGCCATAACAGGCTTTCATTTGATTGTGGAATGGCAACTTTTAATTAGCTCTCATTGAAGTTGGAGTGAATCTGGCTGCATGATCATCTGAGCTCCCCATTCAGTATCATGGCAAAAAGCCACAATTCAGGCTTTGTCTGAGGTTCTGGTTTTCCACAGGTTGAGGTTATTTACTGGATACACTTGGCACACTTCCAGCCTGTGGGATCTGTGTGTGACACATATTCCCCCTATGCAGTCATGGTAAGATGTACTATCTGTTCCAAATAGTTGCACTCTTTGGAGAAGATATCCAAGGCTCTATTCCGCATCATGAGAAGGAGGGTCCCCAAATGCAGGACATTTTTGAAGTAAGTGAAGCAAAGAATGTTACTATAGAAAGAAACTCCCCCCAAAAAACATATTAAATTCAGAGTCTAAGCTTACCTAAGTGACAAGAGCATGTAGAGCTGCTGTCAACCTGAGTTGGTTCCTCTTAAACATCACATTGTGTCATGCTACTGTTTCAATTCAACCATAGCTGCACCAACAGAGACACATTCTAAGAGCATGTTGCCTTTCTACAGCCTCTGCCAACCTGGTGCTCTGGCTGGGGATGCTAGAAGTTGTATCCCAAAACATCTGGCATGACCAGGTTGGCAAAGCCTGCGCTAACATAATGGGGTCAACACAGAGACAGCAAGCAAAGCACAATGGTGAGATGTTTTGTGGGCACAGACTGAGGAAAGCTCACAACTCTTGTTTGAATCTGAATTCTTTTCTTTGTGAGATATTTCCTTGTTAAGCATGCAACTGCGCAATGCAGATTTGTGGCTCACCTCATCTATAGTGGGATACAGTGCAAATAGTTCTGCAGGCCTGTTGGCTTGTCGTTGCTCCTCATTGTGCCTCCGAAGGTCTTCTACACTAATGGGTTGCAACAGGTCTGCCAGGCGAGCATCTGGCTGTAGGCTGCGCAGGTCAAAGTCCCCCGATGTCAGTGTGGCTCGACTGGAGTCATCACAGAGGACTTTTAAATGCCTGGGAGCAGTCTGCTCAAGAGGGCAACATCATTCATCACTTTAGTTCACAGATGTTAAAGATACTCAGTATTTTTCTGCCATAATTCTTCTTCAACTCACTGCAATACCTTTGAAATAACGATTCCCCAAAACAAGTAACAGATGATATTGATAGACTAAGGCCAAGCCAAATATCGCCCCCTTCATTTTTGTGGGATCATTTCTCCCCTGCAAAAAATGGGCAGGAGTTTGGGTTCTCACAAGAGAAGTGATTGAATTCTAATAACTTTGGGGTGGGGGGGGGTAAAGAAAAGGTGACATGGTTTCTCCTTTCTCTTTATTTCATTATTATTATTATTATTATTATTATTATTATTATTATTATTTTCAAAAAATGAAAGATAGGGTTGAAGCTCTGGTGAGATTTATGAGCTGCAACCTTTACTGGAAAAGGGAAGGGGACACTGATATTTCAGGGGGGAAATCACTGGGGCATCTGGAGAGCCAGTCACATGAAAGCATTGTCATGTGAAATGCCCTCTCCCCAGTTGTATGCAAGAAGCCACACATGGATCAAGATGGGCTTTGGGTTCATATTGCTATGAACAGTGCTATTTTTCTAGAAAAAGAGGTGCTGAAACTCACCGTGAATGCCTCCCTTGTTCTCTTACCGTTTCCCCCTTTTTAATACATAGTCATAAAGTAAGCCATGGCAGGGTTTTTAAGCATTTGAGAAATATAAGACATACCCCCAAAATAAGCCATACTTCCGTGCTGCGGAAACCAACCCCCACAGGCACCTCCACTCACAGAGTCACTCCATGCGGCCGGCACTGCAGGAGCGCCATCAGCTGTGAAGTGGCGCTCCAAGAGCTCCACTTAGCAGCTGATCGTGCTCCCGCCTTGCTGGCTGCATCCCCACGCTCCGCCTTCTCGTCCACCGCCGTCCCTGCCGCTTCCGTGCTTGCCGCCACCGCTGGGCTCACTGCTTCTTCCTTGCCTGGCCCGGCCAAGGAGCTTGGAGTGCCCTGCAGTGGCGGGCAGAGGGCCTGAGCCAGCGGCCACCGCCTGGCCCGGCCAAGGACGCCTGCCGCCCCGCCACCCGGAACCGGTGGCTGCTGCAGCGCTGAGCACTCAAGAGAGCCCAGCAGTGCCCTGAGCCGTAAAAACCATACCTGTAATAATAATAATAATAATAATAATAATAAGAAGAAGAAGAAGAAGAAGAAGAAGAAGAAGAAGAAGAAGACATCCCACCGAAAGTAAGCCACCCTGTGTTTTTTGAGGAAAAAAAGTTATAAGACGGTGTCTTAAAAAAGGGGAAACACGGTATAATGACAATGGTGCCCAACTGAGAGATGCTAGAATTGAGTTCCAGTGGCTTTAAAAAAGCTCAGCTTATGAGGGTTTTTGTGGGGGGGGGGGTGCCAGATCCCTCTAAGTATTAAAATCTAATCAAGTCAAGCTAATTTCCTGGTGAGGTGATGGGCTATTAAGGGGTTTGGTGTGAGATGACAAATGCGTGGGTCCTCCTCCTTCAACAGATAAAGTCAGAGTTTAGAGTAGTAAAGAATTGTGGCAGTGATGTGGCCTAGACAAAAAGCAGCAAGCTGGAAAGAGGATATTTGATTTCTGTTTGAATCCAAGGCTGCAGCAATGGAAGAAACAAGACCCTTTTGGGGTGTTAATGCTGTGAACCTCTACATTGTAGGCCAGGGGTCAGCAACCTTTTTCAGCCGTGGGCCGGTCCACTGTCCCTCAGACCATGTGGGGGGCCAGACTATATTTTGAAGGAAAAAATGAACGAATTCCTATGCCCCACAAATAACCCAGAGATGCATTTTAAATAAAAGGGCACATTCTACTCATGTAAAAACACGCTGATCCCTGGACCATCCGCGGGCTGGATTGAGAAGGTGATTGGGTCGCTTCTGGCCCACGGGCCTTAGGTTGCCTACCCCAGTTGTAGGCTCATGTTATATACAGGTGTAAATGGATCATATATAACAAAGATACCAGTCTCCACCGTCTCTCATTCCCCAAAGGAAACACAATCCCTGCGTAAGCGCCTGGAACCCCTGGAATCTCACATCGCTTGGAGATTGGGGTGTCGTGCAACAATATTAAAAATTACAAGTGATTTGCCCTTTAGAGTCATTATATTTACCAATGAGCAAGTGATGAATTAAATATCTAGTGTGCCTAATGTACCAAATACATATTTGGTATGTAGCGGGCAAGAATGCAATTAGTTGGGAGCTGCCCTGAGTGGCTGGGGAAACCCAGACAGATGGGCAGGGTATAAATAAATGCTGATGCTGCTGCTGCTGCTGCTGCTGCTGCTGCTGCTGCTGCTGCTGCTGCTGCTGCTAGTTCCACCCCTCTTCCCTGTTCAGCCCAGGCCAGAAGCTATCTCAAAGGAAAATACCTGATAATTTGAATCACTGTCATCTAAAACTTCAGATTCAAATGTTTGCTTCTGAAGGGACTTGTGGAAATCGCTCCTGGATCCCCTTTTTGTTAAGATGCCTGTCTCATTACTTCCTTGGTTTCTTAAAGAATAAAAAATAGCAAGTTAGATTTCAATAAAAATGGGGGGGGGATGAAAGCACGATCACTATCAAATAAATAAGTTCAGCTGAAATATCATGGCATCCATACAATAGTGCCAGTCTAATGAATTAACATAATGGAAAATAAATTTAAATGGAATATAAATTTATCATAATATACTGAAATGCCATATCCTTATTATGAAGTTCAAATTAAAGCAGATTACAAAGGATATTCCATGTTTATATTTATATTGTTCATCAGAAGAATGCCCCGCTCCAAAAGTCGCTCAAATAAACTATGTAACTGCCAAGCAGGTAATTTGCTATGAAGTTTTGGGCAAGGACATCTCAGAATGGTCAGAGGCAGAAGTATATGGCATGTGGAGCGATACAACACAGCCACTGCCCTTACAATGGTCTCCCTTCAATGTATAACTTACCCAGCCACAATGTGTGTTCCAGCAGAAGCCACCAAGAGACTACTGCCACTGCTTTGGTTGTATCTAGTCTTACTTCTGGCCTAGTTACCACTCTAAATCTCTAGACTTTCTAATGTTTGCTTCCATGCAGGGCTCTATTAAGGCCATAAGTAGGATCATCTGAACCTACCAGCCAAACTCACTTATCCCATGCCACATGGCAGCCCCTCTTAGTTCTGCCCGTCTCCACTGCAGGTTCACCAGAACTACCTGCCTGTAGCTCTAGGTCCCATAAAGGTAAAGGGACCCCTGACCATTAGGTCCAGTCGTGACCGACTCTGGGGTTGCGCGCTCATCTCGCTCTATAGGCCGAGGGAGCCGGCGTTTGTCCGCAGACAGCTTCTGGGTCATGTGGCCAGCATGACAAAGCTGCTTCTGGCGAACCAGAGAAGCACACGGAAACACCGTTTACCTTCTCACTGCACCGTACCTATTTATCTACTTGCACTTTGACGTGATTTCGAACTGCTAGGTTGGCAGCAGCTGGGACCGAACAACGGGAGCTCACTCTGTCGTGGGGATTCAAACCACCGACCTTCTGATCAGCAAGCCCTAGGCTCTGTGGTTTAGACCACAGCACCACCTGCGTCCCCCCTAGGTCCCATAGTACACCCTTAAACATGATAGATTCTGCCCTTTATTGAGATTCTGCTACAAGCAGCTTAATTTACTGCTAGACTGAAACCCAAGACTCTCCATGTGTGTCCCCATAGACCAGACCAGAGCCACTTTCATTTTTTGAGAAAACACCTTTTTGCAGCCACGCCTACTAAGTAACACCATGTTGATTAATTCAGGTTCCTTTCTTTCCAAAGCAACAGCAATACACTGAAATGCTTTGTTGTCTTGCATAACAAATATGCCACAATAAACAATTGCAGACTCTCCAAGTGTCCCTATTTTCCAGGGACATCCCTGATTTAGAGAAGCCATCCAAGTTTCTGATTTGATCCTAGAATGTCCCACTTTTCCTTATGATGTCCCCATTTTATTGGAGAAATGTTGCAGGGTATGGAGAAATTCGACCCCCCCGAGTCATCTGAAGACAATTCTGTATAGGTTTTTTTAAAAAGTGTTTAATGTTTTCTTATGTTATTATATACGGTGAAAGCTGCCCAGAGTGGCTGGGGCAACCCAGTAAGATGTGTGGGATATAAATACTAAAATTATCATTATGGAATGGGAAGTCCCTATTTTCATCAGATAAATTTTGGAGGTCATGCAATTGTTGATCACAGAGACACTTTTTATTACATTTTTGGAGAGTAAAAAGTAAACACAACTGATGGTTGTCTTTTAATATATTGCATTTTAATTGTTTGCCAGTTGACTGAGAATGAAAAGCGAAGCTCTAAAGCACCTTCCTTGCCTTCCCTGTTCTCCTTGGGCAGGACCTTGCTTGGGAAACTGTCTTAACTACACAGCATTAAAGACAAGAGGGCTAGAGAGTTTTAATTATGAAGCTATAATGTCTGAGAATTGTTCTCATGTGGTGGGCAAATAACCGTCAAAATTATGCCATGCCATTGGAAGTTGCCCTATACTGAGTCAGACTAATGGTTCATCTTTGCTCAGCACTACCTGCTCTGACTGGCAGCTGCTCTCCAGGGTTTCAGGCAAGAGTGTCCCCCCCCCCCCCCAGCCCTGCCTGGAGATGCTGGGGATCGATCCTGGGACCTTCTGCCTGCAAAGCAAATGCTCCACCACTGAGCTATGGTCCTTCCTCCTTCTAGTTGCCAGTGAGAATATCTAGTGAGAGACTAATCCTACCTCTTGACAAGTTAAGGGACTAGTCAAAACAAAAAATGTTAATATTCCTCTGGAAATAAAAAATATTTAAAATAATTGTTTAGACTCTTTGCTGCAAATGTGGCACTTACTTTCGATTCACTATCAGCCAGTCACGAATATAGGTCTGAATACAATCCCGGACATGTGGATCCAATTCAGCCCTGGAGAGGGTACAAGAATATTAATATGCATAGCTAATTACAATGCACAACTTATTTTTTAGGAATATGAATGGGGAACTACAGGCGTGGGGGCCAAACACAACCTGCTAAATTTCTCTATTTAGCCTTCATAACTGTCTCCAAGTCACATCCCTCAACAGCCCTAATTTACCCTAATGTTGGCCTGGTCAAAATGCATCTTTAAACTCTGAGTATGCCCCTAGCTTGTCTGCAAGGAAGATACTGAGGAGTGTGCGAGTGTGTGTAGAAATTGCCTACCATTACAAATGTAAAATTTACATTTGTTCCTTTGCCTGCTTCTTGTTCTGGCCCCATCCCCCATCGGCAACTGCCCCCACTCAAACATGGTCCAGAAGAGGATGTGGTCCTTGGGTTCAAAAAGGTTCCCCATCCCTGAATTATAGCTAAAAAGGAACAAACCATACAAAGTCAAATAATAAACCACACAAATACAAATATCATTTTTTAAAGGAGTATGTTGTTTAAACTCAAAAAAATAATCCATACTATCTCCAGCCAGTGAATTGAGGAACAGCAGAAGACTAAATGATTGGTCTTCTTGGAGTGGAAAAATTGGAGTGGAGGGAGAATGCATTCTGGCTCAAATGAGATAAAAGTTAAAAAGCTAAAGGACCCCTGGACAGTTGTCTGGTTGAATTCAACTATGGGATATGGTGTTCATCTCCGCTTTCAGGCTGAGGGAGCCGCTGTTTGTCTGCAGACAGATTTTCTGGGTCACGTGACCAGCATGACCGAACCACATCTGGCACACGGGACACTGTGAAGGGCGCCAGAGCACATGGAAACACTGTTTACCTTCCTGCCGCAGTGGGACCTATTTATCTACTTGTGCTGGGATGCTTTCAGACTGCTAGGTTGGCAGGAGCTGGTTGTGTGGATTTGAACTGTTGACCTTATGATCTGCAAGCCCAAGAGGCTCTCTGGTTTAGGCCACAGCACCACCTGTGTCCCTCAAATGAGATAAGAATTCATTTATCTCAAGCCTGGAAGGAGGAAATGTTAAGTGATGCTCTTGGTCTTTGCTATTTGTGGCTACTAGCCATGATGTTCGGAGGCAGTTTCCTTGGGAATCCCAGTTGCTGAAACCACAGGAGGGGAGGGAGCTCTTGTGCTCCGGTCCTGCTTGTGGCTTTGGCTGCTGGACTAGATGGACCATTGGCCTGATTCTGCAGGCTCCTTAGGTTTGAAAGGATCAGGTTCTGTAACCTTCCCCAGCCTGGTGCCCTCTAGGTGCCCTCCCACTCCAACTTCCAGCAGTCCCTGACCAACATGGCCAGTGGTCAGGGAGGGCAGGAGCTACAGATGCAGCAACATCTGGAAAGGAGGCAGCACTAAGCGGAATAAGACAGACCAACAAAGAGACTAAGCATTAGGCATTTTCATCTGTTCACTCTTATATTTGGCCAGGGGGGAACGTTGCACCTGCTAAGTACTTAATTGGCTGAGTTGCCCATTCCTGATCTTTGCAGTACAGTAATGGGTAACTCAGCAAATGTCAAAATGCAGGGCCGGTCAGCTTCATCCATAACTTCTTAATTTCCCTCCAAAGCACAAGTAGATTAAAATTACATTCTCACTCTGTCCCACCCATGATATAGTGAAAAGAGAATATAGTGATTAGTGGATAGAGGAGGGAGCAGCTCTATTAATACAGAGCTCAAATGAAGTGAGTGGCTCATGTGTGGCAGATGCTTGCATGTGTCAATATAGCAGCAGGAAAAGACCACTAGGTGTCAGCAGAGTGCCAAACTCTCACTCAAAGTGAATTTCAAAATGTTTTCATTGGTTTCCTAAATCAATAGTGAACAGTGATAATTCCTACAGTATCTGAAATGGATCGCAGTCCAGCTTCCATCTGCATCCTCTGTTGCTGATGTACCAGGCCTGTGTGGAAACCCTCAGATTCAAATATTTCAGAATATTTATAGCCCGTTTAGAATACAGTGGTACCTCGGATTACAAACACTTCAGGTTAAAGACTCTGCTAACCCAGAAGTAGTACCTCGGGTTAAGAACTTTACCTCAGGATGAGAACAGAAATCGCGTGTCAGCGGTGCAGCGGGAGGCCCCGTTAGCCAAAGTGGTACTGCAAGTTAAGAACGGACCTCCGGAACTAATTACGTTTGTAACCAGAGCTGCCACTGTACTGATTCTGGAAGGTGCTGTTATTGTGAGAGACTTCCAATTTAATAGGAAAGCTGCAGGAATACCATAGACTGGCTCCCTGCAAGATACCTGTGATCTCTGCAATGTAAAGTCTCTATCTCTGTCCAGCCATACCTGCTTTTGAATATCTGAACTACACTGGAGTCTGCTGACCAATCTTTTTACAAGGGCAAATTGTTGCATACGAAATGCTGTCATTAAAGTTTCAATGTCAGGTATTTAAAAATGTACTTGCATCAAAGGTGGTTTGAACTTTTAGCTCTGCACTTAGCTACTAGCACAGTTTCTCATGCCAGACATGGAATTATTTATAGGGTTATTGCAACCAAATCCTATGTAGTTGTTTAGTCGTTTAGTATTGTCCAACTCTTCGTGACCCAATGGACCAGAGCACGCCAGGCACTCCTGTCTTCCACTGCCTCCCGCAGTTTGGTCAGACTCATGTTCGTAGCTTCAAGGACACTATCCAGCCATCTCGTCCTCTGTCATCCCCTTCTCCTTGTGATCTTTCCCAACATCAGGGTCTTTTCCAGGGAGTCTTCTCTTCTCATGAGGTGGCCAAAGTATTGGAGCCTCAGCTTCAGGATCTGTCCTTCCACTGAGCACTCAGGACTGATTTCCTTCAGAATGGATAGGTTTGATCTTCTTGCAGTCCATGGGACTCTCAAGAGTCTCCTCCAGCACCATAATTCAAAAGCATCAATTCTTCGGCGATCAGCCTTCTTGATGGTCCAGCTCTCACTTCCATACATCACTACTGGGAAAACCATAGCTTTAACTATACAGACCTTTGTCAGCAAGGTGATGTCTCTGCTTTTTAAGATGCTGTCTAGGTTTGTCATTACTTTTCTCCCAAGAAGCAGGCGTCTTTTAATTTCGTGACTGCTGTCACCATCTGCAGTGATCATGGAGCCCAAGAAAGTAAAATCTCTCACTGCCTCCATTTCTTCCCCTTCTATTTGCCAGGAGGTGATGGGACCAGTGGCCATGATCTTTTTTTTTTTTGATGTTGAGCTTCAGACCATGTTTTGCGCTCTCCTCTTTCATCCTCATTAAAAGGTTCTTTAATTCCTCCTCACTTTCTGCCATCAAGGTTGTGTCATCAGCATATCTGAGGTTGTTGATATTTCTTCCGGCAATCTTAATTCCGGTTTGGGATTCATCTAGTCCAGCCTTTCGCATGATGAATTCTGCATATAAGTTAAATAAGCAAGGGGACAATATACAACCTTGTCGTACTCCTTTCCCAATTTTGAACCACTCAGTTGTTCCATATCCAGTTCTAACTGTAGCTTCTTGTCCCACATAGAGATTTCTCAGGAGACAGATGAGATAATCAGGCACTCCCATTTCTTTAAGAACTTGCCATAGTTTGCTGTGGTCGACACAGTCAAATGCTTTTGCGTAGTCAATGAAGCAGAAGTAGATGTTTTTCTGGAACTCTCTAGCTTTCTCCATAATCCAGTGCATGTTTGCAATTTGGTCTCTGGTTCCTCTGCCCCTTCGAAATCCAACTTGCACTTCTGGGAGTTCTTGGTCCACATACTGCTTAAGCCTGCCTTGTAAAATTTTAAGCATTTGCTAGCATGTGGAATTTTAAGCATGTGAAATGAGTGCAATTGTGCAGCAATTCGAGCAATTCGAGCATTCTTTGGCACTGCCCTTCTTTGGGATTTGGATGTAGACTGATCTTCTCCAATCCTCTGGCTATTGCTGAGTTTTCCAAACTTGCTGGCATATTGCGTGTACTGTGAGAGAATATGGACTTTTGGTCTGGTCCAGAAGGGATTTTTTTATGTGCTGACTGTGGCACTTCAAGTACCACATCCAGGTTGAGGCCTATACATTATGTAAAATGTTAACTGGGACTAGGTTCCTCCCCACATAATTTTTTTGGAAGATTTAATTACTGGTAGTAACCCTAAGCAAATGTTTTTAGATTAGGGCAGTGGCACTCTAGGAGAAGGTGTCTAATCCTGTCCTTATTTTTAAATTTTAATTATTTATTTAGATTTGTATACTGTCCTTCAGCCGTAGATCTCAGGGAGGTACACAGCATAAAACACAAGATAAAGACACAAAATACATAATAACCCCCCCCCCCGACACATTTGATGTCAGTCAGCCAAAGGCCTAGGTTAAAGAGGAACATTTTTGCTGGCACCTAAAGGTATGTAATGGAGGCGCCTGCCAAACCTCCCTGGAGAGAGCATTCCACAAATGGGGAGCCACTGCAGAAAAGGTCCTTTCTGGTGTTGTCACCAGCCAAGCCTCTCGTGGAGGAGGCACACAAAGGAGGCCCTCACATGAGGATTGCAGCGTCTGGGTAGGTAGGTTCACATGGAGAGAGGCAGCCCTGAGCTGTGGGTTTATATTTCAAAACCAGCACTTTGAACTGGACTCAGAAACTAATTGGCAGCCAATGCAGTTGGCATCAGTGTAATAATCTAAATCATTTCTCTTATAGCTCCTAATTCTGAAGGAGGGGTGGGTAGAATGAGAGGTACAACAGCTAGCTTTTACAGTGGAACCTTGGTTTTCAAAGGTCTCCGTTTACGAACGTTTTGGAACCCAAACGCTGTAAACCCGGAAATAAATGCTTCTGTTTTCAAATGTGCCTCGAAAGTCGAACTTCCAAGGCAGTTTCCATTTTGAGTTTCCCTATTGTATTGAGGCTTCTGTGTTGAGTTTTCAGGTTTCGAACATTTCAGAACTCGAATGGTCTTCTGGAATGGATTAAGTTCAAAAACTGAGGTTCCACAGTATGAGAGATAGGGAGAGGGAACTGCTGTTAGCTTCATGAAGGGGGGGGGGAGTACAGCATCTGTACCAATCTCTCTCTTATTGCTTTTTGTAAGGATGATACATCACTCCAAATCCTGATAATTATACATCCATTCAAATCTGAGTACAGTACATGAGTGCATCTCTCCCTTCATCCCACACAGAGATTCCAGTTCAGAATGCAATCTCTGCAGCTTTGCTGGCTGAGGGGTGAATCCCCAAAAGCAGAGGTTCTCAACTTTTTTGAGTTCACAGCTCCCTTGACCAACGACATTATTTCTGCAGCACCCCTGTGGGGCTCAGGAGCCCACTTGTGCCCCCCCTGCCTGGTCTCCTGCTCCTCCCCTGCTCCAAGGAGAGGAGCTTCCTCACACTGCCCCACAGGGCCTGGGAAGAGGATGTCCCCAGCCTGAGTGGCCCAACAGAGACTGGCCAAAGGTGAGCATGAGGCCAGCCCCTTACTCACCTTGGGAGGCAGCAGTGGCAGCAGCGGCTGGGAAAGGCTCCCCTTCAGCACCAGGCACTCAGCTCCCAGCAAGCACAAGAAAGGGCAATGCAGTGCCTGCCCGCCTGCCCAGACTCCCACTAGGGCTGGCGGACTGGCTGGCTGGGCTCCCTCCATTCCTTGCTTGCTTGCTTGCTTACTCTAAGGCCGCCTCAGCTCCTGGCACCCAGCACCACCTGACCAGCCCCAGAGGCACCATTCGCCTGGGGAGCTTGTAGCCAGGGCTGCTGCAATGAACAGCTGGGCAAGCCTTTGGAGGCCAAGATGCGAGAGGGCATCCAAGGAGGGAGGGAAGGAGAGAAGGACAGAGCCTAGTGTTGCCCGCAGCACCCCGACCACCATTCAAGTCTTATACATGGATAGTGCATAGGGAGGATGTGGGATTGGTTGCTGCCACGAGTCAGAGACTGTCAGCGACTATTTGACATGTTATTGGTGGCTGTGTCAAGAGCTGGTGTTGATTGGCTGCTGCTGCAGCATTAGGGCGTACAACTGATTGCTCAACAACTCTGGGCAATCTCCCCTCATTTTCTCAATTTGGAGTCCCCAAAATAGGGAGCATCTTATACATGGGGGCGTTATACACAGAAAAAATACAGTAATGTGCCCACAGAATTTAATACCGTATATTCCGGCGTATAAGACGGCTTTTGAACCCAGGAAAATCTTTTCAAAAGTTGGGGGGCCGTCTTACACACCTGGTACAAGAATCTGCAGTCTCAGCATACGGTGGGGGGAGCTCAAAAACGGCAGCGGCTGTATGAACGCGAAGAAGCGTGCGCGGTTCCCTCTTGCTGACTCTGCCTGCCTTGATCTCTCCGCTCTCCTCTCTATAGTTCCATCTCACTGGCTCTGCCTGCCTCGATATCTCCGCCTCTCTCTCCGATCTCTCAACAACTTCTGGAAAATGCTTTCTAGAGCTGAAGCACGAAGGTGCTTCCCTTTAGCACAGTACAGAGTGCTTGTAGCTGGTTGAAATGCCCGCCCTTGTCCTTTAAAACAACAGCCTCCCTGCTCCCCATTCTTCCTCATCTAAGAGCCTGCCAGGTTTCCAACCCCACTTCCCCACCAAAAAACGGCTAGAAAATACTGTATGAGTTTCAGCACAGGGAGGAAAAGAAGAAGAGAGGGAGGGAAGGAGGGGGGGCCACTCAGCAAAGCAGTACATCCCCAACCCACACAGTATTTATATAATCTTTTCCCCTTTCCATAGTCTCTCTTTCTCTCTCCACCCCCCCCCCCCGGTTCGGCTCCCCAGTTTACAGATACTTGACAGGAGAGGACTGTTTTAAAAGCAAATGACCATTGAAAAAAAGAAGTGAAGGCAACAAGTCCTGCCCACCCCCACATTCCACACTCTATCTAATCCTTCCTGCTCCCCTCCCTTACTAGCACTCTCTCTCCTACTACGTACAGCCATTGAGAAGGCTAGAAATTCCTCAATGTTGTAACTGTGATCACTGCTCCCCCTTAAAAAACAAACAGCATGGCAGCTCCCATAGGTTTATTATCTTAACCTTCCTTTCAGCTTCAGAGTGAATTAGGAAATTAATTTAGAGTGAATTAGGAAAAGTTTAATCCACTTGCACGGTTTTATGTTTACATGTTTGATGTCATAAGCATTTGAATTAAAATTAACAGTACCATATTGAGATCAAATCTGATGCTTTTTAAATTTTTATTTAGTGTGCATTGGAAGAGGGGTAGTCTTATATGGCGAGTATATCCCAAACTCTATATTTTAACTGGAAAAGTTGGGGGGTCGTCTTATACACCGGAATATACGGTACATGCCCTTCTTCCCCAGATGTTTCCCTGGAACATATTTTCAATACCAGGGTGAAGCCCCAAACAAGGGTAATAATAATAGTCTATTCCCTAAGCCACTGAGTATTCACAGCCCACTTCTACACATCACCTGGTGGTTAAGGGGAGATGCTTCTTAGCTCGGAAAGTGTACTATCTCTCTGGTGGGCTGCAAACCTGTTGGGAATTTGTTTAAAAAGTAATCCCTGTTTCCATACCCTTCTTCTGGCAATGATGGCTGCAAGGTCCTGTGCTCTTTCGGAGTAAAGACTACCTCCAAATCATCTTCAGGAAAGTCACCAAGTTCTTGCAGGAGTTCCAAATCCAAGTTATTCAGCTGCATTGTTAGGAAACCTTCAAAATCCACTGGTTCTACTGCATCATAGAACTGAGGCTAGATGTTACAAAATGGAAACAAGTGGTTCATAACCTTTTTTTATAGAGGAATGTTCTAAGTACAGCCAATGACTATGGATCATATTCAGTTAAGTTTTACTTAGGGTAAACCCAATTAAATTAATGGTGCCCCCAGATTTTCCTGAAGAAAAGCAGTAGGGCAAACATGGATGAGCCCTCTGTTTCTTGGGTGGGTGGGCTTTAATCAGTGCTTTTTTTCTTTAAAAAGATGTTTAGGGGTACTCTCATTATCTTCCTCATTTGAAATACTGCCCCTCAATGAGGCCAAACTTGGATTCACAAAATGTTTAGGGGTATGCGTATCCCTCCAGAAAAAAAACACTGGCTTTAATTATTTGCTGCCTTTCAACCATTTTTCCTTTTCTTTCTTTTTATAGAAAAATAGCACTTCTTCAATATAACAGTATCCCCAGATGTTGGATTATTACAAGGGAATTAATATTAACCCCCTAGCAATTAACAGGAAGCAGTGAAACTTTGAAAACAGGAAGCTTTTGATTAAAGAAACAGAAGCCCTTAAAATCCTCAAAAGCCTCTCCACAGTAAGGCAATATGACACAGCAACTGTGTTTATAAAAAAACAAGCAAAAACCCACCCAAAGTTATGTCTGAAAAGGTAGGATAACACATAAAATACTGAATGCAGTGATTTAGCAATGCCATCTGGAGGTGTCATGAAAAGTGAGCGGGTGATAATTTGAGGGTAAAAGGCCTAGGGTCAAAGGAGCTACAGTGGTACCTCGGGTTACAAACACTTCGGGTTACAACCTCCACGAACCTGGAAGTAGTTGCTCCGGGTTGCGAACTTTGCTCCAGGATGAGAACAGAAATAGCGGACGGAGGTCTGCGAGCTCTGCAGACCTTGGCACGTCAAAGGTGGGGGGAAACCGCTCCAGTGCAGCGGACCCCTGAAAAAACCCCAGATCGAGCTTTCTGGGGGCATAGTTGTCCGGCTGAGCTTAAAGCTGCTCCCCCCTCCCCGGCAAGGCCCCTGAGAGTGAGGGGGTCGAAGCGGAGGCACATTTTGGACTCAGAAAGTTACCTTTGTCAGTGCAAAGCTGCAGGACTGCGAGGATTGAGCGCTCAATTTCTTCCAAAGAAAATTTCTAAAAGGACTGTACCGTGAATACTGAATTATTTGATCTAATTTGGGGGGGGGGAATTTGGACACAGGAGGGATTTAAAATGGAAGTCAGTTCCTACCCACTGAGAGACTTGGGAAGCAAGGACGAGCACCGAAGCGAGGAACATTTTCTTTTAAAAGCAATAACTTCCAAAGATCTGACTTTGATCTCCCCCCCCCCCGAAGCAACGATGAAATTTAAGTGGATTTTAAAGCCCTGCAAAAGTGCTGAATTTGATTTCAAAGTAACACCCCGGTTCAATGCTGCGGAAAAGCATTGTGACGTCACAATGAGAGGAAATTTTCAAATTCAGCTCCCTATCCAGCTGCGAAATAACTTTCGATTCTGAGTTGGAGAGAAGCCTCCTCCCCCATTTCCTGTTTTTCACCTGTCACAACCTTCAAACCAGAGAGATGGAAGACATAACAGAGGATTTTTACCAGGCTATGTTGAACTTAATGGTGCAAAACAGACAGGAAATGAAGACATGTATTTATGAAACACAGAAATTCAAGGAATGCATTATGGATTTACAGGAAAAGAGTGAAGAAGAAGAGGAGTTGGAAGAGGAGAGGGGAAATGATGGGAAGGAGAAAGATATGGATTTTGGAGAGGAGGACACAATGATTAAAGAAATACTGAAGGACTGTGTTTTCATACAGAGGAGAGAAGATGAATTTTGGCTGAGAAGTGAATAAGACCTGAAAATGGCAAAGGAGAATATTGAGGGCAAAAGTAGAGGGTGGTTTGGGAGGTGGCAGGGAGAGAAATTTGATGAGGGGGCATTGAAACATTGGAGAAGGGCAGTGGGGTGAAAAAATTGAATTGTATTTTTGGATGGATTGATAATTTTGGTTAGAACTTGGACTGGATAGGTTAAGATTTTATGGGTTTTTTGTTAAAGGATGACATTGAATCTGCAGCTGCGGAGGGGGTGGGAAAATTATGATTAGTTAAAAATAAATAAAATTTATTGTGTAATTAAAATTAAATTTTGGAAAATATGGAGATATTTGGAAGCGATATAGGCTGACAAGATATAGGCTGACAAGGTCGACAAGATGGGACGACAGAGGACAAGATGGTTGGACAGTGTTCTCGAAGCTACGAACATGAGTTTGACCAAACTGCGGGAGGCAGTGCAAGACAGGAGTGCCTGGCGTGCTCTGGTCCATGGGGTCACGAAGAGTCGGACACGACTAAACGACTAAACAACAACAACAAATAGGCTAACGGAGAAAATATTTTGTGTTTTAGAAACTGATATAGAATATAAGGTATACTGTAAATTGGATTAGAGTAAATATGAATTGTTGGATTAGTAGAAAAGCCTCTGGCCCTTTTTTGTCTCATTCACCCTGGAGTCTCTGGTGGCAGGGGGGACTTTAGGGGGGAGGGGAGGGGGAGAGGCTAAATAAAGATATAAAGATATAAAGGACTGCCCTTCACTTTTCCTCACTCTGGAGTCTTCTGGTGGCAGGGGGAGGTCCCGGGGGGGGGAGGGGGAGATGCAGGAAAGTGAAGAATTCATAAATAGGGTTAAGAGATAATAAAATGTATATAAATATGATAGAATAAATTGCTAAAGAGGATTGGAAATGGAAATCAGACAGGGGGGATACGGGGAAGTCCACATGACAATGATAAAAATTGAATTTATATTAGATTGGTATTTTTGTTTGTCTGTTTCGTGTTATTTTGTATTGTTGTGTTGGGTATTGTTGTGTTTGTTTTTGTAATAAATTCTGTAAAATCAATAAAAAAAATTTAAAAGAGAAAGAAATTGTGCGGTGGTGGCACGGCGGCATCGGGAAGCCCCATTAGCGAAGTGCACCTCAGGTTAAGAATGGTTTCGGGTTAAGAATGGACCTCCGGAACAAATTAAGTTTGTAACTAGAGGTACCACTGTATTCTTAAGTCAGAAGTAAAGCAAGTTGTTTCTAAAAACATTACTTTTCACATAGCTCCCAATGGCGGGAGACTGCAAAGGGTTAGATATCACTGTGCAATCTAGCCAACAAAATGGTAGTGACTAGAAAGTCCAAGGATGTGTGAACAAGCATTTGTACAGTGGAACCTCGGTTTACGAACACCTCGGTTTACGAACTATCCTAATCCGGAAGTTAGTAAACCGAGGTGCCGGAGGCCTACTGAGCGTCCAATGCCTTTGGGGGCCGGGGAGCGTTTCCGCGACTGGGCTGCAGCCGCAAAAGTGCTCCCCTGCCTCCACGAAGGCATCGGAACGAAGTTCCGGCCTCCGGAAGGCATCGGAGCCGATGCCTTCGCGAAGGCCCTGCTGCTTTAGGCATAGCTGCCAAGTTTTCCCTTTTCTCGCGAGGAAGCCTATTCAGCATAAGGGAAAATCCCTTTAAAAAAGGGATAACTTGGCAGCTATGGCTTTAGGGGGTGTTTTTCCTCGTCTAGAACGGATTAATCAACTTCCCATTACTTTCAATGGGAAAGTTCGCTTCGGTTTATGAACAGACTTCTGGAACCAATTGTGTTCGTAAACCGAGGTTCCACTGTAGTTCATGAAGAGGGACAAGCATTGTGCTCATAGGAACTCTCAGGACTTCATATGTTCTTCAAAATTGCCTTCATACTGAAACTGGGAGGAAGCCCCACTGAATTCAATAAGACTTTCTTCTGAAGAGACATTGTTAGGCTTGCACAGTTAGTCCTGGTGAGCCTGGGTTCAAATTAAACCCTGGAAATTAGCATCAGTTTTCTATCCTGCTACTGAAAACTCATTCTCTATCCTGAGATAGTATTAAAAAGTCAGCCCTTCTCTACATCCTTGCTCACCTCACCAGTTTTTTAAACAGTCCTGTCAATAACTTATTGGGTTGAATATTTTGTTAAGTATAAATTAAGTTTTATTTTTTTCAAGTCCTTGTTTTCTTTTCTCAATCTCAGTGAAGTTTTGCTTAACTGCTAGTATAAAATGAAAAGTAAAGTGCATTTGCATTTCAGTGAGTTCATTTTTTCAAAGATGCTTCAAGAATCATAGAATCATAGAGTTGGAAGAGACCACAAGGGCCATCCAGTCCAACCCCCTGCCAAGCAGGAAACACCACCAAAGCATTCTTGACATATGCCTGTCAAGCCTCTGCTTAAAGACCTCCAAAGAAGGAGACTCTACCACACTCCTTGGCAGCAAATTCCACTGCTGAACAGCTCTTACTGTCAGGAAGTTCTTCCTAATGTTTAGGTGGAATCTTCTTTCTTGTAGTTTGACTCCATTGCTCCATGTCCGCTTCTCTGGAGCAGCAGAAAACAACCTTTCTCCCTCCTCTATATGACGTCCTTTTATATATTTGAACATGGCTATCATATCACCCCTTAACCTTCTCTTCTCCAGGCTAAACATACCCAGCTCCCTAAGGCGTTCCTCATAAGGCATCATTTCCAGGCCTTTGACCATTTGATTGCCCTCCTCTGGACTCGTTCCAGCTTGTCACACAAACTTTATCACACAGCCCAAAAAAGACAAACCCACAAAACCTACAGAGTGTCCCCCAAGCTCAGCTCACCTTGGGCTCCCTCCTCAGTCGCTGGACTCCAGGCTGATGTGACCAAGAAAAATGGTGTGCAGGAAAAAAAAGCATTCTTATTCTGTCTGTGTTTGCCAAACCTAGTGTGATGGCAACCCTTATTGTGGAGAAAGAAGTACAATGCCACTTGAGGTTCTTAAGCAGCTTTAGATAAGTTAACTGTTGAGACTGCAATCTTACAACATGTTAGGGTGCTTAAATCCAATTCATTTACTGCACAGTAGGCAAAAATATTATTTCACCATATAACATTTTTCAGTGTCAAATGATTTCTTTGAAGGACACAAGCTTTCCATTAGATGTACCTTTTAACTGTTTTGGTATACAGTATAATCAAAGGAAGCTATCTGAGAAGTCTTTTGCTTCGCAATCCATTGCTTGGTTCTTCCAAGCTTAAATCCTATTTAAGTCAATGGCACTTACATGTTCATAACTGAAAACACCCATTGTCATTTGAGAAGAACCATGTACACCTTGAGGTTAGTTAAAGACTAACAAATATACTCTAGGATCAGATTTTGTATACTGGATCTACTTTTGGCCCTTCTGGAATTTAAATCAGGCACACACAATTCTATCACATTAGGCTGCAAATAGTTTTAAAATTAATAAACAAAATCTAAATGTACTTGTGGATAAACACAGGTTGTGCCATGTGTTTTTGCTTTCCATCCATGTAAATTGTGCATAATTTGCTGCTCTAAAATTGTGTGCTTGTCACTTCCAGAAAGAATGTTTTGCAAACCTCTGAGGCAAGAAAGAAAAAGGGTTGAAAGAGTATTCATTATAAAAGAAAATGTGTCAAAAAAGAAGTTCAGTGCAGCTGCTGAAGAACTGCTGAGCCTATTTAAGAAACATGGTTTATCCAGCGAAAAGCAAGTAAGCATCATACAAATTGGGTACATACCTTTTCTGTACGGTACAATCAGCAGCAATCAAAATGGCGGATACAGGAAACAAACAGTTTTAGCAAGCTTCTTAGCAGAAGCATTTGAAAGCAAAAGAGGGACACACACACCCTCCCAACGAATAACCCACAAAGAACAAGTTAAACACCACAACTTCTCAGATTGAGGAAGTGAGTAAAATGATGGTGGTTAGCTTTGACAGACAGGAAGTGTACAATTATTATAGCGTTCCAAAGCTGTAGCTTAAGAAAATGTAGTTTTAAAAGTCTGAAGATCTTATATTCAACAAAAACTATGCAATGGCAAAATAACCTTTACATTTAGATGAAACAGAAAGGAATAATTATATCTGAAAAATAGGGGTTGTCATGTTTAGTTTAGAACAGGCAGCTATTCTGAAAGATTCCATGTTGTTTCAAAACATCATGGGGAGTCTAGAAAAAGCAATGCTCTGTAGAGTTACCTTAGGACTGTATAACTCTAAAGTGGGGGTGGGATAATTTTTATTACTGTATTTCTTTTTATTTATTAAATGTCTATACCTCCCTTCATCCAAGGATCACAGGTGGGTTTGCAATATAAAAACACAAAAATATATAACATAGTAACAAACAAAAGCAATATCCGGTCACACAGTATTTATTTGTTTATTGTTTATTGTTAATTTTGCTGTGTTAAATGTGTAGTCTGTAGTTGTCTTCCTTTGTAATGTTTTCTTTTGAAATATTTAAGATAATATTTTAGTTTCCTGTTAATTATGGTGCTTTGAATGTATACTTTATATTTTACTTTGTTCAGTCATGTTTTATTCTAGATTGTTGTAAACCACTTTGAAAAATAATTATAAGTTATGTTTTGCAAGATCTTTATCTCCATCTCCCCCCACCGGGCCAATGTTGACTCAGGGGCAGAACCATCCACCAGTCAATCAATCATCTGGTGTCAGAATGACATCAGGTGGTTGACACCTGTCAGAATGTAGCACTTTCTGCAGCATTTCCCAAACACCTGAGAATCAGCTACTCATTGGGCTCTTGGGAGCCCTGACCAAGGAGCTTCGAAGGCACTGCCAGTTGGCAGTATGTGCAAAGCCCCTTTTGGCTAAATTTGCAGGTGAAAATGGCATGCAAGCCGGGAGTTTCCTACATCTCCTGTATACAGCTCCACAGAACAAATCATGCTGCAAGTTTGAAAATGCCACCTCAGGTTATTCCACATACAATTTTAAATATTTTAGCTACTGATAATGTTATACTGCTCTGTTTTTAATTTGTATTGTTTTTAATTTTATTGTCTACTAGTGGTTTTCAGCCCGTTTAATAACGGGCGCTAGAACATCCTGGGGTTCGGAGAAGCGCTTGCGCAGCGCTTCTCCGAACCCTGGGACCCGCCCTTGCTGTCGGCGGCAGGGGGACAGGAACGGAGGAGAAAGTGCTGCTTTCTCCTCTTTCCTTCCTCTCCCCCAGCCGCCGACAGGAAGGACGCACGCACTCTTCCCCCCCCCCGCCTCCTCCAACCGCCGCTCCTCTCACGGGCCAGGGAGGGTTGTGAGGAGGCCTTCGCCGGCCTCCACCCTCGCTTCCCTGACGTGCCCTGCAGTGAGGCGGTGTCCGGCGGGAGTGGCGGTTGGAGGAGGCAGGGGGGGGAGAGTGCGCGCGCGCAGTCTCTGCTGTCCAATCCCTGTATCCCTAGTGCACATGCGCAGTGACCCAGGGACACACGGGACAGCTTGGACGCAGGGACAACTTGGACATTATTATATAGGATTTTGCTTTAATTCTTGTACACCACCCAGAAGTAATTACATAAGAGACGATATATAAATAAATATTTCCCTTGTTAAGCATGGCATTCATTCTCAATTGCTTTAAATAAGGGGACACACCAATAAATTAAGCATTTCATCAGGATACTTTAAAATCCTAAACATTATTGGTCTGATTTTAAATCATTGTCAGGTAGTTGCACTTACAATGGTCAAACAACATCTCTGCAGAGTGGGCTGTCCTATTTATGTAATAATGTATGTTACATGCAAACATACTAACAGCATTTTTTTATAGGAAAAGGGAGATGGAGAGCTAAGAAGGCTGTGTGCATAACCTCTTCCCTGCTCAGTTTCTCCACTCCAAAGTCCCCCCTATTCTATAGCCCATCCCACACCCTCAAAGGCTCCGTTCCCTATGTAAAGAGCACAGAGATGCACCACGAGCTCCATACTTACTAGCTGGAGAGAAGAGAAACCAGGGTTGCTGATACTTCGCTGAGACAACGGTCCATGGTTTGCCTGCTGCACAAAGTGTTGTCTTATTTCTGCTGAGGAATGCCTTTGACATAAAAAGGAAGAAGACACCAGACATTCCCAAATTAGGTCCTACTTTACTTTAAGTTTTTTGACACATAATGATACACACAATCCATAGAAATTGCAGACTCGTTATGTAAATGCTTGCCTAACAAATGATTTCCTGAGAACACATTGTGTTTGGATAGTGAGACCTGCATGTATTTGTATAAAAATATACTCATGGCCTCTAAATTAGGTATAACTAACTCACAGCAAGATCAATCAAGTGGGGCTTCTATGCCTATAAAGCAAGTGAAGAAAAGGGAAAGGAGGGAGAAGTCAATCAAACCACCAATTTAAGAATCCCATAAAAATGCTTAGCAGAGCGTGAATTCTCAATATTTCTAGTATGTCTAGCCTCTAGTGTCTACGAAGCAAAACAATCCCTTAGATCAGGGGTGGGGAATTTGTGACCCTCCCCTAGAATGCTTGAACCATGGCCAAGGTGGCTGGGGCTGGTGCGAGTTGATTCCTAAGACCATGGTGGAAAGAAAACAATTACAATACTACATCAAGTATGGATTTAAAAGACTCTGAGCAATCTTTATTTATTCAGAAGTATGTACCATTCATTCTGCATCTTACATAAATATTTAAAACTGTGTGTGTGTGTGTGTGTGTGAGAGAGAGAGAGAGAGAGAGAGAGAGAGAGAGAGAGAGAGAGAGAGAATCTACCGACTGCAAAGAGGAAGCAACAGTTTCGAAGCAGGCAGTCCCTTTGGCAGTTATTCAGAGGAATGTTTTTGCCTGGTGCCAAAAGATATGTAATGATGGTGCCAGGCAAACCTCTCTGGGGAGAGCATTCCACAATTGGGGAGCCACCATAGAAAAGGCCCGTTCTCTTGTTGCCACCCTCCAAACCTCTCTGGGAGGGGGAATATAGAGAAGGGCGTCAGATGACAAGCGCAGGGTCTAGGTCAGTTTGTAAGGGGAAAGGTGATCCTCAAAGCATTGAGGTCTTGAGCCGTGCAAGGCTTGATGGGTCAACACCAGCACTTTGAATTGCGTCCAGAACCTAATCAGCAGCCAGTCCAGTTGTGCCAGGATTGGTGTTAAATGCTCAAATGGTCTTGCTCTGGTGAGCAATCTGGCCATTGAATTTTGCACCAGCTGAAGTTTCTGAGCCATATTCAGAGGTCTTACGAGAGCATAGGCCACAGAAGTCAGGCTACCCCTGTCCAGATAGGGGCAGGTGGGCTCTCCACACCACAGAAGCCACCTTGGCCTCAAGTGAAAGCAGTGGATGCAAGATCACCCCCAAGCTACGAACCTGCTCCTTCAAAGGGAGCGTAATCTCCCAGCCATCTGGTCTAGGGAACCACCCACTAACAGTGCCTCCGTCTTATCTGGATTGAGCTTCACTTTGTTGGCTCTCATCCAGTCCATTACCAAGGTAAGATAACAAAAGTAGTGGACATCTCAAAATTGTGTAGATTATTACTGCCAGCACCATGTACAATGTTTTCCCAGTCATGCAAATATTGTTCAAAACTGGAAACTCAGAAATAGGAAGTTGCTGTGTCACAACAATCCACCAGGGTCCCTGGTGCGCACAAGTCGTATCCCTCATGACACACACTTGTGGAAGACAGCACACAGGAAAGACTGGCAGTGATCACAAAGCTGTTCAAAAAAACCTTACTGTTCAAAATTGTACGGTTTTGTCATTGAATCAGGCAGCCAGCAGTTAAGTGAGCTGTGATGGTATCACGTAATAGCAGGGTGTCCCTGAACATATCAGTAGACTCAAGAAATCCTATACAAAACCAATTCTACTAGGAGGTTGGCTGGACTGGCTGCCAACTCAAGAGCTCAGTATTTTATAACTATGTAATTGTGAATGTGGCAGGTGGGTGTGGATCTGGATACTGTGAAACAGAAAATGTGCCATTTCCTCCTCCCCTTCTCTGAAAGATCCCTCGCCAAACCTAATCCCCTCCCCTCTAGGATGTTTGCTATTGGGCTTACAGGTCTGAGCAGGACAGCCTCCTTCTCTTTCCTTACCCCACCTCTTCCCCCAAATGTTATATGCTTCTATATACCTAGGGAATCCTTCAAACATGTAGAAGCCACAACCTAATTTTAAGGTGGCTCTGTTTTGCTTGCCACCTGGTAGGCATTCAACCAGATGAGTTATTATTTTTATTAAATTTGTATACTGCCCTTCATCTGCAGATCTCAGTGCAGTTCACAACATAAAAATACAATATAAAAGCACAAAATACATGATTTTAAAACCTCAATGACTTTCCCCTCCCACAAACACACTTAAAAGGGGTATTGTGGTCTAAAGTCCAGTGCTCCCCAAACCATTTTATTGCCGCGGACCAGTCAACGTTTGATAATTTTACTGCCGCCTGCTGAGGGGGGGGCGTTGATTGCTTATATTTTATTTAGATTGTTTTGATTTAATAATTTTCATTTAATTGTATTTAATGTTCCTTGGGTGGCCCGGTACCAATTGATCCATGGACCTGTACCGGTCCGTGGCCCGGGGGTTGAGGACCACTGGTCTAAACCACAGAGCCTAGGGCTTGCCGATCAGAAGGTTGGCAGTTCGAATCCCTGTGACGGGGTGAGATCCTGTTGCTCGGTCCCAGCTCCTGCCCACCTAGCAGTTCAAAAGCACATCAAAGTGCAAGTAGATAAATAGGTACCACTCTGGTGGAAAGGTAAACGGTGTTTCCGTGCACTGCTCTGGTTCGCCAGAAGCAGCTTTGTCATGCTGGCCACATGACCTGGAAGCTGTCTGCAGACAAATGCTGGCTCCCACGGCCTATAGAGTGAGATGAACGCACAACTTCAGAGTCGTCCGTGACTGGACCTAATGGTCAGGGGTAGCTTTACCTCACCTAGATGTTTATCAGCCAAAGGCCTGATTAAAGAGGAACGTTTTTGCCTGGCACCTAAAGGTGTATAATGAAGGCGCCTGGCAAACGTCTCTGGGGAGAGCCTTCCACAAACAAGGAGCCACTAGAGAGAAAGCCCGTTCTCATGTTGCCACATGAAGAAGGGCCTCCTCAGAGGATGATCTCAGGGTCCAGGTAGGTTCATATGGAGACAGGCGGTCCTTGAAGTGTTGTGGTCCTGAGCTGTTTAAGGCTTTATACCTCAAAACCAGCACTTTGAATTGCATAGCTGCCAAGTTATCCCTTTTTTAAAGGGATTTTCCCTTATGCTGAATAGGCTTCCTCGCGAGAAAAGGGAAAACTTGGCAGCTATGGAATTGGGCCCAGAAACTAATTGGCAGCCAGTGCAGTCGGACCAGGATTGGTGTAATATGCTGAAATCGTCTTGTCCCAGTGAGCTGCTGAGTTCTGCACTAACTGACGTTTCTGAACCATCTTCAGAGGCAGCCCTACATATAATGTTGCAGGAATTTAACCTTGAGGTTACCAGAGCATGGAGGACAGTAGTTAGGCTATCCCTGTTCAGATAGGGGCGTAGCTGGGCCACCAGCCAAAGCTGAAGGAAGGCACTCTGAGCCATTGATGCCACCTGAGCCGCAAAGGATCTAGGAGAACCCCCAAGCTGAGAACCTGCTCCTTCAGAGGAAGTGGAACCCCATCAAGAGCAGGCAACCTCCCAGCCATCCGCTCTAGGGAACTGCCCACTAACAGTGCCTTCATCTTATCTGGATTGAGCTTCACTTTGTTGGCTCTCATCCAGTCGATTATCAAGACAAGACAATGGCCCGGCACTTCCACTGTCTCACCTGCAGATGTAAAGGAGAAGTAGAGCTGTGTGTCATCAGCCTATTGCTGACAAACGTATTCCAAACCTCTTAGCAGTTTCATGTAGATGTTAAACAGGACAGGGGAGAGAATCGAGCCCCACATCGAAGCTTCCACGGGGCTGAAAAATACTCCCCTCTGGGAATGACCATCCAATTAGGACTGCAACCACCACAAAGCGGTGTCACCCACCCCTAATTCAGATACCACGGCTGAGGGTATCGAAAGTCACTGAAAGGTGGCAGAGAAGTAACAGGGACACATTTCCCCAGTCTCTCTCCCGACAGGGTGACCAAAACCCAAGTTTCTGTGCCAAAAGTGGGCCTAAACCCTAATGGAAATTGATCTAGAAAATCAGTTTGCTCCAAGAGTGCCTGGATCTGGTCTGCAACCACCCACTCTAGAACCTTTAGCAGCTGGCCAGTAGTTTGCGAGATTTTCTGAGTCCAGGGAGTGTCTCTTGAGAAGTGGCTTTAGCACTGCCTCCTCCTAGTAGGCAGGGACCACCATCTCTCATAAAGAGGCATTAACCATCTCCCTGCCCCCTCCCTGCTGGTTTTTATCAGTCAAGAGGGGCAAGGGTCCAGAGTGCAAACGGTCTCCCTGACGGATCCATGGACCTGGAATTCAGCCACAGCAGCCACAATCCCGAGGGCTGGCCAATAGGCAGCAGCAATTCCCCAGGTTGGAGGAGGGGATGGCAAAGGGCACAGTCACCAATTGCCTGTGTTGTGTGCCCCTTACTCGGCCTGCCCCCCACGCCATACCTCCCCCTACCTTGAACCACTGTGATTGGGGGCCCCAGCTCTGCCTCACTCCTCTCCACTCAGGCACATCCAACAAAGAGACCTGACTTTGACCACAAACTAGTTGTCAGTTAAAAACAGTTAAAATAATTAAGACATTTTAATCTTGCATGCACAGTGAAACACATTTTACTAGATAATATATATGAGTCTCCTGAGGAATAATCACAGGTGATCCGTAGTCCCTAAGAACATGAATTGTAAAATGGGAAACTAAAATGGGCTCAGCTGTAGAGCAACGGTGTCTTTAACAAGATTAATTTGTCTTTATCTTGACCGGTAACTTTCAACATACTGTATATTGAAGAACAATTGCTATTTTATACACTGTGGTCTCATTATTCATGAGATCTGATAAGATAATGAAAACTCAAAAATAAAATCTGCAGGTGCCAGTCATTCTTAAAACATTTATCTATGTTCTGCCCAGCCATGATTCCTTACTCTATAACAGGCGTCCCAAAAATTACCCGGCTTCGGGCCGGTGCCTGCAGCGCTGATTGGTTTAGCTAACATTATACCTGGACATGCTAGAGGGAGAGCACGGCAACATCTGAAAGGTCCCAACAGTTGAGTTTCTGCAATCACTTACATTTCCTGCAGTGGCTTTTACTCAAGTGCCACACGACAAAGACATTTTTGCAATTGCACGACTGCAGAATCTCCCCGTTGTTCTATCCTTCAACTTATTGAATTTGACTACACATAGAAAAGCATCAAAAGATGTGAAATGCTTCAGACTGGGAAATACCTTTAACATTTTTATCTACAGTTTTGGTTTAAAGAACAAAAGCCTTCCATCTTGTTATGTCAGGGACTGGGCAGATGAGAAGGAGAGATGGAGACGGCCATCCCTGGAGGCTTCCAGGCAGGAGACAGATGAGGATAGCATGGGCCCAGGTTCATGATGGTGGCACACCCCAGAAGAGGAAGCAAAGAGCTGGGAAACAATGGAGGCTGAGGAACAGGAGCAAGCTAGCAGATGCACTAGTCCTGAACAGAGACAGGAGTCAGAAGTGGTAGAAACAGTACAGCAGACCGTTGACACCATGCCACTTGAAAGCCTGGTAGAGCCCCTTCCTCCTCCTAGAACTAGGCTCTCCCTTCCAGTATCAGGACAGAAAGATTTCATTGCTGGCCACCGTAGATGGCAGGCAGGAGGGGTATGGAAGCTAGGAAGTAACTGCCAGAGGGGTGGAGTAGGCACTCTGAGCAGCGGCTCAAGATTGAGGGAGCATATTCCGTGGTCTCCATGTATTTCTGTTGATTTAAATAAAAGAACTGAAAGAAGCTCTTCACGTCTCTGATTTCACTAGGTAGTTGGTCATGTAAGGCAACATAATAAAATGTTATATTAGTTCATACACAAACTCGATTATTGAAATGGACAGTAGGAAATATAATAAGTGATCAAAGTATACATCCACAAAAAGTAAATTTAATTCCATACTTTTTTTTCTGGTAGGAAAAATTGTCTTGCCTGAAAGTATGCTCTACTGGGATTAATAGGATTAGGGTTGTATTATTAGATACCAAAACAGTGGGGGGGGGAGCTAAACTGAGCAGAGTTTCAAATAACTTTCTTTTTCTTTTTCTTTTTTTAACCCCAAGCCATTTCCTGGGTCTTAACAGGTCAATAATTATAGTTTAGGTTCGTGTGAGACATATATTCAGCAGGTGAGTCTACCCATTACTGTATTTCTATGCCTAGGAAAGTGGTGCCTGTTGAATTTCTGCTTGTACAGTTATTAAAGGTGTATGGAAAAGGCGAAACATTCAAGCGACAACAAGCCACAAGTTACTTACAGCCTTAATTGCACTTAACTGGCACAATCCCAGCATTTTCACCAGGATTTTTTTAAATGGAAGTATGCCAGTTTTGTGGATTAGAGTCTGGCTTCAACTGAGAACAATCTGTTACAAAGTAGTCACATGAGAATCCCAGTGAAGTATATTGCACTACTCCATAAGAAGTTTTTGCAACCTTAAACCCTTGGGAAGGAAAGGAAAAACTTTGTTAATCACAAACATACATTCACTGCAGTTTAGAACCATGCTGAGGAAAAGTTTTGACCAAGTTTTTGACATTTCCTGTTTCTCAGAGCTATAAAAACCTTCTATCAAGTTATGACCACCTCTCTGTGCAAATAATAACATGGTTGGGGTTTTGCCCCCAGGAGGCGAGGCTTTCTCCTTCAAAATCGACAAAACAACAAGCTGCAATTGCATCTAGATTTCTAACCCAATGCCAAGCTGATTCCAACTCCCCCCCCCCCAATTCCTTCGGAGCATGTGGGTGTGTGTGTGCGCGCGCGCTCTGCTTCGCCTCTCCTCAACGTCCCGGGGAGCGCGGATCTGCGGCGGGCGGAGTCCCTCCCGGGCGGGGGGCAGCTCTGCTCTCCGTCGCGGCGCGTCTCGGCTGGAGCTTCCCCGGCCAGCGCGGCCAGTCAAGGTGCCCTTACCTGTTGATTTTCAGAGCAAAGGCTCTCCTGTCCGAGCTGGGCAGCGTGGCCATGCCGCTCGCCGGCGGGTCTCCTCCTCCTCCTCCTTCCTCAAGCCCTGCTGCTCCGGGCGCCTCATCGGCAGGTCGGGGCAGAAGAAACTTCCGCCTTTTCTGTTTTCTTCCTTGAAACCCGCAGGCGACGGACGGGGAGGGGCCAGGGACTCTTCTGCCGTCGCGGCGGCCGGAGGCAGCCGGTGTCGCCGCGTCCCGCAACGGAAGGAGCACGTGGGGCCGGAGCTGCCCGGCCCGCTGGAGGCTGGAAGGGCGGGCGGGCGGGGGTTGGACCCCTCAGGCGGTGAGGGGGTGTCACATTTTGAAATGTGGCGTGGCATAGATAAAAGCATCCCTGCAAGTGAATCTAGCTCATCAGGGAGAGGACTAAGCTGAACCATTTCCCCTGAAAATGGCTTTCCATTTTTAGGTGTGAGTCGTCTTCTTCATACATTTCTACCCTGCCGTTTCTCACATCATGGAATGTATCCTGCCAATCCATACCTGTGGCTCCCAGGCCGGGCACTGACCGGACTCCAGACCTGCTCTGCCCAGCTTGTTAAAACGTTACGCCATTTAATACTATTATTACTCTTTTTTAACGGCTTCTAAGTGCCACCGAAGACGTTTCTTTCGTTTTGGGAGGAATCGCTTTCCTTATGAGCCGCCGCCCGAAGTCTGAAGGGGTCATGTCAACACATGTCAGTCCCGCTTTGGAGATCTCCACGTGCGTTAATCCGATCGGGGACGCTGCGCTGCGCTGCGCTGCGAGATCTCCTCGTCCTCCCTTCCTCCCCGAACTTCTTTCTTAGCTTTTTTCCAGCACTGGGCGGGGCTGCAGTTTGGGACTCTTCTGCATAATAATGTGCACAAACGACCGAGCCGCCCTTGTTATCTCCGTGGCCAAACAGTTAAGAAAGTTGCGAGAACGTGTCCGTTGCTTGCACAAGCTGCTCTTTTTGCAAACGCTTCCGTTCAGGAAAAGCTCGAGATGATCGCTCATTGAACAAGATTCGGGTTTCGATCCAAGGGAAATATTGGGCGGCGGCACAGTGGGGCTCCTCCTCGGGATAGAGTTGGGGAAGAAGCACGTCTGGGCATTTAGAAGCAGCAGCAGCAGCAGCGCGTGCGAAACGCACAACGCCGAGAACGCGAAGAAGCCCACGTGGGTTGTAAAGGCTGCGCCTCTGTGCCTGGGGTGGATTTAATAGACAAATAAATACAAATTAATAATCGCAGGTTATGAAAACAAATCCGGGCATGTGAGCAAATTAGGCACTCAATCTAGCACAGTACAGGAGAGAAAGCCTAAGCCGCCATGCAATTTAAACATGTATTTTACACAGCACGGAGGAAAGAAAAACGACCCCAGGATATCTTCACCACTTTTTTTCCCTCCGTCCACCCTTATATTTCATTGCCCCACCTCCCATTCTGCCCAGGTCACAATGGGACTTGGTATATTGAAGTATAGCATTCATACATGAACTTTTCAATTTGTGCAGCAGCTCTGATGCTCAGAGAATATAGATTAACAGCATATACAAAAGTTTAATTCCTTTCCACTTCTAGACAGAATACTGAGATAGCAATCCTAAACCCTGTACTGAAGTAGGTATGTATAGGGTTGTGCTGTGGATCAATTAAGATAAATTAGACTAGAGCTAACTGTGTGGTTAAACCACTGAGCCTAGGGCTTGCTGATCAGAAGGCCGGCAGTTCGAACCCTGTGACGGGGTGAGCTCCTGTTGCTTGGTCCCAGCTCCTGCCAACCTAGCAGTTCGAAAGCACGTCAAAATGCAAGTAGATAAATAGGAACTGCTACAGCGGGAAGGTAAACGGCGTTTCCATGTGCTGCTCTGGTTTGCCAGAAGCGGCTTTGTCATGCTGGCCACATGACCTGGAAGCTATACGCCGGCTCCCTCGGCCAATAATGCGAGATGAGCGCGCAACCCCAGAGTCGGTCACGACTGGACCTAATGGTCAGCGGTCCCTTTACCTTTTTAACTGTGTGGGAGTCAACAAACAAAACTGCACAAATTTCTCTTATTTCAGAAAAAAAATAACCACCTGGCTTTTAAATTACAGTGGAACCTCGGTTTATGAACACCTTGGTTTACGAATTTTTGGTTTACAAACCCCGCAGACCCATCTGGAACGGATTAATTCACTTTCCATTACTTTCAGTGGGAAAGTTCGCTTCAGTTTATGAACGCTTCAGTTAGTGAACAGACTTCCGGAACCAATTGTGTTCATAAAGCGAGGTACCACTGTACTTGGATTGCTGGTCCACCTAGGACGGTAAAAAAAGATAAAAATCCTTTTTCAGATTAGTTCCAATGAGAAATTCTCATAACACTCATAACATGGATTTTTTATTTATTTTTTTAGCCAGGAGCATTTTCACAGTCCAATCCTGCACATTCCACCAAGAAAGTGTGTGTGGTTGCAGATGCCGGGGTGAACAAAATGCATTGGAATGACAAATGGGGATAAACAAAAAGTTGGTATGATTCAAAATGTAGAAATGTTCAGTCTGAAGTGCCATCTAGTGGCTTCATGGACAATCACAAGGTTTTTGTTTTTACCATCAATACAGTACAGTACTGTATTGCTAAAGGCAATTAAAACACCTCTGCAACTAAAGAATCCCTGCAAAGTCAGCCACCCTTATAAAACTTGAGCTGTTTGCATCAACCTTAAATATTAGTATTTCACCTAAACATACCTTTTTTAATAATGTAAGACTTGGTATTTCGCCACTGATTTCTGCTTTTTATATAAATAATAATATTTTTTATTGGATTTTTACAATTGTATATTCAGTCAAACAACACAATATAACATTTGTCATATAAAAGACAAAGAAACCCTCCCCCCATGACTTCCCTCAACCTCTCCTTCTGCTTCATTAAATATTTGCTAATTCTGCTTAATTATTACCTTATTTTTTATAATCTTCATCGCTTCATTGATTACATCTTACAGTCAGTTTCATTCCATGTTGTCCTTACTGGGCCCAGTATACCTGAAGGAGCGTCTCCACCCCCATCGTTCTGCCCGGACACTGAGGTCCAGCTCTGAGGGCCTTCTGGCAGTTCCCTCGCTGCGAGAAGCCAAGTTGCAGGGAACTAGGCAGAGGGCCTTCTCGGTAGTGGCGCCCGCCCTGTGGAACGCCCTCCCATTAGATGTCAAAGAGAAAAACAGCTACCAGATTTTTAGACGACATCTGAAGGCAGCCCTGTTTAGAGAGGCTATTAATCTTTAATAGATTGTTTTATTTTTCTGTTGGAAGCTGCTGAGAGTGGCTGGGGAAACCCTGCCAGATGGGTGGGGTATAAATAAATTATTATTATTATTACTTAACCTTTGATCTTATTTTCTTACTTGTAAGTATTTAATCAAACCCTGTTAGTGAGTCCATATCTTTACAGTATTTCCGTAAATACAACATAAAAGGTTCCCAGTCTTTTTTAAATTCTTCATTATCATTGTCTGCTTGTTTTTCATTTCTTACTTCCAGGTACTCTATCACATCTACAATATTTATTATATTATCCTTCATTTGTCTGCCCGGAAGTAAGCCTGCCTGATCATGATTAAAATTCCCTTTAATATTGTTTTCATCCTGTTGGCCAAAATATTAGCAAACGGTTTATAATCATTACCAGCTGTACCAGCCACGTGTTGCTGTGGCTCAGTCTGTGTAATTGAAAAGAAAGCAAAGAGAACGTGGATGATCCCCTGAGTGGCTCCAGCAGGACCATCACCCCCCACCCGTCCCCTCCTCTTGGTTCTCGTACCTTGTCGTCAAGGCCTCCTGTCCATAGCTGCCAAGTCTCCCGTATTCCCTGGGAAACCCCCATTTTTCCAGCCATTCCCAGCTGGAAAAACGGGTTTTTTTGTTTTCCCCCGGTTTACTTACCGCCCGGGGGAGGCTTCTTCTGCGCATGTCTGGAGTCTCTGGACATGTGCAGAAGCAATTTCTGGCGCCGCAGCCATTTTGGAACTGGGCGGAGCATGCTCAGAAGCAACTTTAGATGCTGCTCTGCCCAGTTCCAAAATGACCGCAGCGTGACTTCCGGCGCGGTGGCCATTTTGGAACTGGGCAGAGCATGCTCAGAAGCGACTTCCGGTGCTGCTCTACCCAGTTCCAAAATGGCGGCAGCGCTACTTCAGGTCTGCCAATCCCTTATTTTTCCGGCAGGAACTTGGCAGGTATGCTCCTGTCCCGGTCTCTCCCCTGTATCGCTCCCGGGCTCCTGTAGGTGGGCCCCTCATCTGCTCGGTCAGTCAGAGATGGGTTAGAGTTCTCCTGTGTAGGTGCAGTATCTCCCCCACCCGTTCCCTCCGAGGCATCGGCAGTGTCGGAGGTGGTGGTGGAGGGGCCCAGCTTGCCTCTTGTGCCGTTAGAGGAGGCGGAGGAGGCGATTTTGGGGCCTGGGCTGGCTCTCGAGGCCCAGCCTGGATCTTGAGGCCCGGCCTGGTTCTCAAGGTCCAGCCTGGATCTTAAGGTGGCGTGGGCGGCATCAATGGTGGGGCTGGCCTGGTGAGGTGGGAGGAGGAGGAGTTGGGGCGGGTGGTGGTGAGGGAGGAGGAGGAGGAGGGGTGTGTGTGGTGTGGTGTTACCACAGAAATGGCATCTGTTCCTTTGACGTCCACTGGAGGGAGCTATTATTTTTTCACAAATTCATGTTTTTACCTGTGACAGGTATCACATCTGTGTTATCTAAGTTTACTGGAATGTTGTGTCCAAATTTCAACGCAATCTGTCAAGCGGTTTTGGAGAAAAGTGGAGACCCACAAACATGCACATTTTATATTTATATATAGATTTATTAGTCAAATTGGCCTATAATTTTTTATTGGTGTCAGGTCTGTCTCTTGTTTAGGAATTAAAGTTATGTAAGCCTCTCTCCATGTGTCCGGCACCTTCCCAAACTTTGAAATTTCATTCATTGTCGCTTATAATGGTGCTAATAATTGTTTGTATAATTTTTAATATAATATTTAGCTGTCAGTCCATCTGGTCCTGGCATTTTCCCTGTTTTTGCCAAATTGATTGTCTCCAATACGTCCGAAGATTATTGGGGCATTTAAAATTACTAACTTATCATCTGGGAATTTTGGTAATTTCCTCTATTTCAATCTTTTTTCTGGTCCTATCTTATATGAATCTGCAAGATTACTTGATTTGAATATAACTCAAAATAGTCCCCTAATATTTTTCTGCCTTTTCTAACATATTCAGGTTGTCTAGCAGATCTTCATTTAATCTCCATCTAAAAGTGGAATGTTGTTCATTTTGCAATTCTAAAATTAATGGATTGTGGTCTGATAATGTTCTTGGCAATTATTCTGTGTTTTTTTTTTTTTACTCAGTTCTAAATCTTCAGAGATCCACATTGCACTAATTCTTGCACTACTTTCATGCACATGTGAGAAGAACGTGAACTCTCTATCTAGAGCAGGCATGTCAAACCTGCGCCCCTCCAGATGTTTTGGCCTACAACTCCCATGATCCCTAGCTAGGCAGGACCAGTGGTTGGGGAAGATGGGAATTGTAGTCCAAAACATCTGGAGGGCCGCAGGTTTGACATGCCTGATCTAGAGGATTTTTGACTCTCCATACATCTATCAAATTTAAATTCTCTGACAAATAAAACAAACTTGTTGGGAGTCTCCCTTCTTTAGTCTCTTTTTATAATTGTTCTGTTCATTTCAAGTGAAAACACCCCATTTAAATCACCCACTAAGATCATTTTCTGATCAGCATATTGCAAAAAAATAAAAATAAAATATGTTTCTAAAGCTCAACAACTTCAATCCTAAAAAAAAAGCTCAACAACTTGTTCACTTCATCAAATCTGGCCTTCTTTGAAAAAAAGTTTGGACACCCCTGCATTAGGGGCATAGATTCCAATTAATAAGGTTTTTTTTCCACCTTGTACTACTATCTGTACTCCATTCACTCTTCCTTGCTCATCTTTTTTTTAAAAAAGGGCTCAAGTTTTTGTTTAATGTGCAAAACCACAGCTTTTTTTTTTATTTGTCTGCTGCTATAAATTCCATCCCTAACTTTTTATTACTTAAAATTATTTTATGTCTTATTACTACATGGGTCTCTTGTAGGCATATTACATCTATATAATAGGTAGGCAAACTAAGGCCTGGGGGCCGGATCCAGTCCAATCGCCTTCTAAATTTGGGTGACAGACGGTCCAGGAATCAGTGTGTTTTTACATGAGTAGAATGTGTGCTTTCGTGCCTGGTGACCTAGGTAGTTCGACATACAGCTAAACCTTCTTGTCTTCGATGGGAAAGAAAAAAAGACTGTTTTTTTACTTTTAATCCTATACTTCATTAACAGTCAAGAACGAGGTAAAACAAATCGGATAAGACAAATAATAAGTGTGAAGACAAGTATTAAATGGTAAAACAACGATACTATCTTGCAGGTGGAGAACATGTAACAAACAGCCCTCCCTCTGGTACCCTCACACCCACTAAACTCCTCCTCTAAAACCCCTCAGCCACCAACTATCAGCAACTGTCGTTCTTGCAATATTCTTTTTGGCCAGTAGGTGGAGCCACGATACCCAGTACAATAACAGCCCATACAAACGAAATACATTTATGAACTTTGCCCGTGCCAAAGGCACAACACTGGCACTAAGTAAAAGTGAAACAAAGGAAGTGCCATGGTCAGATCACTGCCTGGTGCAACAGGACTTCTCTGTGACCCTTCCCCTCTGTAGGGAGGTTGGACCAATTCAGATGGTCCGCCCCTGCCCCTTAATGGATCCAAATGATTTCGAGAGAGTGGTAGGGGATGTTTTATCCCATGTTGATGCCTTTCAGCTGATTCCCTGGTTGCTGGAATGTGGAGTTAACCAGGGCTATTGACTGGCTCTGAAGCACCCTTCCAATTGCATGGAGCCTGGACAGCCCCATGGTTTCCCCCAGAGATGAGGGCAATGAAACAATCACTGAGATAGTTAGAGTGCTGGTGGCAGAAAACTCATTTTGAATTCGACCGGACAAGGGTTAGAGCTCAACGTCGAGCCTACCAAGTGGCGATAGTGACGGCGAAGTGGACTTTCTTCACTGCCTCTATGGCATCTGCAGAAAATAGTAGCAGGAGACTCTTTCAGGTGGTTCGCAATTTAACAGAACCACCTTTGTCACCGGGGCATTGCAAAGATTTTTGCAGATAAAGTCACTCAGATACAAAAAGAGGTAGACTCCATCGTGGCAGCAGGGCCAGGGCGGGAGAATTGCATGGAAGCAATTCCAATCTGTTACCTCAAAGGATGTGGACAGGCTGCTTGGACGAGTGAAACCGACCACCTGTCACCTTGATCCTTGCCCATCCTGGCTCATAAAAGTGATGGGCTCTGCAGGGTGGTGAATGCTTCCCTTTGGGAGGGAGCCTTCCCAGACCCGCTGAAAGAGGCGGTCATTAACCCGCTTCTTAAAAAAACATATTTAGACCCGGCCAATATGGCCAACTATCGCCCAGTCTCAAATAGTGTCTCCACCCCCATCGCTCTGCCTGGACACTGAGATCCAGCGCCAAGGGCCTTCTGGCAGTTTCCTCAGGTGTAGTCCCGGTGGTGCAGGGCAAAGCCGCGCGGAAGCTGTGCTGCGCCCTGCAAGGGCGGGGGCGCCGGAGCAATCTCCGCACCTCAGCACCAGGGCGCCCGACCTGCTTGAGACGGTCCTGAGTTCCCTTACCCTTGTTCTAGGGCCTCCTCTCTCCTCTGTTGCAAATGAGAAATAAAATATTCCTTGCTTTCACTGGGTCCTGCCTCTGCTCAATTCTCTCTGACCAATGATGGCCACCTGCCCCTGCAGCCCTGGCCCTGCCCCACCCCCACCCACAGTTTGCCTGGTGGGACTCACACAAAGCAGTGTTTATGAGCAGCCATCTCTCCATGTGGGGCTGATGAGGAGACTATTGGCACTTTTTCAAAGCCAAGTGAAAACCAAACTGGGACTTAACTATAACCAGCTTCTCTGATTCAGGAATGGAACATAGCTCTATGGTTGGACGGAAGAATTTGCCATTTGAGAGGGTGCTTCTAATTGCTCTTTCCACCATGGGCGTACCCAGGATCAAAACTAGGGGGGGGCAAGGGGAGGGGCCAAGGCACGGAAGGGGAGGGGCCACAAAGTGGGCGGGAACGCTGAACTCGCGCTCCGCCGGGCTGTGCCCCTCCCTAGAAGCAGGGCTGGTGGGCGGAGGCGGAGCCCAGCCCAGCGGAGCGCGAGTTCAGCGTTCCCGCCCGCCGCGCCGCGCTCTCTGGTTCCCCGCCGCGCTTGGCCTTGCCAGAGGGCGCGACGGGGAGCTGGAGGGAGGGTGCGGCGCGGTGCGGCGGGAATGGCGAACTCGCGCTCCGCCGGGCTGTGCTCCGCCTCTGCCCACCAGCTCTGCTTCTAGAGTAGGGCAGCTGCCCTAGCTTGCCGCATGGTGGGTACGCCCTTGCTTTCCACCCTTTTCCTGCAGGAACATCCACCCCACAGTGCCACATCCACGAGAAGGGGCCTGGTATTGCCATGCAGAACAATCCACCCAAGCACGGTCTTTCACAATTGATTTTAAAATCATTATTTTTTTTAATTCACAGAAGTGTGTGTGAGTGTGTGTGTAAAATAAAAAAATTCCTTCAGTAGCACCTTAAAGACCAACTAAGTTTTTATTTTGGTATGAGCTTTCGTGTGCATGCACACTTCTTCAGATACAGTGAAATAGAAGTCCCCAGGCACTTATGTAGAGAAGGGGTGGGGAGGGGGTGGGGAGGGGGAGGGGAGGGGGGATCACTCAGAAGGGTGGTGGAAGTGGGTGATTGACTGACTGATAGCTGTTGATGACCGAAAACGACTGCAAATGGATTTGCATGAAAAAGCAAGGGTTGAGATGGCTGAAGATCGCTTTATCATGTATAATGAGATAAGAATCCGATATCTCTGTTCAAACCAGGTCCCTCCATGGTTTTGAGCTTGGTGATAAGTTGTAATTCAGCAACTTCTCTTTCCAGTCTATTTCTGAAATTCTTTTGTAGTAAGACAGCTACTTTGAGATCTTGTATAGAATGTCCTGGGAGATTGAAGTGTTCTCCTACTGGTTTTTCTGTCTTCTGGTTCCTGATGTCAGATTTATGTCCATTTATCCTTTGGCGTAGGGTTTGGCCTGTTTGTCCAATATAGAGAGCTGAAGGGCACTGTTGGCATTTGATGGCATACACAATGTTAGAAGATGAGCAATTAAATAGTCCTGAGATGGTATGTTGGATGTTGTTGGGGCCAGTAATGATGTTGTCCGGGTGTATGTGGCAGCAAAGTTGGCATCTGGGTTTATTGCAGGCTCTGGTACCAGTGTCCATGTTAAGTCTGGTGGTTGTATTATTGTGGGTGAGGAGTTGTTTAAGATTGGGTGGCTGTCTGTAGGCAATGAAAGGTCTTCCTCCCAGAGCTTGAGAAAGGGAGCTGTCATTGTCCAGGAGAGGCTGTAGATCTCTGATGATGCGTTGTACTGTTTTAACTTGGGAGCTGTATGTGATGACTAGTGGTGTTCTGTTATTTTCTTTTTTGGGTCTGTCTTGCAGCAGGTTCTCTCTAGGTATCAGTCTGGCTCTGTTGATCTGTTGTTTAACTTCATCAGGTGGATATTTTAGTTCTAAAAAGGTTTGCTGTAGATCTCTTAGGTGAGATTCTCTGTCTGTAGAGTTGGAACAGATGCGGTTGTAACGTAGGGCCTGGCTGTATACGATGGATTGTTTGGTATGTTTGGGATGGTAGCTAGAAGCATGTAGATATGTTTGTCGGTCAGTTGGTTTTCTGTATAAGGTGGTGTCTATACGTCCATCCTGTATTTTTATAGTAGTGTCCAAAAAAATGTATTTCTTGCATAGATTGGTTCATTGTTAGGTTGATGGTGGGGTGAAAGTCATTGAATGTCTGGTGGAAGGTTTCCAGGGTCTGTTGTCCATGTGTCCAGATAATAAAAATATCGTCAATGTATCGCAGGTACAAGAGAGGTTTGAGTGGGTAGGAGTTTAGGAAACGTTGTTCTAAATCTGCCATGAAGATGTTGGCATACTGTGGGGCCATGCGGGTGCCCATGGCTGTGCCGCTGATCTGGAGGAACAGGTCATCACCAAATTTGAAGTGGTTGTGGGTAAGGACAAAGTGGCAGAGTTTGGTAGCAAAGTCCGCTGTGGTTTTATCTGAAATGGTGTTCCTTATGGTGTGTGTGTGTGTTTCTTTTTAAAAAGGTGCTATTATAGAATTCTGGGCACTGTCGTTTGTTAAGTTTCGCTGGGAGCTGAAGCTCTGTAAACTACAGGGCCCAGAATTCTTTGAGTGAGAGTCAGCTGCCTCCCCGAACCTTCTTCCTGTGACGCCAATGCCGACACGCAAATTCCCTTTGACGTCTCCGATGACGCGGCCCGTCGCAGCCTCTTGTAGGGCAGGCAGAGGAAGGAAGCGACGTTCCTCGCTTGGCGGGTCCACTGCTGGGAAGGAAGCTGAGGCGCGCATGCGCTCGTGGCTGGGTAGGAAGCGGCGAGGCGACGAGGAGGAGCTTGCAGGTGCGCGAGAAAAGGAAGGGCGACTGTCCGTCCAATACACTCTGCGCTTGTGCAGAGTGTAGCGAGGCTTCCTCGCACAATCAGCGCGCGCGGGATCGCAGGGGGTCCCGCGAGATCTGCGCGGTGCTTCCGAATCTCCTTTGGGGTCGCGAGGGGGAGAGAGGAATTCCCAGAGGGACCAGACTCGGAACCTGCTTTGCGTTTCTGAGCCTCACCTCAGGCAGGATCTCTGGTTCCGATGAGTTGACGACTTTATTCTTCAGCCTCCAGGCCTCGCTCGCTCCTCTCAGTAAATGGAGGGCAGGTTTCGCCGCGGGTGAGAATACCCTCTGAGCGCTGGATGTTTGCCCTTTACTAAGGAAGGGTTGGGGCGTAGCGGGGGGGGGGCACCTACCCCCAATCAAGTAAACAAATAAAAATACTAAACTAAAAGTAGAAATAATCAGAATATATTTCTGCAGAATACTTTCATTAAATATTTTACATTTAAAAATAAGATGGAAAAAGTCATGTTCTTTGTAATTTTGCAAAATATTTCAACCGCATGAAAGGTACTCCCTGATGTTACTTTTTATTTAACTTCCTATTTTTCAAGAATTGAAGATTTTGACAGATTTTTTTGAACACTCAGGGTCGAAAGAAAGTAGTTTAAAACAACTGTTGTTGAGGCATTCCAAATCTACTAGAGAGCCAGACAGAATGGTGACAGGTCCATGCCTTCAGTGGAGGTCCTTACTGCACACAGCGTTGGTGTCAGTGATCACATGGTCTGCAGGTTTTTCCTTGCTGTGAGGCTGCGTTCAAGTGCAGAACTTGACCTGGTCCCATAGGAGTGAATGGCAGCCATTCAGTATTGTGGGAGAAAGTAAAGTGGAACACTTCTTCACACCAAGTCCTGGTCTTAGTGATGCAGCAATTGAAAACTAAAGCATTGAACAACTGACCTCTTCCTATCTGAATGGCCCCATTCTGGATTGTTTTGCTTTATTGTGCTGCAAGGTAGGAGACTGACTTTTACAGTATATAGATTTAGGGGGAAGCTGCATGATGCTTTAATGAGGAATATGTGAGGGGCAAAAATGAGGCGCAGCACACATGGTTGTGAAGAGTTAGGGTTTTAGGATGTCTTATTCCCAGCCCTCTGGTTCCTAGTGTTTAAAGGCTTCCATTCTTGAGCCCTTCCCCATTGTTTTTAACTGTTGTTTTTGTTTGGCAGGTGGTTATAGTGACACAGAAATGGAAGGCTCTACTATGGAGGAAGAAGAGCTGATTCCTGAGCTGATTCCAATAAGAGAACAGCAGATAAATGACCATGCAGGACAGGACATTCCATATAAGATTCCTGTTACTATTATTACTGGCTATTTAGGTAATAAACTGTATGCCGAATTGTCACTGTAGGGTGATTAATAATGCATTTGGGTTAAACCACAGAGCCTTAGGGCTTGCTGATCAGAAGGTCGGCAGTTTGAATATCTGCGACAGGGTGAGCTCCCGTTGCTCGGTCCCAGCTCCTGCCAACCTAGCAGTTTGAAAGCACGTCAGAGTGCAAGTAGATAAATAGGTACCACTGCAGCGGGAAAGTAAACGCCGTTTCCGAGCGCTGCTCTGGTTCGCCAGAAGTGGCTTTGTCATGCTGGCCACATGACCCAGAAGCTGTACGCCGGCTCCCTCGGCCAATAATGTGAGATGAGCACCGCAACCCCAGAGTTGGTCAAGGGTCCTTCTACCTTGTATGATTTGTTTTATTTAAAAGTAGTGTTACAACACTTTTTGCACTTGTCTTCCCTTTTTCCTTGTATACTCTGTACTAGAGAGGAGTACAGTGGAGTTCATGTAAGAAATTTAAACGTGAAAAATAAATAAATTGTGCTATGAATTAAATCCCTGTGCTGTTGACGTGACATGATTAGAGAGCAAGGATGTTCAGGTCAGTTGTTGGAGCATCAAGCCTCCCTCTAGAAGCAAAGAAATGTAGAAGCCTTATACTGGTTCTCTTTGTGAGATGGGGAATTAGTTTGCAGCAGCCCATCAGCTAAATGTGCACAGAAGCTTACATGCATGGTACAATCTCTAGGTAAATCAGAAGTCACGATGCAAATATCAGTCATGGTGCTGACTTTGCAGGATTTGAGCATTGTTGTTGTTTAGTCGTTTAGTCGTGTCCGACTCTTCGTGATCCCATGGACCATAGCACGCCAGGCACTCCTGTCTTCCACTGCCTCCCGCAGTTTGGTCAAACTCATGTTCGTAGCTTCAAGAACACTGTCCAACCATCTCGTCCTCTGTCGTCCCCTTCTCCTAGTGCCCTCAATCTTTCCCAACATCAGGGTCTTTTCCAATGATTCTTCTCTTCTCATGAGGTGGCCAAAGTATTGGAGCCTCAGCTTCACGATCTGTCCTTCCAGGGAGCACTCAGGGCTGATTTCCTTAAGAATGGAGAGGTTTGATCTTCTAGCAGTCCATGGGACTCTCAAGAGTCTCCTCCAGCACCATAATTCAAAAGCATCAATTCTTCGGCGATCAGCCTTCTTTATGGTCCAGCTCTCACTTCCATACATCACTACTGGGAAAACCATAGCTTTAACTATACGGACCTTTGTAGGCAAGGTGATGTCTGCTTTTTAAGATGCTGTCTAGGTTTGTCATTGCTCATTGATTTGAGCATTATACAGGGCTAAATTGCTATCACAAATAAGTTTTCAAGTTCTATGACAGCAAGGTGATGATGGTGCCTTGGCATCCTTTAAGAGGGTAGAGTCATGGTGCCCTTCTTGACTACTAAGAAACATCATTATTTTTAACTCAAAAACA